>NW_011494764.1:2453450-2579667 GCF_000754665.1 Bison bison bison
GGAAATCTTGATTCCAGCTTGTGCTTTCTCCAGCCCAGTGTTTCTCATGATGTACTCTGCATATAAGTTAAATAAGCAGGCTGACAATATACAGCCTTGACATACTCCTTTTCCTATTTGGAACCAGTCTGTTGTTCCATGTCCAGTTCTAACTGTTGCTTCCTGACCTGTATACAGGTTTCTCAAAAGGCAGGTCAGGTGGTCTGCTATTCCCATCTCTTCAGAATTTTCCACAGTTTATTGTGATCCACACAGTCAAAGGCTTTGGCATGTCAATAAAACAGAAATAGATGTTTTTCTGGAACTCTCTTGCTTTTTCCATGATCCAGCTGATGTTGGCAATTTGATCTCTAGTTCCTCTGTCTTTTCTAAAATCAGCTTGAACATCTGGAAGTTCATGGTTCACATATCTTTTTTTTTGGTGGGATCCAACTTTGTCCTGTCAATGGTTGTTCAGCAGCTAGTTGTAATTTTGGAGTTCTCATAGGAGCAGATGAGCGCATGTCCTTCTACCCCATCATCTTGCCATGAATAGTTCTCTCAGGAGAAGATGAGTGCACGTCCTTCTACTCCACCATCTATGCCTTTGGTTCCATTCTTTTCTGAAACCCAGCTGCATCATGGATCCATGAGCTACCCTGATACCCTTATAACCAATTCCTCTTATTTGCTTTTTCTCCTTGAATAGCTCCAATAGGTTTCTGATCCAACCAGTTAGGTCCTTACTGATAAACATGTGTGTGTATGTCACTCAGTCATGTCCGACTCTATGACCCCAGAGACTGTGGCCCACTAGGCTCCTCTGTCCATGGAATTCTCCAGGCAAGAATACTGGAGTGGGTAGCCATTCTCTTCTCCAGGGGATCTTCCGAGTCCAGGGATCAGACCCATGTTTCCTGCATTGCAGGCAGATTCTTTACCATTTGAGGCCCCAGGGAAGCCCACTAATAGATATATTTAAGTTTTAATGAATTCTTCTCTCCTCCTTTTACCTTTTCCCATGTAATTGCTGGCTTTTGCCTTCATGGTTTTGCTGAGAAAGTACTTGTACATTTGTGTGTTGTATATTGATCTGTATCATTATAGACAAAAGACGTATTTACCCTATTCATGAATAAGTGCAGCAAAAGGCATTTCAGAACCTCCCTTTGAAACAGGAGGGATAGGGGCAGGCACAACCTTTAAAAGAATGACATAGCCATTGAGAATATGACAAAACTGATTGGAATCTATTAGGTTCAAGATGGTGGAAGATTTGCTTTCAGTAGACCTTGAACCTCAGTATCTGCTCATTGTAATGCATTAGCATACGCTAAATGACACATCTATGAGCACAATGACAGTTCCAAGACTGATTATAAAAGGCCAAAAAGTGTGTGGTGGCCCAGTTCTTGGAAATCCCTGCCCTCTCCCCCAAATAGTTGGAATTATTTAGCCTCATTAGCCTATGAAATATCCTCATTGGCCTCCCACACATTAGCCTATGAAATTACCCAGCCCATAAAATCTAACCACCTCATATTTCTGGGCCTTTCACCTTCTGAAATGGCCCACATTCCATCTGTGAAATGTGTTTCTCCCAGAGCTACTCTTGCCTTTTGAGATGGACTGCATTCTGTCTAAGGTATATCTCTCTAAATAAATCCACTTCTTAAAACTATCACTTTGCTTCTCACGGAATTCCTTCTGTTCTGAGACATAAAGAACCTGAGCTTCATTAAGTTCTTAGACTAGGTATGCAATCTCAATTAAAAGACAGTGGGTTGAGAGCCAGCCTGTGTGTTCAAGTCCCAGTCTGAGTTTGGTTGGATTCAAATCTCATCTCAGTGTGTGGTTTCATTCCACGTGAGATGTGTGGTTTCTACTTGGTGAGCCACCTGCACCCCCTTATCAGATGCAGTCCCTCATCAGCACCAATCTACGTGGAAGTGCAGACTGGTGTCAAAGAATCTGTCATGTTTTTCATAATAAATAAGAAATATGAATTTTATGAGAAATCTCTTGGTTTTGGAATGTTGACTCAATTTGTGTTTAAATATGCAATAGATCAACCAAAAAGCACCTTGCAAAAGTCTGTGGGCTGCTTGAGATCTCTACTGTAGCTACTCAGTGGCTTGCAGAACCTTGCTACTCAGAGTGTGGTGTGAAAAGCAGCAGCACTGGCATCACCCAGGAACTTACTCAGAATGCAGAATCCCAGGCCCACCCCAGACTTGGTGAATCAAAATCTGCTTCTTAACAAGTTCCCTAGGTAGTTTGTTTGCACATGAAAGACTAAGAAATCTTGGTTTAATTCACTTGTTCATAATTGGGCTGCGTTTTGAAATCATCTGAGGAGCTTAAAAAAGTACTGATGTCTCTGGGTCCTACTCCAGAGATTCTGTTTTAATTAGTTCATGATGCAGCCTGGACATTTTCCTAAGCTCCAAAGTTGATTTTAACATGAAGCAAATGTCAAGAACTGCTGCTGTACCACAGACCCCCTACTTCCTCTCACCTCCCAGATAACACACCCAGCAGTACACTCAAACCTTACCTGCTTTGGCCTGTGAGTTGATGACCCTGACTGGAGTCTTACGACTTGACAAGAGTTGCAAATCAAAGGTCCACAAATATTGCCAGAATACAGAAAAACTCTTTTTTTTTTTTTTGGTCAAGAACAATGTTTCAAAAAAAATTCAATCTGATGGGCCCAAATTAGAAGACAGTACTTTCCTAAGTGCTAACAAGAAACATCAAGTATGAACATCTTAGAAAACTAAACTATTATGGCCAAAAGCACTCAATTACACACTATAAAGATTCTAAATACACAAAGCTAAGCCAAGACCTGCACCTTAAATGATCTCAGTCATCTGAAAATTCCAGTCCTTTGAAAATGTAGTCAAATGAGCAACAATAGCAAAACAACCAAGGTTAAACACTGAGAAAATGAACAACTAAAATTAGAGTAAAAGAAATATGTGTTCTTTTCCATTTTGAGACCTAATCATGCACCTTGATCATAGCTTCCACATTCTAGCAACTAAAGCAAGCTTTTCTGTTTGTTCTGAGTGTGTGTGTATAAAGTTCTCCCAGCGCAATCAACTACAAACAAGAAAACAAGCCCACAGTTCTTTACCCTCCCTGTGCCCATGCTCTTTGCAATGTGATGTGGTTTCTCCCCTTAAAAGGGAGGATCTATTGCCACCCTTTGATTCTGGACTTCCTGGTAAGTTTCTTTGGCCATTAGAATAGGCAGAAGTGATGTTGTCCATTCCTGAACCTAAGCATCAAGAGGCTTTGTTCATTGCTTCTCTCTTTTAGGCCCCTGCTTCTGGAATGTGAGCAAGCTGAATTAGCTGAATTCAGAGAAGACCCAAGGCCTTCCTAAACCAGCTCACAGCCAGCTGACTCTCAACATTTGAGAAAGACCAACTGACATCAGCAGAGTCATCTACCTGCCCCACCACTGGACAGAGATTCATTAGCAAGCTTGTGTGTGTGCATGATAAAGTCGCTTCAGTCGTGTCTGACTCTTTGTGACCCTATGGACTGTATCCCCAGGCTTGTCTGTCCATGGGATTGTCCAGGCAAGAATATTGGAGTGGACTGCCATGTCCTCCTGCAGGGAGTCTTTGCAACCCAGGGATCAAACCTGTGTCTCCTGCAGCTCCTGTATTGCAGGCGGATTCTCTACCACTGAGCCACAAAGGAAGCCCTGAGTAAGCCTAGCTAAGAGCAATAAATTAATCCATCCATCCCACAGAGTCATGAATCATATAAAAGCTTGATTTGTTTTGGAGTGCTTCGTTACACAGAAATAGCCAAGTGACATACCCACCCTAGAGAATTTCAACTAGACATTAAAATCCCAAAGAAACAACTAGAAAGCAGCTAAGCTAAACTAGAAAAGACTAAGGAAGGTGACAAAGTGAACTACACGGGAGATGATTTCTCTCTCCTTGTCAACCAGGAGTGCACATGAGTTCCCTTCTCCACATGCTCACCAAAACTTACCTTTTGTCCTTTTGAGAGTAGGCATCCTAGCAGGTGTGAGGTGATATCTTACTGTGGTTTGCATTTCCCTAATGATTAGTGACGCTGAGCATCTTTTTATGTATTGGTTGGCCATTTGCATGGAAGATCTTGCTTACTAAATCCTCCTTGAGACACATGTTCTGGGCTTCCCTGGCGGCTCAGTGGTAAAGAATCCACCTGCTAGTGCAGGAGACATGGGTTCAATCTCCGAATCAGGAGGATTCCCTGGAGAAGGAAATGGGAGCCCACTCCAGTATTCTTGCCTGGGAAATCCTATGTACAGAGAAACCTGGTGGGCTACCATCCACAAGTTGCAAAGAATTGGACATGACTTAGGGACTAAACAACAACAATAGAACTGTGTCCTGGACATCTGTCTCTTTGTTCATACACACACACACACACACACACAGAGTGATGATTCTATAATTGTCTTATCAAAATCATCCCCATCTCCTGAGAGTCTCAGGAGAGAGACTATAGCTGTCTGAATAGAGAGACTATACAGACCTACTATGTAATAGGTCACTGTTGACATTTCTTCACATCGTTTTGAACTGGACACCATCCAGGACAGAAGACCTCCCAGAGAAAGAAGTGGTTCCAAATGTTAACAGTGAGTTAAGAGCAGCCCAGATATGTGATCAGGAACATGCAACGAAAGTAATTTTCAATAAGTTCCTGTGAATAGCAATTCTTAGAAAGCTTTCTATGGGATGCCATCTGGACGCATAACTATCACCAGGATGAAACAGCACTGGCTTCCACTCTCGCCGTGCACATGTCTTATAATTATCTATACTCCCAAGTTTTCTGAGTTTTTATTTTAAAAATTAAGGGAAACTTTATCATTTCACATTTGGTTTTCAATACAATTGTAGCACACTTTCTAAAATGCCACGTAATCTAAAAGTAATTTACATGTGAGCTAGGGATATGCCGGATTTTTAGGATATTTTCCTTCTTACTTCCCAAATTGTGCTCTGACTAATCTAGTAGTAAAATTAGTTAAATATTCAACTAGGCATAAGCTGCATGATTAGAGAGGATAGCTGTGAGAGCTGGAAGGAAACCAGGCTGATTTAAAATTTATCAAGAGATCATTTAATTCCATGCAATGAGCATTTCCTGCACTGCCAGGGAACTGGTCATCATTATTCATTAAGACACAACCCACATGGAGCTAGATTAAGGAGTGATCATTCAGAGACCTCACTAGTTTTTACATACAAATGAGACCCCATGGTCTTAACAGCACAGACCAGCCTCCAGATGGCAATTTCACCTTGTGGGTCATTAAAACAAACCTGTCCTTGGAGCTTTATCCAGCAGACAATGCCTCACCCCACTACAATCAACCTGATATGTGCAGCACGTTGCATGTTGCTGCCTTGATTAGAGTACACCAATCATCCAATTACACGGCATGATTTCTCAAGCCTCTCTTGAAACAAGCCCCTAGAAAACCAGGAGGAAAATCAAATTGAAGGAAGCCCCAGGATTTCAATAGGCTTTAACCACAAAGGCTTTAATTTGTTTATAAGTGAATAAGGGGTGGAAGGGAAACAAGGTTCTTTATTTTCTGCCCAGTCTTTCCCGGGCAGAGACACAGCTCAGCAGCAGAAGGTAAATGTGCCATGTGGGAAAGCCTCCTCTGGCCTTTCCTTTTTCCTTTCCCTCTAGGCTGACCAAGCAGGGTGCTTTCACCTTGGTTACTAACACATAAATCGAGAGGAAGCAGCTCACTTCACTGACTGCATCATTAACTAGCAAGACTGTTCTTTACATTTGATAAAGTGACCTGCAAAATAGATCTTTTGCAGAAAGCATACATCCAAATGTCTCCTTATGAATAAAAACCAAGTGTCCATGAAAAGACTCCTCTGGAGAAACATAACTAGCACTTTTTGGATTCCTGCCCTCAGGCTGACACAACATAAAGCACTGGGTGCCAGTGTTAAATTTCCTCTCAACCTCTCTAGTGGGACCTTGACGTTCAGATGGGTCTGTCCTTTGCTTATGGACAGGCAGGAGAGGCAACACAGAGTAAGAAATGATGCTGGACAATTTGATAAAACAAGCTCAGCTTCCAGTTCTTTCCAGAGGACAGGGAGACATGACTGGGAGCATGGACACTGGAAGCAGACCAATTGGAGTCTAAGTTCTAATTTTACCACATTTGGATCTTGGTAAAGCTCTTAAACTGCCCCCTATTCTGAGTCTTGGTTTCTACTGAGGTAGAGATACTCCCTTTTATCTGCTAGATGAAGTCATAATTCATGCCGAGTTTCCAGCACAGGATATGATGCATGAAGAGTATTGAGCCAATGCTGGTTATTATTATTTATCATACTATTTTCCTTGATTTATTCTCCTTTCAGTCCCTTACTGGTGTAGCTCGAGAGCTTTACCTAAAACAGCTTCCAGCAGATGGAAGTGAGAAGCAAAAGGAGATCACGTGCTGTGATGATGATAAGGCAGTAATTAAACAGGAATTACCACATAAATTCAACTGGGCAGGAGGGATCAGGTAGGAAATCTGGTCTATCCGTTTTTTATCAGAGGAAGAACTGTGCTTGTAGTGATGCTGGAGCTGGAGGCAAAGAGCGTGGGGTTGAGAGGAAATGGGAGCCTCAACACCTAGGGCTTTCACTTTGATTAAGACTCCATTCTTTGCACCACATCCTTCAATGAGAGGAACATTGAACACAGGCTGTGGTCCGAGAGACCCAATTTTGATCTGCTGGCTCCCAGAGGCAGCCATCTGCCACATCTGATTGGGGAGCAGAGATAAAATTACATTGCTGCGGCATCACTTCCCTACTCCCTAAGAAACCCGGTGAAGGATGGCAGGCTGGCTGGCTGTGGCCACTTAAGAGGACAGTCCATTCCGTGTTAATGGAGCAGAGACAAGCGGGACAGCAAAACCGGGAGAGATGTATTTTATGTTTTTTTCATGGAGGGACCTCAGGGAGAGACAACATCCCATAGCAACGCTGGTAAAAGAAATCAGAACCATGTTAGTATGGTGACATCTCTATCAGTTTCCCAGACCAGAGGAATAAGGACAATTTTGAAAAGAGAAGGGCAGCCGGAAATAAGAAAGAAAGACTTCCGCATGAGAACACTGCCAAAACGCAGTTCGCCCACAGCGCGGAGGTGAAAGCCTTCGTAGAGACAGGAGGCGCAGCTGGAGCAGGAGCAAGGGGGCCCTTGGTTGTAGTCCTTCCCAGAAGCCCTGGGGAGGTGGACAGTAGGGGTGGCAAGAGATGGTGGGTGATCTACAAAGGAGGTGCTCTTCCAGCACTTTTTTTCACACTCTATGTTGACATAGAAGAGAGACATTAGAGGGCATAAGTGTGAAAGCAAGACCACAAAAAGCACAGAGAAAACCATCCAAAGGGGGCATGTGCTTATTACAGGCCCTCTCCCCAACCAGTTCTCCCCGTGTTAGCACCTGCTGACGCTTGTGGCCCTAGCCCTGCTGTTAACCACCGCTGGAACTTAGGAGATTTATTTTCACCTACAAGCTAGGGGTGCTGCTGCTTGTTCTGCCTCTGAAATGTTCCGAGGTGGATTCATTTAGGGCTTTGACAGCAAAGGTGCTGTCAGTGTGCTGTTCCTCTCCAGTGAGACACAAACAAGAGAGTACATAAACCCAGATGGGAAATGGAGATTGGGGACCACCTCACCCCCTTCCTCCAACATTTTACAAGTGAGACTGCGATGGCTCAGGAAAGCTGACTGAGTTCTATAAAGTCACACACCCTGTTCAGAGGTGGACCTGGGGCTAGAAACTACGCAGCTTTAGAGGGATAAACCTCTTCATTGTTAACAAGTTCAATACTGAAGTGCGTGTGAATTAATGGGTATCTCCTTTATTGAAGGCATGAAAATCAGGATGATTTTCTTACAGTTGTGACAGCTCGCAAGAATCAAAGTCCTTCCCATATCTGAGAGTCTACCAACCCCCAGAAAACAAAACAATGGAAAAACTGAGTGTCAAAGCCAGCAGGGTTTGCAGAACAGTGTGGACTTGGGGCAGCAGATGCAGCTGGATGACTGTGAGGTGGCTGGGCAAATTCTCAGAGGACAGCAGCTGGGGTTCCCTAGAGCACAGATATAAGAACTTCCAGTATGCAAGGCACCCTTCTAGGCCTGCTTAGCTCACACAAAGGTAAGAAGGGGCGTGGAGGGGAGTGATGCTACAATGTTGGCACTAGATCACATGGATGTCACGTTCATGTACATTACATCACAGCAAGCCAGCTGTGTATTGCTCCCCCTATTTTACAGAGAGGAGCCTTCATCGGTGGCAGAGAAGGAGTCAGTGTAATGTGTCTGTGTATACTCTTCATCTGCCTCCCCACAATTTAGCCGGAAAAGGATAAATACATAGAGAAACTCAGGTGTGCTCATGAAGCTGACATTTCAACAAACTAAAGGTTGGGAAAAGGAAATAAACATTCTCTGGTGTTTGCACGCATTGCATAGCACAGGGATGGGTGTGATCTTGACAGCTCCTTGCTCTCCTTCTGGACCAAAGGGGCTGCTGGACTCCCTCGTTAAGCAGAGAGCTGGTCATTTGCAGAGTATAGATTTGGAAACTTTCCCAAGAGACAGTTTAAGAAGTCTGGATTCTACTCTGTAAACAGTGGGGAGTCAAAAATGTGTTTCTCGGAAGAAGAGGAGCTGGATTAGACATGATGCTTACAGTGGAGCTAGTCCAAAAGGATAAAACTCAGGTTTGAAAATCTGGTGGGAAGAGGTAGTTGGAGCATCAAGATTAGAGGTGATGAAAGTGGAAAGAGAAAATGAATGGAATTACCTTAGGACCCTACCTTTGAACAGCCTGCATGATTAATCCCCATGAATGTGGTTCTATAACATGGTTCCATTAGCCTAGAATCTCCTAGAAATAATGGCTTTGAGCTAAAGGGCTGCTGGAGCTGGACTCTGTACCCCAGTGGGCAGCTAGTGAGGAAATCTTCCTGCAAAGGGAGGTGCTGGAGGCTCTCAAGCCCTGGAAAAGTGTCTACTGATTCCCTTAGCCAAGAAAGGCCCATCACCAGGAGTACTTCTTCCAGTCACATCAGCCAAAGAGTGGGGAATGAATAGAGAGGTGTGCTTTACTATTTCATTATCTGAGTCCATTCCTCCGCTCATGCCCAGATTCTAATCCAGTGGTGGGGTTGAACCACTTAGGTCTGCCTTGCTAGTTTCCTGAAAAATAGGCAGAGTCAGATCTTAATTTGAAGGGACTATTATGAAAGCTCTTTGATGAGTAACATTTTTAAAGTGCAAGAACAGATTTTAAAATTGTCAGTCCTGTTACGCAGACAATCCCTGGGCTTCACTCGGGGCTAATCCCATGCCCTACTTTCTTCACTGATCACAAACAGAAAAGCTGGTTGGAGATATGTTTCTTCCTCCCATACCCAATTACTACCTTGGTTCTAGCTGTCAGGAGACCTTGCTAAAGGAAGGAATGCCATAATTCAGCATTAGCTCACAAGAAAACACGAGTGGGAGTTGAAATCACAAGTAGACAGAGAATAAAGTAGAACCAAAATTCATCATGAAGTCATTTTCACCTCCCGCACTCCTCTGTGACCCAGACAAGAACCCTTATTTGTAAAGAACATAAAGATTTGCCCTTATTATGGTTGGTTGATGCTATTTTTAAAGTGTTGGGATGTACATTCCTCTCCTGGAAAAGAGCAGTGTATTTAGAAATGCTCTGATCTTTTATCTACAATCAGCAGAAAAAAATTATAATTTAGCTCACTTTGAGGAAATGGTGTTTGGATCAGACTCCAAAAGCAGAAGATATGGATAATTGGCAATTCTCTGCCTCTAAGAACTGTGATAAATGTCACAGAAGAGCCTTGGCCAGCACTTCAAGAGGTCCCTGGGAAGCCCTTAGGCTTCCCCTGATGGAGACATGGAGGAGGGCAGCTTTTGGAACTGGCTAGTTGGCTTCAGGCACCCAGCATTTTGGTCATAGCAGTTTTGAAAGTGGAAAGTGAACTCTGCAAATGTAGCCAAGCCATCTTAATTAAGGCCAGAGCCTCTTCATTAAAAAGAAATAGTACTTGAGTTCAGAAATCCAATATGAGTTGCCACAATGAATTGAAAATGATGGAGTGCACTGGCTAAATATGCAGCTAAAGACATGTATGAATTTTAGTTGCCTTGTCTTCAAGCTGGTCTCAAATTAAAGGCCAAGTGGCTAACCAGAGGGGCCAAGGGCAGTGGTTGACAGTGAGAGCTAGCGACTCTGGCGCTCAGATCAGAAGCTGCACAAACCCTCAATGACCTTGGCCTTACCTGGGTCTGTCCCTCTTTGTTTCCAATCCTGCAATGAGTCCCCCAAATTCTTCCTGATTCCAAGGCATTCGTGTCAGCCCCCTGCCTAAAACCCTCCAATGTCTTCCCACGGCACTTAGACTGAAAGGCAAATCCCAGCCAAGGCCTGCAGGGCTCCCAGTGGTTTAGCTTCAACTCCACCCTCCCCACTCACATCTTCCCGCCCCTCTCTGTTCACCCCATCCCAGCAACGCTGGACTTGTTTCTGCTCTGTGAACACAACCAACTTGCTCCTTTCCTGCCTCACGGCCTTTGCACTGGCAGCTCCCTCCTCCTGGACTGTCTTCCAAACCTTTGCATGGTTGGTTCCCGTCCTTTGGTCCACATGTTACCTGTTCTTGGAAGCCTTTCTGACATTCCCTATATATGCAGTGCCTCCTTGACTATCTAATCACTATCCTGTTTTGGTCTTTTTTATTCAACAAACTCTGACATTACTGTGTTTGTTTATTTTTCTGTTTCTCCACATTAACATCTAAGGCCCTGGAGAACAGAGACCTCATTTGTCTCGTTCACCACTAGATCTCTAGCACCTATAACAGTGTTCAGTTGCTATGCTTAAACAAATGAATAAATCTCTTAGGAAACTCACAATAATAAAAAATCTAGAAAGCTCCACAATCATCTGAGCACATGTGGAAATGCATCAGTCTGGCAATCTTCCCAGGGAATTCTGTGTTCCATTACTGCAGCTCCAGCCTCCCCTCTGCTTAGGCTGGCACTTGACAGAAAAGAGAAGTCATTTGTAGGAAGTCACTTAATAGCAAAAAACAGGTTCTAATTTTCACTCCCCAGAACCACTTACATTCATTGGTACTTTTCACCCAGAGATGCATCCTGCAGTCAGTCCCATTAATATCTTACATAAACAAGCCACAAGAGGTATCAGTCGGAAAGTCTTTTAAATAATGTTTCAAGCAGCCTGAGCACAGACAGTAATTTCAAAGTCAGAGGGACACCACTGCTTGGGAAAGAGCAGCCTGGGATGGAAAGGAGAAACTGGAATTGGCCTCTCCTTCTGCAGTCCACTTATCTACCTGTTCTTCTTACACTGCTATTTAGATGTTGTCTAGGGTGCTGCGTACACCCAAGGAACACATAGAAGATGATTTGTCCAGTTAGGATGCAAATTGTGAGTGTGTTCACTGGAGCGTATTTTGTTTCATCTTGAGTCGGTGATCCAGAAAGGCAAGTAGAAAGAGATGAACTAAATGGAGCCAAACTCATCTACTGTGCTTGCTTCCCTTTAGAGTAAAATTGTCGTCATCATTGTCTTAGTTGCTAAGTAGTGTCTGACTCTTCGGGACTCCTTGGACTGTAGCCCACCACAGGATCTCCCAAGCAAGAATGCTGGAGTTCCTTGCCATTTCCTTCTCCAGGGGAATCTCCCCAGCCCAGGGATCGAACCCACGTCTCCTGCATTGGCAGGCGGGTTCTTCACCACTGAGCCACCTGAGAAGCCTAATTCTAAAATTACAATTCTAAAATTAAAAAAAAGGTAATGGTCTCTAGAAATAAGGGTGTGTGGTCAGTCTGAATTCTCTCCTATGGCTCCCTCCCTGACTAACTGATTTCTATTGGTTACAGAATTTCCTCAAGGGTGACATGGATGTGTGTGGTACCTCTGTACCTCACACATAGCAAACAACAAGGAAACTATTCAGGAGATGTACAGTAATAGTGATGACAAAAGTAATGACTCAGCTGTATTTTCCTGGGAATCACGATGAAGGACAGAGCGGCGCACAGACCCTAGTGTAGGGACTGAGACCCTTGATGGAATTTGGCTGTTTCTGCAGGTATAGAGCTAGGCTGGGGCTGCCAGAGAAGGACTTCCATAGGGAAACTAGAGAACTCAAGGACTGAGGGGCTTGAAACCTCCAAATTCAGTGTCATTGCTTCCCATTGCAGTATGACAGAGGCTTAAGGGCATTTACATAAAAAGTATTAAACTAAGCCGGGTGGCTGACCTTTTTTTTTCCTAAATCTAAGTAAAAACCATCTAGAAGGCCAGACCTGCTCAGAAGGGGAGCCCTGTTTTAATCCTCTTCGCCACCATTCAACTAATACTTAAGCACATGCCACATTCAGGACATTCTGTTGGGTGCTACGGACTCAATGTAAACAAGATAAACAAGTTTCCTGCCTCCTCTAGAGCTTTTGTTCTCGTGTAAGTTTGTCTTTTTCTTTTTTAATGCAGCTTTATTTAGATATAATTCACATAACATACAATTCACTCATTTTGGGTGTATAATTTAATGGCTTTTTATATATTCATGGAGTTATTCAACTGTCACCACAATCTATTCTAGAGCATTTTCATTACTTTAAAAGGTAATGTAGGTTTTAAAGGAGTTAATCTCTTAGTCAGTTATGAGCTGCAATCGGGGCCATTGCTTCTCCTTCTTTGGGAAAATGAAGTGAGTAACAGGAGGAGCTCTCTGGTCTCAGGATGCCATGGCAGCTCCCAGCAAAGTGACCCTTAAATTGTGAATTGATGGATGAGTGGGAGATAGCCAGGCAAAAGGAGGGAAATGAGGGCACAAAGTAAGAGGTTTCATGGTGAATCTGAGGAACTGAGATAAGAATTTTGAATTTCATCTTAGAAAAATTTGTTTTCTAATTTTAAAGAGTTTTAAGTCTCTCTGCTCTCCCTTCTCCCCCCGCCCCACCCTCACCATGGTCAGATTTTCATTTTAAAACTATTGATAAATCTCTTACTGATGGCTGGAGAATGGATTCAAGAGAGACAAGTGTGAAAGCAGGAAGGCAGTTAGGAACCAGCACAGAAGTCCAGACACAAGATGATGGTGGCCCAAATTAGGGTGTTGGCCATGGATGTGAGATTTTTTAGGACCTAAATTGAAAGACCTCGATAATTGATTGACTATGGGAGTGATGAATCCCAAGTAAGCTGGTACATCTAGGAATATGGTCATGGAACGAAAACTAGAAGAAAAAGGATTTAAGGATTTAGGAGATAGATCATTACAGGTTTGATACTGGATAGATTGACAATGAAGTGTCCATAGACTGAGCTGTCAAATACTTGAATATGAATCTGATATCGGAGGTGAGATCTGAGCTGAAGACACAAATATGGACTGTTGGCCACTGATGCCCTCCCAGGCTGAGACCACCCAGGGAGAGACCACAGAGTAGAGAAGGGAGTCTTAGACAAAGCCAAGGGGAACAACTTTTTAAAAATTGAAACATAGTTGATTTACAATGTTGTGTTAGTTTCTGGTGTACAGCAAAGCGATTCAGATGTGTGTATATATATATATAGTTATTCATATTATTTTCCATTATGGTTTATTATGGATACTGAATATACTTCCCAGTGCTTGCATGTGTGCTAAGTCACTTCCGTCATGTCTAACTCTTTGCAATCCTATGAACTGTAGCCCACCAGGCTCCTCTGTCCATGGGATTTTCCAGGCAAGAGTACTAGAATTGTTGCCATGCCCTCCTCCAGAGGATCTTCCTGACCCAAGAGTTGAACCTGCATCTGCTGCACTGGCTGGTAGGCTCTTTGTCACTGGTGCCACCTGGGAAGCCCCAGTAGGACCTTCTCATTTATCTATTTTATATATATAGGTTGTATCTGCTAACTGCAAACTCCTAATTTACCACTCCCCCTCTTTCCCCTTTGGTAAACTTAAGTTTGTTTTCTGTGTCTGTGAGTCTGTTTTGTAAATAAGTTCATTTGTATCATTAAAGATTCCACACCTGTGATATCATATGATATTTGTCTTTCTCTGTTTGACTTACTTCTCTCAGTCTGATAATCACTAGGTCCGTCCCTGTTGCTGCCAGTGGCGTTATTTCCTTCTTTTTCTGGCTGAGTAATATTCTATTGTGTATGTATACCACATCTTTATCCATTCATCTGTTGATGGGCATTTAGGTTGCTTCCATGTCTTGGCTATTGTAAATAGTACTGCAATGAACACTGAGGTGCATGTGTCTTTGTGAATTATAGTTTTGTCCAGTTATACACCCAGGAGTGAGATTGCTGGATCATGGTAACACTTATTTTTATGGAACCCCCATGCTATTTTCCATAGTGGTTTTACTAATTTATGTTCTCAATAATAGTGTAGGAGGGGGGAATGCGAGCATTTTAATGGTGGGTAGAGGAGGATGAGCTGGTAAAAGAGGGTGAGAAAGAGCTTGCAGGGAAGAGAAGGTAAACCAGGAGAGTGCGGTGACCAAGGGACAATGGTGCTTTGAGGTGGGAGAGGCTATTTGTTTAAACACTGCTGAGAGATGAGGCCTAAAGAAAATTTTTAGTGACCTTCAGTTCAGTTCAGTCGCTCAGTCGTGTCTGACTCTTTGTGACCCCATGAATCACAGCACGCCAGGCCTCCCAGTCCATCACCAACTCCTGGAGTTCACTCAGACTCACGTCCATCGAGTCAGTGATGCCATCCAGCCATCTCATCCTCTGTCATCCCCTTCTCCTCCTGCCCCCAATCCCTCCCAGCATCAGAGTCTTCTCCAATGAGTCAACTCTTTGCATGAGGTGGCCAAAGTACTGGAGTTTCAGCTTTAGCATCATTCCTTCCAAAGAAATCCCAGGGCTGATCTCCTTCAGAATGGACTGGTTGGATCTCCTTGCAGTCCAAGGGACTTGACCTTAGTGAGAATCATTTCAGTGATGGACAGGGGGAGGGGTGAAGAAAAAGGAACATGTGCAGAAAGTTTTGAGATATCTGGCTTGAATGGGAGGAGAAGGATAGTGTGGATGAAGGGTCGAGTGGGGCAAAGAAGGAAGATTTAACATAGGAGAGATGTAAGCAAAAGGCAATGCTAATAGGAAGGATAAGAGGGAGCAAGGAGAGACGTACAGATCAGTACATGTTTCCTTAGTTAATACTCTGCCCTGTTGCCTTGGGTCTCTTAAAGAATAAAAGGAACATTTCATTGGCATAATGTATTTTAAGCAAACAGTTGCCAACTAAACTCCTGTCAAGGATATGGGGCACTGGGCCAAAAGTAGAAGGAATTGTGTTAGGATCACCCTCCACCCCCATAACAGAGAAAATTAATGGCACTGCCCTGCATACCTCTGAGAAAACCACTTAACTAACTGCTGACTCTGCCAGTTTTTCTTATTTACTTCCCTGTTTGACAGAAGTTGAAAAATCACTTGTATTATTAATTTGTGTAAAACCTCTAGCTACAGAATGCGACTCTAAAGCTATTTTTACAAAGCAAAGTTAAATTCTCAGATTTTTGCTTTCAAATAACTATAGTCATTCATCAATGGTTCTCGTAAACACAAGCTTACAATTTTTTTTACCTTTCATTTTCTAGATAGGATAAACATGTATGGGTTTACTCTAATTCTCACTTCACAGTCATACATAAAATTACCAAAAGAGCCCTTAGTCCCTTTCCTATTTTTCGGACAATCAGACAATTACCTCTCCCCTTAAGGAAAATCTCCACTCATTTTAAATATTTATTATCCACTCTCTTTTCTGTCAATCAAGAAGCATTTATTCAACTTCAGCTACAAGTTTAGTGCTGTAGTGGGTAGTGGGTGGAGACACTCAATTTATTGAGCCCTTGATGAATGTCCTGGGTTCTAAGCAGAAGACCCTTAGTTGGACTGGGGGACTCCATTTCAAGGGAAAGGGAAGCTGCAATGCAGCAGAAGCCAAAGCAGCAGAAATGGAAGAAAATTTCCATTCTTTCTTATTTACAGTAAAAAAGATTCTTCCCCCACTGGGGATACTATTTCAGACTTTTCTTAGCCATTATTGTCATTCAAAAAGATAGATGATAGATGTTGCTGCTGCTGCTAAGTCACTTCAGTCATGTCTGACTCTGTGCGACCCCATTGATGGCAGCCTACCAGGCTCCTCCATCCCTGGGATTCTCCAGGCAAGAACACTGGAGTGGGTTGCCATATAGGCAGATAAAAAATAAAATAAACCCAAATAAGCTTTTTAAAAAGATGAGCAAAGTAGCAGCAAGCCCAGATCTGACAGTATGCAGATTTTTGATCTGACCCCAGCTCTGCCACTGAGTGTGCACAAGTGTTTAACCTCTCAGTTTCCTCAGCTGCGAAATGGGAGTAATAATAATGCCTTCACTATAGAATTAGTGTTAGGGTTAAATGCGATAAATCATACCATGAGCTTAGCAGAGATGTAACCAAAGCTACTGATGGGCACTGTGGGGCGTGTCCCAGGTAGATCCATAGGCAGGCTCTGGGTACATGGCTCCCCAGATTTTCAGTCATCTCCTGGTGCAGCAGACATCCTTCTTCTGGGCTGAGATCTGAGTCTTAAACCATTTTCTCTCTTTGTTCCATTTATGATTTTGTGACTACAGACAGTGAGACAGGCAGGCAAGCGGTTCCACTCCCTGCTGAGGATCTTCCTCCTGGTTCAAGCCAGATGTCAAGTGGACAGTTACAGAGAAACAAGGTTGTCAGGGTTGTGGCAGTGGGAACAGGAAGATGTCAGATTCTGAAGACAGAGTAAGAAGACAATGGGACTTGGCAATCAATGCTAAGGACAGTTAAATATCACCACAGATTTGGGGAAATTGCTGACGCCCTAGAGAAGAGAGCTTAAATCCAGAACTGGGACGTGTCCAGAGTGGGGAGGGAAAACAAGTTCTACATAATTTGGACAAGAAAGATTTTGATAAAAGATGGTAGGACAGATGAGTATAAATTTCTAGTGGACAAATAAGAGATACAGTGTATATGTATACACACACACGTATGTATGAGTTACGAGGATAAAGTGATAGTTAAGGCAGGAGAGTAGAGGCACTCTTTGAAAGACAGCACTTAGCAACACAGAAAGTGAAAGTTTAAAGCAAAGGGACTGATGCACTCAGTAACAGATGGAAGGTGGATTGGTACAATGGCAGATTTGTAGGGACATTCACAAATATGTAGCCCAACTCACTTTAAGGATAAAGAAACTGAGGTTCAGAGAACACTGGTGATTCATTGAATGGTCCGCATCATTCAGAAAATGGGAGGTCACAGGCCTAAGTTCTCGGACTCCCAGTTTTTGTCCATTCCCACAGTTCTAGGCAAGAGACCAGGAAATGGCTATGAGCAAGGTGAATGCTGATTAATACCACCAGAATGAAATTGGTAAGCATGAAGTTCTAAATTGGGGTAAAATCAACTTATGAGTCAAGGAATTATGAATACTAAAAAAAGTGAGTTTCCTTTGTCCTTTGACATAAATCAATGAGAAACAACAAAGCAACAAAAAGCAAAACCAGAAAAATATCTTAAAATGAAATGGAATCTTGTTATCTGGGGGCTGATTAATGATTTCCAGGGCTGGAGAATCATTTCCCTACTTTATTCAGGATAAGGAAGTGGCAGAAAAAAATTGGGTTCAAACCATTTCTTTTTTACTTGAATTCATCATGCTTCTTGTCAGTCCTGAATCATGCATGAAGTTGACGCGAAGGAAAACTTGATTTGCACTGACAAACTTCTGGGTCATAAGCTGTGACAACTTGCAACATCTCCATTAAAAAAAAAAAATTGAATCTGAAGAGCTAGTAATGCATGTTGCATGAAGGATTTCTGATTATAGCACCCATTTTCAGTCTCAGAAAACAAACAGTTCTCTAAATGATCCAACCCCTTCTGAATCCGTCATCTCTACTGGTGGTGGCTCAGCCAGTATTGGAGCCAAAATTGCCACTTAAGCCTGCCCCTGTGCGTTTCCCTGGTGGCTCAGCTGGTAAAGAATCCACCTGCAATGTGGGAGTGAAAAATGAAAAGTGAAAGTGAAGTCGCTCAGTCGTGTCCCACTCTTAGTGACCCCATGGACTGTGGCCCACCAGGCTCCTCAGTCCATGGGATTTTCCAGGCAAGAGTACTGGAGTGGGGTGCCATTGCCTTCTCCTGAGAGCACAAGAGGGGAGGGTTAATTATCCACCTCGCACTGTATTTCTCTACCAAACACAGGAACATGCCTGGGTGGACGCTTGATGGTGAGTGACTGATGTTATCAACTTTTTTCATTCTCATTTTATCATAGGCTTGAAAGAAGAGTAAAACACACTCACACTGTGAACTTTCCTGCTTATTTGGTACCCTTCAGTGCATTCCACAAGAGGCAACTGGGACCTGCTTTTTCTGTCAGATGAAAATGCCCTCAAGTAATCTTTCTGAAGCAAGGAGGAGGATTAGCCAGGTTCCAGAGTAAATGTTTCTCTCGGAGCAACAGGGGCTCCAGCTCCCTCATTTAGGGAGCTCCCTTGGGTCCACACCATGTTGTTTATAAGGTGCATCACAGAGGAACCCACGCTTTTGTGAAACGTGAAACCAAACCCATGCTTTAGTTGCAGCACAGCAAGAGTCCCCAGCCCTACCTCAGATTTCTCAAATCTTGAAAAACAGATGAGCTTGTTTCTTCAAGAAGCATTTTTGAACCACTCAAGTAACAAGGTTGAGAATTTTCTAATGTTCATATGTATAAAAAATTTAAATCTTAAATTTCATCTGCCTCTGTGAAATAATTATTTCATCTTCTGAGTGATAATATTGTGATCTGGAATCTGATTGTTCAGACACTTACTATTTGTGGGGCCTTGGATAAGATGCCTAAGCTCTGTTCCTCAGTTTCCTTATATGTAAAATGAGGCCACTAATCGTACCTACTTCATAATATAGAGCTAAAATACTTAAAGCACTAAGCCTAGTGCCTAGGAAGTTAAATCCTCAGTAAATACAAGCTATCATTAGAACCCTTTATTACTGCATTAACCAATTAATCATCTAGTTATCTAGCACTTTCTTCAAAAAACCACCTCTTAGATTTATTCTGTTATTGAATTTCTGTTTCACTTTGTCATTTTCTTTTCTCGTGCTTTATTTATGTTTAATTCAAAATTTTTATTGCAATGAGTATTTCATTCATTTATTTCCATTCTCTCTTATTTAGTAGTATGTTTAAAAATATGAATTCTTGTTTAAATATGGTTTTAGCCTTCTTATATGTAGCAATTTGATTATAGCATAGACATTATGAAATTTCAATTTTGGTTTCAAATTTAGAAGAATTTCAAAATTTCCAAGAGGCTTTTATCCTTTCTATTTTGGCTATGAAATTAGAATTTTTTCCCTTTACTTTAAATAAGTGAATGCAGTCATTATTATTTCTAACTTTGAAATGCCTGGAGGCTTTCTTTGGCACCCCAAATTTGGTCAGCTTCAAAATATTCAGGGGAACCAGAAGGTGAGATTTCAATGTTTGAATAAAAATTAAATATTTATATATTTGTCACTATACTATTCCCATGATATCATTATTTGCTTATAGATTTCACTTGTCTACATTTTTGTTTCTCTTTGCATTTTCAGACACTTGCTTTATGTATGTATCTTGATACTTATACTGGTTAAACTGTTTTTTGTGTTACATTCTTTCTGTCCAAATACCTGGGATAGTTTCTATCTTTTGACAGAATACTGATTCAATAGTCAATGATGGGTGTTTTAGTAAGCAGAGTATGTGTGCCGGGGGATGGTCAGAGACAGCCCCACAGTTAGAACAAGACTGAAGCTCTTTGGCTAGTATATTCGCCCTAGTCCTTGTCATCCCAGTCCACAGGAAGAACACAGAGGGGCAAAAAGGGAGGTTTATGGGCCAGGTCTGTAAGTGGCATTCATTAGTTCTGCTCATAACCCACTAGGGAACATTCCGGGAATGTCGCAAGGCCACCCTCCATGAGAGAGATAGAATGTATGGTATATCTGAGCAGCCCAGCTATAATTGTTATCATGGAAGTGAAGAATAGATGTTGTGATAGACAGCTAGCAGTTTCTACCACGATGGGATTTTTTGGTACATTGAATCAGGCCACTTGTATTCTAGTTTCAAACTTAATGCTTTTTTTTACTTTTAATTCAATGTTGTCTAGTAGTAAAGAAGACAGTTACAGTTAGTTATAATAGATCTAGAGACTGTCATTTTTCTTTTATTTTCTATCTGGTCAGTTTTCTGAACATGCCCCACCTTCTGGCAATTTAAAATTACTTTTGTATTTCAAATGGTAAACTTTAAAAAATTTTATTTCTTGATGTATTAACTTTAAAAAATGAAGTGAATATTGACATTTTGCTGTGAAAGATGAGGAAATTCACTCACTCAAGCTTCCTCCTTAGTCCCACTGAGTTTTATTAGCAAGATCTAGAATTTTTGTCCCAGTCCATTAGTCAGGGCCTTCCCTGGTGGTTCAGTCAGTAGAGAATCCATCTGCAATGCAAGAGACCTGGGTTTGATCCCTGGTTGGGGAAGATCCCCTGGAGGGGGAAAGGGCTACCCACTCTAGTATTCTTGCCTGAGAAATCCCATGGACAGAGGACAGAGGAGCCTGAAGGGCTACAGTCCATGGTGTCAAAAGAGTCAGACAAGACTTAGCAATTAAACCACCACCACTACCATCATTAGTTATATTATCGTAAATTGTGAAGTTTTTCTTTCATCTTCACATTCTTTTCTGTAAATGCATATTGCTTTAATTTTACATTTTAATTAATTGCTTTTATGTATCAAATTTTCTACTCTACTCTTCATATTGACCCCCCCTGGATTTAGTAAAATATTATTTTCAAGAAAGTGTCATAGTTGCTACAACTCCTGAGTTATTGTATATTTGAGAAATCTTCATTTGCCTTTATAACTGACCGGGAAAAAATTTAGGTTGCCTTTTTTGTGTAACATTGAACTAGTATAGAGAAATTGAGTCCTAGAAGATGATGGATTTTTTTGGTCTGAACTTCTTCAAGATGTTTCAGCATTGCTCATCTTATATCAAATTTTTTCTGAAACATGGTGTGTCATCTTTGTCTTTTAATTCTTCCTTATTTATGATAGCTTTGAATTTTCTTTTTTCCTGTATCAGTCATAGCCCTCTCTACCTATGGGTATCAATTCTGTTTATATTGGATCAAACTTGTCCCCCACACCACCCCATCTCTATTCTATTTGCATTTGCGAGTGTTAACAGCCTCAGTAAGGAGGCCAGAAGTCCCCAAGTGGCAGGAGGAAATCAACTGCAAGTGGCAGACTTTCTTCCCTTCTCTGTTGACGACACCTAGTTCTGCCTGAACTTATTTTTCTCAAACACTGAGCTAACCAACTCATTTTTCTTATGGGAATGTTTTTCTTAAGCTATATTAATGAAACCATGTATTTGCTTTGGAATCTGCCTTTCTTCAAATCAGCTCTGCCTAAAACTAATCTTTTTTTTTTTTTCTTTTCTCAAATCTTGGGCTGACAATGGCTCAACAAACCAGTATTCATGTCAATTGTTTTTTGGCTGGGGATGACGCACCTGTGCCATTCTATCTTAAAAATGCATATTGTGGGAGAGAGGCCCAATGAGACTCCTCCAGCCTCGAGGTGTCTCTCTTATCTGATTGGCAGCTCACTAACAGACATAGCTTGGAGAAGGCAATGGGACCCCACTCCAGTACTCTTGCCTAGAAAACCCCATGGATGGAGGAGCCTGGAAGGCTGCAGTCCATGGGGTCCTGAAGAGTCGGACACAACTGAGCGACTTCACTTTCACTTTTCACTTTCATGCATTGGAGAAGGAAATGGCAACCCACTCCAATGGGACCCCACTCCAGTGTTCTTGCCTAGAGAATCCCAGGGGCGGGGGAGCCTGGTGGGCTGCCATCTATGGGGTCGCACAGAGTCGGACACGACTGAAGCGACTTAGCAGCAGCAGCAACAGACATAGCTACAGTCCATGGGGTCACAAAGAGTCGGACACAACTGAGTGACTTCACTTTCACTTAACAGACATAGCAAGTGGGCACTCTTTCTGTCCCCTTCTGATGTCTATGTCAGAAGCTTTCCCAGTCTCTATTATACTTTAATAAAACTTTGCTACTCAAAAACTCTGAGTAATCAAGTCTTATCTCTGGCCCCAGATCAAAATCCTCTCCTCCAGAGGTTGTGAATCCCGGCATAACACACGGCTCACAGCCACCAACTTTCACAATCACTGTGGTAATCTCTGATCTGCCAATCTCCCAGATGAAAAAAATAAAAATGCCCAATCCGAGTGTCTACTTCCTTCCTTGAGAAGCCTGACTGTGGCAGTCATGTGGTTTGCAAACTGCACAATGGTGCCTCACTGAGAGGGCAACAGAGTGCCGAAATGCAGTTTATTCTAGGTTCTCTGAGCCACTTGTCCTAGACTGGCATAGGCACATGTCCTTAGAGGAAGGATCTTCTTTGCACAAAGGTACTACTAAACCTTTGGGACCGAATGTCTCAGAAGGGGTTCCTTTCTCTAATTCACACAGCTGTCACCTGGGCTGGCCATAGCCCTCTGGAAAATAATGTGGGACTGTGGTATGTGTGGTGGGGGAAATTCCACCCTGGAAAGAAATTTCCTGTCTTTTTTCCCCTACATACTGACTCAGCTCTCATGATTCCCTTCAAGTGCATTAGGTTTTTCATAATTTATCTACTGACCCTGTACAGCTTCTGAGCAGCCAAAGGATAGGAACCAAATACAAATTCCAATGAGTCTATTGTTTTTCTGCCGCTTTCAGAGTTTATGGTATGAGGTTGTATTGCTTCCTTAGTCTGAATGCTGCTATGTTGTTTTGCCAATTCTTTCCTTCTCATTTTTCATTCACGTTTTTAGTTTCCAAGATAGAGTACTTTTATGAATCTGGCTGTGTGTGTTAGTCACTCAGTCGTGTCTTACTCTCTGCAACCCCATGGACTCCACCAGGCTTCTCTGTCCATGGAATTCTCCAGGCAAGAATACTGGAGTGGATTGCCACTCTCTTCTCCAGAGGAACTTCCCAACTCAGGGATTGAACCCTGATCTCCTGCATCGCAGGCAGATTCTTTACCGTTTGAGCTACAGGGAAGTCCTATGAATTTGGCTGCATACTACAAATATGAAATTGAAGGAGGAAAGGAACAGGCCAAGCTGACTCCATCTTGAAAAAGAAGGAAACTCCATCTTACCTTCCCAGTGAACTTTGGACTATACGCCTGCTTACACTTTCAGTGAACTTTGGACTGTGTGCCTAGTAGCCATGGGGATAACTTACCTATGGCCGAACTGGCCTCCTGGTCTGATAAACACCAGATTCCACCAAGATTTCCCATTGTCAAAAAGAATGTGATAATCCCCTATGTAGTCAATCACCTTTGTAATCTTCATGGCACCCATTGGTATAGGCTACAATGTATAACCAACTGACCCTTCTGATTATGAATCATGGTTGGAACCGACTGTATCTCCCTTTAACATTTTCCAGGCTAGGTTTAAGGAATTTGGGGATATGGGCTTGAGCATGTACACTTAAGGTGTACAAAGTTTTCACAAAAGTCAGCTGGGGACCCTGGGGTCCCTGGCCTGGGGTCCCAGACCTGCTGGTGTAATAAACGACACTCCACTATCCACGCTGTCCTGAGTGAATTTGTTTCCCAAAGGGTTTGGCGATAACATTTGGTGCATTGGCTGGGAAACTCCTCACTTTGAGGAGACAAGTCCTGTTTGGGGCTACACCGAGGCCTCGTGGCTCAGATCTTCTAGAAGGGGGAAGATGCCTCGCCCTTCTGGAATGATTCTGTTTCTCGATGCCCGGACCTTCCAAGTTAAGTGGGCAGTGGATGACAGCAGGAGAATTGAGCTTTCAGCTAAGGAAGGTTCCCACCCTGCGTGGTGGAAGAGGGGGCCTGATCAACTCCTAAGAGAGAGTAGGGAATGCACAGACCATAAACGTCAAGGGAGATAGTGCAGGTAATGTCCACACGGTCTTGAGTTAAATTTATCAGGCAGTCACGAGAAGGCTTTTTGAAGAAAATTGAATGTCACGTCGTCTTGGGACAAATTATAGCCAGACCTTTGTGAGAGGGCTTTGAGGGGAAGAAGCTTGGTCTTTATTGTGTGCTCGTATTCTACTCTCCCCTAGGAGGTGTCCCATCTGCTGTGGAATTCTTAATCCCCTCAGAATGTCAGGCTAGAAGGAGGGGGATACATAAGTGAGTACGAATTGGCTTTTCCAGAGATGGCCTGGGACGTGGATATTTAACCCATCTGTTAAATATCCTGATCAACCCCACCAAGGCAAAGTGGACTGTAAAAGTCAAGGGGGAAACAGTCTTGGACCACATGGTGTTCTGGTTTGGTGATGCCGACCAGCAGGTGAAGACACACCAATCCCCCTCCTCCCTCTGGAATCTGGCAGGTAAGGCTCTTCTCACCCTAATTAGGAAGAAGGCAGAATGGCAATTTAAATGTTTCATTGAGTTGAAATATCAGAAGTACATAGGGTACCGAGAACTTCGTACACAGAATGAAAAGGAAAGGTAGAAGAAGGTCCGAGAAGGTAAGCAAGATGGGGGAAGTGAATCTAAGGCAACTGTACTGGAGTGCATGATTAAAAATTTTAAGAGTACTCTTGCCTGGAAAATCCCATGGATGGAGGAGCCTGGAAGGCTGCAGTCCATGAGGTCTCTAAGAGTCTGACACCACTGAGCTACTTCACTTTCACTTTTCACTTTCATGCATTGGAGAAGGAAATGGCAACCCACTCCAGTGTTCTTGCCTGGAGAATCCCAGGGATGGGGGAGCCTGGTGGGCTGCCATCTATGGGGTAGCACAGAGTTGGACATGACTGAAGCGAATTAGCAGCAGCAGCAGCAGCACTCCACCAAGGAACAAGGGGAAAGAACCCCACTACAGATGCCTCTCAGAGAGCTACAGCAGCCTCCGATTCAGGACACAGGCGGGCACTACCATCAGCCCCCTGTAGCCTATTATTACCCACCATTTTCCTCTACGGATATATTAAACTGGCAGAGACACACTCCACCGCACTCGGGGGAGCCACAAGTCATGATTAGGCTAATGGAGACTATTTTTCGAACCCAGTGCCCTACATGGGATGACTGGGTCCTTTCAGCATTGAGGAAAGACACAGGATCCTAACTGAGGCCAGAAAATGATCAAGAAATGGTTAAGATGGCACCTGAGGGTACTTCAGAGGTGGGGAGAACTAGCCACCCCCGATAGAGGCCCAACTGGGACTATAACACAGAGGAAGGGCGGGGCCACCTGGAGAGATATCAGGAGGCTATTTTACAAGGCCTCAAGGGGGGCCCGAAAACCTATGAATATGGCAAAACCCTCCAAAGTGATTCAAAGGAAACTGAATCACCCTCTGAGTTCTATGAAAGACTGTGCGAGGCCTACAGACTTTATACACCAAGAGATCCAGAGACCTCTGGGTCTCAGATGGTGATAAATGCAGCCTTTGTGTCTCAAGCCTACCCTGATATCAGACATAAACTTTAAAAGTTGGACGGGGTATTGGCCACGACTAGCTCACAAATCATTGAGATCGCTGACAAGGTATTCAGAAATAAGAGACGTGGAGGCTAAGAGGGAAGCTGAGAAAAGACAGAAAAAAGATAATAAAAGATAATAAGAGGGCAGACCAGAGGATCGTGGTACTGGCTACGGCTTTGGTAAGGCCTCTTCGTGAGCCTTCCCCAAAGCCCACTTCCTCTCTGAATGGGGGCCAATATCCCAGTAAGCCCTCTACGAGAAGGCCCACAGCCACCCTGCAACAAAACCAGTGGGCCCGATGCTGGGACTTCAGTCATTGGAAAAATGAATGCCCTCAAAATAATGGGGAAAAAGAACTGGCATCGGCTGTTATAGGGCTGGCTGGACTACAGGCTGAATGGGGTGCCAGGGCTCAAAGACACAAGGTCCTGAAGAGCCCGTGGTGAAACTAAAGGTAGGGGACAGAATTATTGACCTTATGGTGGACACTGGGGCAGAAATGTCAGTGGTGACTGAGCCGGTAGCACCCCTCTCAATAAAAGCCCCTGCCATAGAAGGAGTAACCAGAGAAAAGATTATCAGACCATTGTGTTTACCCTGGAAATGCCAAATGAGGGGCATCAAGTGACTCATGAATTCCTATATATTCCTGAATGCCCAGTACCTCTTTTGGGAAGAGACTTGTCATCTAAATTGGGGGCACAAGTGACCTTTCCACCCCAAGAAAGACCCACTCTCCGGGTGTGGGTATTTATTATTTAAACTACCTATTTACTCTGCCTCTCGGTAACCCTTCAAGATGAATTGAGGTTACATGACCCTCCTGAAGGAAATCTGGATGGACTAGACAGCCGAGGGAAGGAACTAATCCGATGATTCCTTGAGGTTTGGGCGGAAAATTAACTCCCAGCCCCCACCCTGGGCTTGCCATACATCAAGCTCCAGTGGTAATAGAACTCAAACCTGGTGCATCCCAGTCAGAAAACATCAGTACCCACTGCTCGAGAGGCTCAAGTTGGCATTTTGCCACACATAAGCAGACTGAAACAGGCAAGCATCCTGATTGAATGCCAGTTGGCCTGGAACACACCAATCCTACCAGTCGAGAAAGAAGGGGGACAGGACTATAAACCTGTGCAGGACCTCAGAATGGTCAACCAGGCCACGGTGACTCTACATCCCACCGTTCCTAACCCCTATACTTTACTTAGCCTCCTTCCACCGAATGCTAATATCTATCCTTGTTTAGAGCTCAAGGATGCCTTCTTCTGTATATGCCCTGCCCTAGTGTCTCAACCCATTTTTGCTTTTGAATGGGAAGACCCAGCAGGGGGCACCAAACAACAGCTCATCTGGACTCACCTCCCACAAGGATTTAAGAATTCCCCCAACCATCTTTGAGGAAGCCTTGGCTTCCAACCCGGACTCATTCCAGCCAGAGAAGTTCAGATGCTGGTTGTTACAATATGTGGACGACTTGCTGTTGGCTGCCAAGAATGGTAAAGACTGCTGGGAAGGAACCAGGGCTTTACTAGAGTGGTTGATGGAGTCTGGCTACCGAGTCTCGAAAAAGAAGGCACAGATCTACAAAGAGGAGGTAAGATATTTGGGGTTTGTTCTGAGAGGAGGGACAAGGCTGTTAGACCAGTTCAGAAAAGAGGTCATTTTGAGAATCCCACAACCAAGAACCAGAGGACAGGTCCGAGAGTTCTTGGGAGCCACTGGGTTTTGTAGGACTTGGATTCTGGGCTATTCCAAGATGGCCCAGACGTTATATGAACTCCTAACTGGATCAAAAGGAGATTCACTAAATTGGACTGAGAGACAGCAACAGCCCTTGAAGAATGAAAGCTGGCAATCACATCAGCACCTGCCTTGGGCCTGCCAGGCCCTGCTAAGCTGTTTATGTGACTGAAAAGGACAAGGTGGCTATGGGAGTGCTGTCCCAGACTATGGGGACATGGGACAGACCCGTGGCTTATCTCTCAAAACGGCTGGACAATGTTGCCACCGGGTGGCTGGGATGCTTACGGGCAGTTGCTGTGGTTGCCTTACTGGTCCGGGAGGCAACCAAGCTGACTTTGGGCCAAGATTTGATCGTAAAAGTCCCCCATGAGGTCAACACTCTCCTGTGAGGGGACCCCCATAAATGGCTGTTGACATTCTGGATTACTCAATACTAAGGACTGTTATGTGAGAACCTTGTTACTATTGACCCTTGTCAGGCCCTGAATCCAGCCACTCTCCTTCCTGTGGGAGAAGGTGGGCCCTCACATGATTGCAAGGAAATCCTAGAAGTTTATGCCAGCAGACCTGACTTGAGAGACCTGTCAATCCTGGACCCACACTGGGTCCTGTACACCAATGGCACCAGCCTGATGAAACAAGGACAGTGACTGTCAGGATATGCAGTAGTCACAGAAGAAACCATCATTGAGGCTAGCTCTCTGCCATCACTGGTCTGCTCAACAGGCCAAACTATATGCTCTAATCCGGGCCCTCTAGCTGTCAGAAGTTAAGAAGACAAACATTTACAGACTCCAGGGATGCTTTTGCTACTTTGTGTGTACATGGGGCTTTATATAGAGAGGTCTTCTGACAGCCAATGGAAAGGACATTGAAAACAAGGAAGAAATCTTGACTCTATTAGACGCTGTATGGGAACCTGAAAAGGTAGCAGTAATGCACTGTTGGGGTCGCCGAAAGGAAGACACCCACAAGCACAGGGAAACTGACCAGCAGATGAAGCCACAAAACATGCGGCTGAGAAATTTGGGGCTGCTGGTAGGAGGCCTATCAGAACCTTTGTGCTCTCAAAAATGCCTGAGTTAACATTGACTCTCCCACAGTATACCCTGGCCCAAGATCAGCTGGCTGAAGCAGAAAGGGCCACCACAAATGAAAAAGGTTGGTGGGAACTGCCAGATGGCAGGTTACTGGTACCTGAGGCATTAGCCCCCCACACTGGTGTCTCAGGTTCACTAGGCAACCCACTTGGGACATGAAAAAATGGAAGAATTAATTCGAAAATATTTCTTAATTCCATGACTTTCCTCCTTATGTAGACTGTTCTGCTTGCTCAGATGTCAATGCTGCCCCTGGACATAAACAAAAACCTGCAGGAATACAGTTAAAAGGCACTCTACCCTTTGAACATTTAGAAGTGGACTTTACTGAGATGAAACCATGCTGACACTACCACTATTTACTGGTCATGGTACGTACCTTCTCAGGAAGGGCAGAGGCCTTCCCCACCCGAACTGAAGAAGCAAATGAAGTGGCTTGCTGTCTGCTCTGAGAAATAACCCCCAGATTTGGGTTCCCAACCAGTATAGGATCAGACAATGGCCCTGCCTTTGGTAACCGACTTAATTCAACAGGTATATAAAGGTCTAAATATCAAGTGGAAATTACATATGGCATACAGGCTCCAGACTTCCAGAGTGGTGAAAGAACCAACCAAACGCTTAAAGAGACACTTTCAAAATGAATCATAGAGACTAACTGTTCATGGATAGATAGACTTGCTTCTGGCAGCCTTACTCAAATTAAGGGTAACCCTGCATTCCCATGGTTATTCTCCTTATGAAATTGTCTATGGGAGGCCCCCTCCCAGAAGTAAGACAGGTTTAGGCAAATCTGCCACAGGTAAGGGTGGATGGGATTTCACAGCAGATGGAACAACTGGGTCAGGTAATAAATCAGGTAACTAAGTTTGTACAAGAAAGGGTGCCGGTCCCTCTTGGGGAACAGATTCATGATTTTGTGCCCAGTGATCAGGTGTGGGTCAAGGACTGGAAACACGACTCCTTGGCCCCTCATTGGAAAGGTCCATGTACTGTTGTTCTAACCACGCCTACGGCAGTTAGAGTTGCAGGTATCACTCCCTGGATCCACATTAGGGTGAAGAGAGCATACCACGCAGACCCAGAGGACATGAGTGGACTACACCAGGGACCCCACTGAGCCCCGTGAAACCAAGATCGTCTTAAAGAAGAAGAGATGCAGCTCTACAGTCAACTACTGCTTCAAGGACTTGCCAGTATTCTCTTGAGACTACCTACAGTTTCAGCACAAGACCACGTTTTCATTTCATGGGCACATTCCTATGTTGACTTCCATACAAAATCTAACTGCTGGGTATGTGGAGCCATGCCCATGTCTGTCATGGATGGACTCCCATGGTGGGTATCACCTCTACAGAGGGGTTATATGCCTAGCTTATATGATTTTTTGCATCAGGCAAAACAACAAAAATTGAGTATAGAAACTGTAATCACAGCAGCCGCTACCCACTGGTATGATAAAAAGGCCAATGATCTGATGAATGGCCATGGGATACATTTTAATTATATTCTTAGCTCAGAAAATGCTTATCACTATTACATGACAGCCATTAAGTCTGAACGATCAGAAATTAACTGATATTTTGACCAATTTTACTAGATATGGGATGAATACATGTGGATTACCATGAAAAGGGAAAAGGGACAACTTGTTAGGATAGCTAAAATTTGCTGGGAACAAGATGTACACACTATTGGATGTAAAAACCAAATGATAGATAAAAAGATTTTAAAACCAATGGGCTTTCTATGGACAGAACAGTGCTATAAGACCTATAAAGTTACGTATGATCCCAGTCAATCCACCCTATGGCCTGGGACAGCCTGGGGATTCAACCCCAGAATCAGGTGGATTGCTTCTAATGGCACCCATTGGTTATGTGGGACTAACTTATGGCCTTGGTTGCCCCCAGGATGGATAGGGAGGTGTACTTTAGGTCTGGCCTTTGCCCATGGAAACATCATGTCAACAATACAAGAGCCTTTAAATTTACCCTCCCTAAGGGCCAGACGGTCTTGATCAGTTTTCCATTGATATAATTATTTGGCTGCTTTATTTGTTCCCTCATTGGGCACTACAGACATAATGATTAGAGTTGAAGCTCTAACTAATTTCACCCAAAGAGCCCTAAATGACAGCCTAAGAGCTATTCAAGCACTAAATACTGAACAAATACAAATGAGAAAAGTGGTAATTCAAAACACAATGGCTTTAGACATACTTACAGCCACTCAAGGAGGGACCTGTGCTATAATCACAGCTGAATGTTTGTGTATATATTCCTGATTTGTCTGGCAATATATCAGTCACTCTAGATGACATGAAGGATCAAGTAAAAGCTATGTCTGATGATAATCTTCCTTTTTGGACTTCTGTTCTATCATAGGTAAAGGGTGATTGGTGGAAAACTATATTAACCATTGTTACAGTTGTTCTGTTGGTTCTGTTATGTGGACCTTGTATTCTCCAATGTGTCGTTAACTTTGTATTGTAGAGGATGACTTCATTTACGCAAATATATACCAGGAAGCCTAAAATCCAGTACATCTCAATCAGTGATGCTTGCACTGGAAGTTGAGAGCATCAGAAGGGGGAATGAAGGAGGAAAGCAACAGGCCGAGCTGACTCCACTTTGAAAAAGGAGGAAACTCCATCTTACATCCCCAGTGAACTCTGGACTATATGCCTGCTTGCACTTTCAGTGAGCTTTGGACTATATGCCTAGTAGTCATGGGGATAACTACCTACTACCGAACTGGCCTCCTGGACTGATAAACACCAGATTCCATTCCAGATTTCCCGATGCCAAAAAGAATGTAATAATCCCCTATGTAGTCAATCACCTTTGTAATCTTTATGGAACCCATTGGTGTAGGCTACAACATACAACAAGCTGACCCTTCTGATTAGGAATCTTGGCTGTTAACCCGATTGTATCTCCCTTTAACATTTTCCAGGCTAGGTTTAAGGAATTTGGGGATGTGGGCTTGAGCATGTACACTTAAGGTATAATAAGGTTTTCACAAAAGTTGGCTGGGGTCCCTGGCTAAAGAGGAAACTGCCTTGGACCTGCTGGTGTAATAAACTGCACTCCACGATCCACACTGTCCTTCTGAGTGAGTTTGTTTCCTAGAGCGTTTAGCTATAACAAGAACAGTTGTAACAGTACAGAGAGACCACATTTAAATCAAGAAGAGCCTGGACATACTGTGGTAGATGAAGCTGGCTGCATACTACAATACTTCTGGGCTCTTCTTGATTTAAATGTGGTCTCTCTGTGCTGTTACAACTGTTTTCACATTGTGTTGACTCTCCTACTTGTATATGCCATCTATTTAATATGCATGCTCATGAAGAACTTTTATCTGATCCTATTCTTTAGAGTCCTGGTAAAAAAGTTTACTTAGGTAGTCTATAAATGTTGTTTGGTATCCATTAGGCACTGTAAGCTTATCATATATTGGAGATGATATCAAGGTGATTCCACACTCTGATTTTTTAAAACTGAAATATGATCTTTTCAGACTTAAATAAAATGGAAGGAAATCTGGAAAACATCATGTTTCTCAAAATGATGTTCTGGAAATGTGGCTGAATTTGATATTCAGTGAGGAGTTTCCAACAGACATTGCTTGTACAATAAACTTACACAATAAATCTGCCATTGTGATAGAGGAAGCTTTAAATTAGATTTAAATCTTGTCATGCCTGGATAAATGTGCTAATATTTTCAGTCAGTCTCTAGTACAGCTGTTAAAACATTTTGTCTCTGTAGGCCAAATGAGACTTCTAAAATTCATGAGTTCTGTGTTCTAATTCTTTTTATTTTTCACTCTTCTAATTAGAAAACAATGGCTTCTGTAGAGGGAACATCAAGATTTATTGATCCAAACATATCTTTCAGAACAACAGATTTTGAATTTCGTCAAAACACGAAGTATATACTTATATCACAGATTCTGAATGCCTTCAGTACTAGAAAACTTCAGGATTCTGCATATGTAACATGTAAGCAGGAAGTTAAAACTCCTATGTGGATTTGCAAATGGTGTTTGCTTTCAGCTAAGACAGTGGCAGATTCCATCAACTTTGCTCAGCTAATCAAAATTTTTAATTCTCAAAAATACAACATAGTTCATCCCCCCTATATTTCAGCAAATATTAAACATTTCAAGTTTTTTATTTCCAGTTGCCCTAGCTATTAAGTGTTAGTCTCCAATTCTTTCCATGGGTTTCAACTTTAAGTTGATGCTTTTTTTTCATGCTTGTTTTATAAACTAGCTGGTTATCTTTTCATAAACTCTCTTCATATATCAAGTGTTCTTTGCCCTATTCCTCTCCTTAACATGCTCTTGACCTCGACAAAATGAAAAGATAACCTACTGAATGGGAGAAAATATTTAGAAATCATGTCTCTAATAAGGGACTAACATCCAAAATAAAGAACTCATACAACTCAATAGCAAAACAAAAAAAGTCTAACTAAAAAATGAGCATAAGATCTGACTAGACATTTTCCTAAAGAAGACACAGATAGCCAACAGCTACATAAAAAGATGCTCAACATCACTATTCATCAGGAAAATGCAAATCAAAACCACCATGAGAAATCTCACATTTGTCAGAATGATTATTATAAGAAAAAAGAAATAAAATTTTGATTCTTTTTCCTTAACATAAAAAATGGAGCTAATGGTGCTTTATTATTTACTCTGAAGAAGTACTAAAGATTAATTAGATTGGCATGGAGTAATCTGAACTCATTGAAGAAAACAGCAATAACAGTATTTTAGTGGGGAAAATTAGCATACATATAATATGCATGTATTAAATATACTCATAGAGTCTACTCCTATTTATACAATTTACACAATTTGTACAATATGTATACAAATTACAAATTTATAACATACATATTGTATATGTATATTGAATTTGTATACACTCTCAAATTGTAGGTAAGAGTGTGAAGAAAAGTGGATCATAATGCACTGTTGGTGGTAATATAAATTGGTGCAGCAGTCACTATGGAAAACAGTATGGAAGTTCCTCAAAAAATTAAAAGTAGAACCATCATTCAGTTCAGTTCAGTTCAGCCACTCAGTCGTGTCCGACTCTTTGTGACTCCATGGACTGCAGCACGCCAGGCCTCCTTGTCCATCACCAACTCCCAGAGTTTACTCAAACTCATGTCCATTGAGTTGGTGATGCCATCCAACCATCTCATCTTCTGTCGTCCCCTTCTCCCACCTTCAATCTTTCCCAGCACCAGGGTCTTTTTTAATGAGTCAGTTCTTTGCATCAGGTGGCCAAAGTACTGGAGTTTCAGCTTTACCATCAGTCCCTCCAATGAATATTCAGGAATGATTTCCTTTAGGATGGACTGGTTGGATCTCCTTGCAGTCCAAGGGACTCTCAAGAGTCTTCTCCAACACCACCGTTCAAAACCATCAATTCTTTGGCGCTCAGCTTTCTTTATAGTCCAACTCTCACATCCATACATGACTACTGGAAAAACCATAGCTTTGACTAGAGAACCATCATACAATTCAGCAATTCCACTTCTGGGTATTCACCCAAGGAAAATGAAAATGCTAACTCAAAAAGATACCTGCACTCTCATGTTCATTGCAGCATTATGTACAATAGCCAAGATATGGAATATCCTAGGTGTTCATTGATGGATGAATAGATAAAGTAATATTCTACTGCATATTGGTGGTGGTTTAGTTGCTAAGTTGTGTCTGACTCTTGTGACCCAATGGACTGTAGCCTGCCAGGCTCCTCTGTTCATGGGATTCTCCAGACAAGAATACTGGAGTGAGTTGCCATTTCCTTCTCCAAGAAATCTTCCCGACCCAGGAATCAAACCCAGGACTCCTGCACTGCAGGCAGATGCTTTACTGACTGAGCTATGAGGGGAAGCCCTACTGCATATTATTCAGCCATAAAAGAAAAAAATCTTGCCATTTGCTTCAACATGGATGGACTTCGAGAACATCATGCTAAGTGAAGTCACTCAGAGACAGAGAAACACAAATACTGTATGATCTCTTATATGTGGAATCAGAAAAAAAAAAAAAGAAAAAGCAAGCTCATAACTACAGAGGACAGACTGATGGCTGCCAAAGGTGGGGGCTGGTAAAAGGGGTCAAAGGTAAAAAGAAAAAAAAAAAAATATGATACATTCCTGAGCAACAACAACCGAGAAAAAGAAGCAGTATATGGCTTTTTATGGATGCACAAACCTAAAAGCAGGATGTAACTAAATTATCAATTTCAGTTCAAGTCACTTTCCTCTTTAACCATAATATTACAAGAAAACTTACATTGAAATATAAGTCATATTTTAAGTAATGCCCATGCTCACATGTTACCTGTTTCCTGCATTAGTATGGGAAGGGGGTGGGGGTAAGGAGAAAAGAAAAGAATACAGTAAAAAACACATCTATTTTACTCTAAGCCATTTTGTGTACGGTGAAATTATTTTTTCTTCTCAAGAAAATGTCATTTCTTTTTCTTAACATACTTTCCAGACATTTTAACTGGATATTTTCTCAAAACTCACAAAGGAGTTCCCTGAAGTATTTTCACTACAGTAAATAAGCAAACAAAAAAGGGCAAATCTGTATATGCATGTGTTTTTTTTAAAAAATTAAATACATATGTATAAATTCAATATACATACACATATAAAAAGGAAAGGAATCTATATATATTTAATATATGTATGTTATATGCATGTTAATTCTCCCCAATGAAATATTTTTATTGATGTTTTTTCAAGGAGTTCAGATTATTTGATGCAAATCTAATTAATCTTTAGTACTTCTTCAAGGTAAATAATAAAGCACCATTAGCTCCATTTTTTATGTTAAGGAAAAAGAGAATCAAATATATAATAATAGAACAAGGTTTCTTGGTCACTCAAAAAAGACACAGCAAACATACAGAGTTCACAAAAAATATGTGATATAGCTCTTCCATGTGTGTGCATGTATATACAGTTAGCTCTCTGTGTTCCACATCCTCAGTTTCAACTAACTATGGGTGGAAAATAGCCACAAAAAAAAAAATCCAGAGTTCCAAAAGGCAAAACTTGAATTTGCAGCATATTGGCAACAATTTACACAGCATTTACATTGTATTAGGAATTAGAAATAATCTAAAGATGATTTAAAGTATACAGGAGGGTGTCTGCAGGTCATGCTGTTTTATAAGGAACTTGAGTATCCGTGGATTTGGGGTCCATGAGGGTCATGGAACCAATCTGCTGTGGACACTGTGGGGTGACTGTACAGTCTGACTTTAGTATTCAAAACTGCCAAATGCAAGTTGTTCTAATTATTGACCATTGGAGATAAAACACTTATTTCAATGATACCACTTTTATTTCCTATCATGTTACTAGCGGAATTTTCTTAAGAGCCAGATTTATGTTCTTTATTTCATCAATTTCTCTGAATCAAATTAAAAACAGTTCGAATGACTAGTGAGGAATTCTCTTTGAGCAATAAGCACTCACAGCATTTACAGCTTGCAAAAGTGGTTTGTAATCCAGTAAGATGATGGTTCTGGACAGAAACCAGTGATTGGTTTGGAATCAGAGACAGTGCAATCAGAAAAGATAGCCTAAAGCAAGAATTCTTGCAGAACCTAGGCGAACTCCTCCTAAACTGGGTCATTTCCCACAGTCTGAATCAACAGTTGCTGGCTTCTCCCTTGTGGATTTTACCTGGAAATGTGGAAGTCTAACACTACAGTCCCATTAGAGAGAAGAAAAATCAGAGTCTGTGGTAGATTAATGAAATATACATAGATTCTATAATATTAGTTAAAAGTACATAGATTCTGTACTATAGACACAAATCTCAATTCTTTTCATACCATAAAAGTGGAGGAATTTATCACATAATCTGGACAGTATAATTTATTTCTTAATATTCATTTATTTAGCTGCACGGGATCTTAGTTGTGGCACACAGGCTCTCCTTTGCATCATGTGGGATCTTCTGCTATGGCACGCGGACTCTCTACTCGTGGCCTGTGGGCTCAGCGGTGGCAGCATGTGGGCTCTCTAGTTGTGGCCTGTGGGCTCTGTAGTTGTGGTACACAGGGATCTTAGTTTCCCAGCCAGGGATCAATCCCTGTCCTCTGCATTGCAAGGCAGATTCTTAACCACTGTACCACCAGGGAAGTCCTTGGAGCTTAGTATTCTTAACTGTAAAACTAGGATAACAATTTCTGTTTCATATGATCAGTATACAGATTTGATAGTATAATTCATGTGAATCACTTAATACATAACAGATTCTGAAAATATTTTTCTCCCTGATTTCTTAAAACAAAAAAGTTCTATAAAGTAAGATTTTACCTTATTTTTCTCAGTTTTGCCAACCAGCACACTCTTTGCAAGTGTACCTCAAAGTTATGAGGAATGTGCCCGACTCCAGATTTTTTCACATGCTCCTGCATCCATTTATTTGATATCAACCTGACCTGTCACTTAAGCTACTTGTCCTTTCTGTCTTAGATCCTTTCAAGACTTTATAAATGGGCTGCATTTTTTTGTGACAAGTTTGACTTTTCAGGTGAAACTCCCATAAGACTAGTGAGAAAAATGACTCCCTTTGGGGTCAGGGCTCAAATTAATGGGCTTCATTGTAACATTCAGTAAGGAAATAACTGATGAAATTTAAATGTTTAACCTACTTTATATGTTTATTAACATTAGCTTAAGTAAATTTGGTAACAAAATACGTGTAATGGTAGGTACCATAGATTCTCTTTTATCTCCTGATCAATTAAATAAAAATATTCAGGAGTAATAAATTCAATATTGAGAATAATGAGAACAAAGAATGTATTCAGATATATTTACTAATTCAGAAATAAAATTTAATGATTTTTAATTTTGTTTTTATGAGTACAAACTAGGTTAACAGTTCATATTATTTTTACTAAGGGCACAAAGAAAATATTTGATAAGGTATAGATTTATTACTTTAGTCCAACCCCTACAGTTAGCACAAATACAAAACCATAATAATGTTTACAAGGTAAAAATTGTACAATAGCTCTGTATTCTAAAATATTACCAATAATTCAGTTTGAGAATAAAAATACCAGCTGGTTGATTTTGCTTTTATGATGCATATTAATATTTTGTTCTAGAAGCATGTTACTTAAAAAGAATTCACCATTTTTTCAATATACTTTCATTCTCGGTATGCATTATTCGTTGGAAAATTCATTTAATTGGCAGTAAGGTGGGAATTTAATCCAAAATGAGCAAAGGCCCAATTTGAAGAGTTATGTAGTCAGAAAACATGCAGTGGTAAACTTTCAATTAATAAACTATTACTACTCCTCAGTAAAGATTATTACTGTAGTTGGCATAATCATGAGAACTTATTTTCACTTGATTACAAGCATTTCTTACCATTAGATTGGTTATGGCATGCAAAAAGTCCAATAATTCCACCGAGGGTGTGGCGACCACTTCACCAGCATGGTCAGCCCACTCATTAATGGCTGCCTTGATTAAGCTTCAACACAAACAACACACTGCTGGAAAACCTGTCTTAACAAAGTCTCTACCACGTTCCTCACTAGCTAACCAGACATGGGTCATCATTGCTTGGCTTGACTTCTCCTTCCAGCAGCAGATTCATCACGACCTTTGTCAAATAGCTGCATGTTCCTCTTTTTCCCAGAGGGGGAGTGTTGTAAAAAGAAGTCATGTCATCCTACAAAGGAAAATAGTAAGTGAGTCATCTGAGTTTTTGTTTGTAAAGAGTTGACAGGTAAAATCAGTGTCAGCCGAGAGGGAAAAATAAATTCACAGGAAGATTTCCTTGTGGAAAATATGAGCTTCTTGAGTTTTTCTTTTATTTTCCTGAAGCATCTTCTCAGCATATAAAATGAAGACAGCATTTCAGTATTCTCTTTTTTGCTGATAATTTTTATTTACTTAGGGAACCTTTTTATGGATGAGAATAAAATATTAAACAGACAGCCTGGAAGGAGCTATATCAGGTAGTACACAGCACGAGGGTAGCCTGTTACTCATCCCATCCTCCCAGAATTTAATTTTATAGTCTTCTGGAATCCCTGGCTTCTTCCTGGTAAAACACATTTTAACTGCTAACTACATAAAGGAAATTTATCTCTTCTTAGATATCTTTCTAGTCAGAACTTCTTAGCTGAATTGACTAATAATTGAGTAAAAAGTAACATTAATTCCTCAAATAAATCAGACTTCCTCCTGTTTTGTAATCTGTATATCTGTTTTGTAAGTTAAATTATAAGGGATTTACGGATACTTTGAAGAATTGAGAAAAAAAATTCTACAAAAAGCTATTTTCTCTACTTACTTGTTTTTCAATTTCCTTTAGTCGACTCTCATCTTTTTGAAATTCATGAAATGCTTCTTTCACCAGTTTGTCAAGATCTACTTTGTCTTGAAATTCTAGCTCAGGGTTTCTTTCCAGTACAATGGATACGACCATTAGTAACTAGAAGGGACAGACATCGAAAGCCAATTATATGAACCATAAAAGCGACATAGTCTGCATATGTTTTCATTCTTTGCTCAGATTGATGGATGGTCCTTGTATCCCACAGCCTGTTCTGTACAATGATAGGATCATCTATGGATGGAATCTTCCTACCTATACAAGTTAATAACATGAGTTCTGTTTGGAAATCTCTTTTTTTTTTTTTCATTGTCTGTATCCCTGTAGCTATATGGAAATGTTTTTCAGTCACTTAAATAAAATTGATAACTTAGAAAAATGACTTTTCTAATCCTGTCACAGTACATAGTACCCTATAGTACCCAAAGTGTCTGAATGTCTCTAGTCTTTAGACCTTCATGTTTGGTGGCAGGCAAGCCACTGTTTGGTGGACCAAAACAGGGTCCAGTGGTGCAGCGGCTGCCTCAGAGAGCAAGGCAGACGAGTACAGTGGAGACTTTGGATCTACCCTCACGATCAAATGACTTAGGTCTGCTGCTGCTGCTAAGTCACTTCAGTCCGACTCTGTGTGATCCCATAGATGGCAGCCCGCCAGGCTCCGCCGTCCCTGGGATTCTCCAGGCAAGAACACTGGAGTGCGTTGCCATTTCCTTCTCCAATGCATGAAAGTGAAAAGTGAAAGTGAAGTTGCTCAGTCGTGTCCGACTCTTAGCGACCCCATGGACTGCAGCCCACCAGGCTCCTCCGTCCATGGGATTTTCCAGGCAAGAGTACTGGAGTGGGGTGCCATTGCCTTCTCCTGACTTAAGTCTAGCACGCCAAAATGAGTATAATTCTCTGACATCACAGTATTTCTCAGGGGACAGTTATATTTTAAACAATATACTTAACTGTGATTGTTTATGACATGAGCACTATTTGGTTTGTATAAGCTATCTTAGTTTAAGACATCATCCTATTGCTTAGCTACCGTATACTTTTATCCTAAGTAGTAATGTTCATTTTATATGACAAACTGTAATATGCAAAATTGTATCTGAGTATACAATGCTTGGTAAAGACTTTCTGATGATGATTATGGTTTCTAGTTTGTACATGAAACACGATAAAGACATAATTTCCAACTTGGGAATCTTTCTGATACACTTTATTGAAATGTTTCCCAATTAGTACCTGAAAGAACCAAAGGAAACACTAGGAAAAAATCCAGAAGTCACACTGTGGGAGACCTTGGGGCAGAGCTTTAGCCAAAAGAATTTGAAGTTTTGCTCAAGTTCTAAAGGTAAATTTCTTCTGCAAAGAGAATGACCTCATTTTAGGGGCATCTATAGGCATGAGATACCAAAAGGTTAACTGTACAAAGAAGGCAATCACGCTTCTAAAAATCCCATCTTTTCTTCACCCCAGTCTCTGTCTTACTCCCACAAGCTATGAATCTGACTGGCTGATACTCTTACCCAAATTCTGGCCTATCATAGATGAGGCTGAATCTCACTCAGCTGACTGTAGCTCCAGACACGCTGGATTTTAGGAGGTGCCACATCCAGTCCAGCACTCACTGAGAGCTTCGGTATCAACAGGACATATTACCCACCCTCAAGAAACACAGAGTCTGATGGAGACATTCCCAGAGAAACAATGTGAGGATTAGCTATAAATTATATCCATTCAAGGGAGTCTCTATGTATTTAATATAATACTTTAAAATGGCAAAACAATATGTGTATGTGTGCATGCACAGGTGTGTGTATTTTGGCATTTAACTTTACACGCAGCAATGATGAGATACAAAATTACAGGCTTTCTCTGTTCACAGAGATGTCTGGAAAGGTGTCCCTCAAAATAATAGTGACGATCTATTGCTAGTGGATATAGAGATATATTTTGGTTTTCTTTTCTATAATTTTTTCAACCATTGAACTTTTCTACAATAGTCATGAGTTATTTCTGTAAACAGGAGAAAATGAAAATAAGACAAACAGAAAAAGGTCACATCCCCTCTTTTACGGTACTGTTGATGCACTTACTGTGGGGATGAGTGTGTAGCTGGGAAAGTTGGCCAGTCTTTCTACCCTGATGGATTTAAGATGTTTGAATTGTTTATGTGCCTCGACTCAAGGGTCAAGGAGGGCCATCTCCTCTAGGACTCAACTGGAGATCTGGGTTAGGCGAGGAGTGAATTCCTGGCCTCTTAAGCAGTTTCCTTTATACTGGTTTTCAGGGAGCAGATAGAAAGCATTTCTTCAGCAATCTACATTTTTAAATACAAACCTCCACGACAATCTGTCTGTATTTTGGCTGGTCAATATTTCCCAACATGTCTTCAACAAGGAGAGAGAAATTCATCTCATACATGGTCATATCTGACAGGGTTGGTTGCTGAAAAAAATAACTCAACATTAAAATGCTGCATTGTTACACTCTGGTTCCCGCTTAACAGGAAAATTTTATTCACTAGTATCTTTTTCAGCTTCTACAAAACCTTAGAGAGCATTTTCAGCTTTATGACTGGATTTTATATATGTCAAACTACTTAAGCTAACCAGCTGACTCTTGTGATAAATTAAACCTCCTGTTTTTAGTAGTTATCTTTCCTATATTAATGTATTTAGGGAAAAGAGGACTGTATTAGGAAACTACTTCAATACACAAAAGTGAAGTGAAGTCAAGTGAAGTGAAGCTGCTCAGTCATGTCTGGCTCTTTGCAACCCCATGGATTGTAGCCTACAAGGCTCCTCTGTCCATGGAATTTTCCAGACAAGAGTACTGGAGTGGGTTGCCATTTCCTTCTCTAGGAATACACAAAAGGAATGGCCAAAAATTGAACAACACATTAAGAATACATACTGCTTTCAGAATTAACACAAGTTGTGCTTGCCATCAGACTTCAGCATCTAAGTCACTTGCTACTGAATTAACATCATTTCTGTGGCAGTCCTTCTGAGCTGGCAGCATAAAAATGCACACAAATAAGTGAAACAATATCATGTGCAGAAATGGTAAGCAAACACAGAAAAAAGCAAAACAAAAAAAATGTTCTCTAATCTCCTCTTTATATTTCATTTAAAACAAGAGTATTATAAAAATCTTCCATATACTTTCCACAAACCAAATGAAAGCAGAAAATAAACTCAAAAAAAGAAAAAATCTTGGCATGCTGGATAATCTTCAAAGGATGGAAGGAAAGGCTCTAAATGTTAGGCTTGAATGAGGGAGAGCAGATGGAGTCACCAGAATTATTACCAGAGATGAAGAGATGATGAGTCATACTTATTTGCCTTTACCTCAGAGCATGATCTACAGTGAATTTCCTCATACCCTAGAACATGTGTATCTACCTACTATTCAAAATGGGACCAAGCCCATTGTTTCCTTTCAATTAAGTGACAGCAATATTATTTTGCTTGGTGTAATAATGCTTCAGTCCTATATGCAACATGGTCCATCTATTGTATTTTGTATTCAGTACAATCCAACATACTGTCAGTGATTATAGATAGTACCTAATTCAGGGGAAAATGAAGCTGGTGGAGGCATACCTTGTTTTATTGTGCTTCACTTTACTGCACTTTACAGATTTTTGTTGTTGTTGTTCACTTTACGAATTGAAAGTTTCTGGCAGCCCTGTGTTTTTAGATGATAGTTACCAATTTTTAGCAACAAGTACTTTTAAATTAAGGTATGTACATTGTTTTCTTAGATATAACACTATTGCATGCCTAGCAGACTACAGTATAGTGTATACATAACTTTAATATGTACTGGATAACCAGAAAAAATTATGTAATTTGCTTTACTGTGATCATCTGGAACCAAACTTGCACTATTTGAGATATGCCTGCAATTATAACTGTTTAGATGTCTAGCAATGAGATTAATGGGGTTACAGAAGGAAAGGAAGATCTTTTCATGGGTTCACATCAATGTCCTTTTAATATATCTCATTTGAAAAGTCAGCATAGCTAGTATGCAATATGATAATTAAATCTAGAGAAGAGCTATCAGGCTACCTTATTTTCCAGTCTCTGAAAGAAGTGGAAAGTGTAGCAGAGAAGTTAAGAGAAAAGGCTCAGAAGCCAAACTGCTGGGAAGAGGGTCACACTAGGTCAGGTGCTTCCTAGATGTACGACTTTGGGAAAACCACTGAGCTGTGTTTTAGTCTCCTCATCTGTCAAACAGTAGTAATACAGTACCTACCACAAAAGACAGCTGTAAGGATTAAAGGAGCACTTAGAAAAGAGCCTGGCACTTAAAAATACTTAACACGTTGTCAGCAAGGAGAGACCAGGCGATCAGATAATTAAAAGAAAGTCTGGTAGGCATTAGCGGAGGCTGGGAAAGAAGCAACAGAAGGTTGCAACAGTCCACTGTGCTCAGACACAGGCCTAGTAGAAGCAGCAGGACATGAACAGTTGAAGTGGGTCCCTGCCCACAGGAGACAGAGGCGCTCCATACAATGGTCACAGAGAGCACCTTGGGAAGGACTGGAGCACCTATACTGACAACCAACAAAACCAATCAACAGTTTGTGAACAGCATAAAAAATACTTTTAAAAAGTTCTTATTCATTTTTAGAAAAAAATAATAGATTCACAAAGTTCAAAAATCTGAAAGGTTAAAAAGGATTATCAGTGAAAAGCCCAAGCTGTACCATAGACCACAGTCCCTTTCCCCAAAGGCAAAAGAATGCTATCGATTTCTTGTGGGTTCTTTCAGAAATACCCTATGTACATATAAACAAAATGAGTATAGGTGTGTGTTTTAAGAGTATTTTATTTTCACAGCTACAGAGATCAAACTAGTAGTTACCAGTGGGGTGAGGGAAGAGTAGAGGGCAAGATAGGTGTGGGAGACTAAGAGGCACAAACTATGCATAAAATAAATAAATATGCTACAGAACAGGGAATATAGCTGATATTTTATAATAACTTTAAATGGAATATAATCTATAGAAATATTGAATCACTATGTTGTATACCTGAAACTCACATTGTATATCAACTATACTTCAATAAAAAAAGAATACGTTGATAAAGACCTTTATTACAAATAATTTGGCTGATGTTTCAACACTATAAACAGATATAGTACTCCATTTCTGCTGCTGCTACTGCTGCTAAGTTGCTTCAGTTGTGTCCGACTCTGTGCGACCCCATAGACGGCAGCCCACCAGGCTTCCCCGTCCCTGGGATTCTCCAGGCAAGAACACTGGAGTGGGTTGCCATTTCCTTCCCCAAACTCCATTTCTAGAAGGCCTAATTATTCACGTTTGTGCATAAGCAGAATGATTTAAGTGTCAGAATTAAATTAAAGAATTAAAGAGGCTGGCCAGTTGATATAACCTGGAAAACCATTTGAAGAAGGGAACACTAATTCATTCAGATCAAATGTCAGTTACCTCTCAGTTAATAAGTGATTGTCTAATGACCTAAAAGTTACTGTACTTTTCATGTTCAATCCAATTTTTAATTAGTAATTTCTAGCCACAGCATTACTAAACCACCTTGTTTCTTCAGACTGATTTGGTTTTTGAACGTATGTTTTCCTGTTTGTGAGGTTCCCTGCCGCTGGCCTATTGCACTTGGTGGTATTTCTACCATCATTGCTATTATTTCTAATCCACTTGAGCAGGCTTCTTATTTTTCTCCTTTCAAGTATCTAAATATTCTTTGAAATAAGTAGAAAGGTCATTTGCAAAGCAGAGAAGGGAAGAACTCTATGCTTCTTTGTAGTTGCTCAGTCACTAAGTCCTGTTGACTCTTTGTGACCCCATGGAGAGTGGCACACCAGGCTTCCAGGTCCTTCACCATCTCCTGGAATTTGCTCAGATTCATGTCCATTGAGTCTGTGATGCTATCTAACCATCTCATCCTCTGCTGTCTTCTTTTCTCTTTAGGTCTCTTGAGAAGTCCCTTTTACTGACACAGACACAGTGGGGCTGTACCTGGGGCAAATGCCTCCCGGCTACAATGATTCCATTGGGTGTGCGTTCCAGGATCTGCCATACTCTGTCATAGAACCCAGGGGGGGTTCTATTCAAAGAGCCATCGATCTGCCGCCTGTTCAGCCAACATCTGTAGACCAAAAGAAAATGCCTCAGTGTTGAAAAACAAGCTTGTTCTGACAAAAAGCAGTGCTTTTATATGGATTAATTGTTCCAACAGAATGAGCAATAAAAGCCAAAATCCATCAATGATGCATATCTACCATGTGTTATAGAGGTTATTAAATATTTCATAGTGAAAACAGAACTTGCAGGAAAGGAGAAAATCCCTAAAAAAATTTAACAGGCAAAATGTTATTCTCTAGTAAGTTTCTTACAATTCACTATGTGATCAAATGAGTTTCTAACATGCAATACAGTTCAATTTAAAAACACAGGAACAGTCAATTTCAAAATAAGTTCACCTGGTCCTTATGTGCAATAAAATGTAAGCTCCATGAAGACATGGGCATTGTATATATAGTTTGGTTACTCCTATATACCTCTCCAAGAAAGGTGCTTAATAACCACCTGATAAGTGGGTGAGTGCTCAAAAAAGTATAATGTATCTAATAAAACTGTTGTTGTTTAGTCACTAAGTTATGTCCGACTCTTTTGGGACCCCAGGGACTCTAGCCTGTCAGGCTCCTCTGTCCATGGGATTTCTCAGGTAAGAATACTGGGGATCTTTAGGACCCAGGGATCAAACCCAAGTCTGCATTGGCAAGTTGATTCTTTACCACTGAGCCACCAGGGAAGCCCATCTAATGAAATTACCTTATTTTAAACCTTATATGCTAATTTAAACCTTATATTTAGTTTTCTACTTAAATACAGCCAAAGTACCATTGCTAAAATATCAGCTACCAAATCTTACACATCATAATAATTAATACAGAGTCAAAATTCTAGATCCATTATTTTAATGAATTTAAGTTTTAAATCTTAAAAATATAATAGTTACTTCAATCACAAACTGCTAAAGATATAGAATTTTCACAATCTGAAAAGAATAAACAAATGACATAGTAGTATATTATTACAAAAGCTGAAGATAGGAACAAATATAATTTTTTTATACTTGGTATTAAAACAGGCAGCAGAGTAAAATGTATCATCAACCACAAGTAATGATCAACAATATTTCTAGGTGTGAAACTCATTATGCAGGGTACAGTGATCAGAAAAAGACATTGTTGTTCTGGTGAAAGAGGATCAAGAAGTTACATCACTACACAAGTTGAGGAGGTATCTCTTTTGGATTTATAGCTTCTCTTGGTAGGCCCAGATTTGTGTGGCTGGGTTCAGTGCTATGCTAAAGAAAAAAGCCAAAAAGGTTCCTTTGTGATGTTTTAATTTGGATAATGGGTATGCAAACTGAATATTTTCCATGTGATTCTTCCCCTTTCTTCCTTTGTTTGGCAACAACAAAAAAGATGCTTTCAGAGTTCTGTGAAGTCATGGTTAAGACTATAAAAGGAAGATGTTTGCTTAGAACAACATAAAAGGTAAAAATGTGTGAATATTCACAGAGCAGGAATTATTTTAGAAGAATTCTCTTATTTTTATCTTTTGACTTTTTACTTAGAAAAAATTTAGGTTTACAGAAAAGCAAAAAAAAAAAAATGTTCCTCTACTCAGCCTCTTCTACTTTCTGTCATCTTACATAATCAATAGTACAACTATCGAAACCAGGAAATAAACATTGGTAGAATATTACTAATCTTATGGACCGTACTCAAATTTTGCCAATTTCACTGCAAATTTCCTTGTTTTGGTCCTGTGTCCCACCCAGGACCCCACACTGCATTAGTGTTCAGGTCTCCTTAGGCTCTTCTAATCTGTGACAGTTCCTCAAATCTTTATCTTTCACAACTTTGACATTTTAGAAAAGTCAGTTATTTTGTAGAATGTACCTCAATTTAGGTTTGTCAGATGTTTTCTCATGATTAAACTCAGGTTATGCACTGTTTTGCAATACCCAGAAATGGCTGTACCCTTTCTCAGCACATCGTACCAGGGGGTATGTAATGCTGACGTATCTTACTACTGATGATGTTAACTTGATCATTTGGTTAAGGTGGAGTCTGCTGGGTTTCACTGTAAAGTTACAATTTTTCCTTTTACAATTAAAAAGTATCTTGAGTGGAAATACTCTGAAATTATACAAATTCCCATTTCTCATCATACTTCCACCCACTAAATCTAGGGGTTCTTGCCTGCAATGGTTATTGTTGTACTTGCCTAATGGTGATCATTATTCCACCAACATTATCATCATTCCACCTACACTTATTAATTGGAATTCTATTGTAAAAAGAGTCCCTTCTCTCCCATTTATCAATTTATATCAGCATGGACTTACGGATCTTTATTCTACTGGATGTAATCCAATGGTATCATTATTTATTTTGTTGCTCAAAATTGTCCCAGCTTTGGTCATTGAGCCTCCTTCACATTGTCTCTGGCATCCTTCTAACACACCTCTATAGTTTTTGGAGCATTTTCTTACTTTCTGGTACAACAAGATGCTTCAGGTTTATCTTGTGTTTTTCCTGCCCCAGCCCTGCAATCAACTACTTCTCCAAGGAATCCTGGTTCTTTCCATTAGAAAGTGTTATTTGGAAATCAGTATCTGGGTACCAGGTTCGCTCACTGCTATTGGGGTTTCACTGCTTCTAGGTTCTCTTAGTGGACAGTTAGGAAAGATCAGGATGTATGCTCCCATATACATACACACATTCCCATTTATTTCTGTATCTATCCATCTTTGTAAAAACTATCAATTCACAGTGATACTTCCAATTCCAATCAAACACCACAGGGAATACTCTAGCCATTCTCCTTTCCTTATTTGTAACGATATATTTCAACATTGAAAAAAAAATCTGGCTCAAATGAGCTCCACTATATTGAATTATTTATTTAATCTCCGTGTGTGTGTATGTATATGCACCATCTTTGCGTTGACCAAAAAGTTCGTATGGGTTTCTCTGTAAGATGTCATGGAAAATCTCAAACGAACTTTTCAGCCAACCCAATATATAATACTATGCATGTGTGTATAAATTCCAGAATTGCTAATTCCTACCTCTGTGAGAAAAAAAAAATTACTATACAGAGTCCAGGATTTGTGTGCAGTTCTCTTTTTGTTTAGCTTTACAGTGTCTAGTCAATGTTTTCCAAAGGTACTTTGGTTAATTCTTGTCTTCCCCCCTGCTTCAGTGTGGTAATATTATTCATTTGTAATATGGTTAGGGTCAATTGTTACTGTGTGTATTCTATTTTTGGTACCTTCCACATCTGGATTAATTTTCATTAATGATTTATGTTTGGGGAATAATTATTTATGTTTTAGAAATATCACAGAAGTTGGACAGTCAGAGCTATTCAAATGGTCTGAATTTGAAGTATTGCTCTCCCCTCAACCCTACTGCTGTGATCTATTTTTTTCATTCTTTCCACCCTGTTCCCACCCACTCTCTGAAGGTAACCAATTTCACTAGTTTCTGATTTAGCCTTCCTATATTTCTTCTGCAAAAATGAGCAGATATCCTCTTCTTTCTTACATGAAGAGTAGAGTACTATACTCTTTTGTACTTTGCTATTCTCAGGTATCAATACAGCCTAGAGATATTCCCTATCAGTTCATAGAGACCACACTTGTTCTTTTTCACAACTTCATAATCTCCACTGTGTGGACATTTACCACAGTTTATTCAAATAATTCCCCATGTATGAGGACTTAGGTCATGGGCATTCCAAAATTTGCAATTATAGATGATGATGCAATGAATAACCTCGTGCATATATACTCACATTGTTGGAAGCAAATCTCCAGGGTGGGTCCTTAAAAATAAGACTAAGACTGCTGGGTCAAAGGATAAGTGCACATGTAGACTTTTTTTAAGATATTATCAAATTCTCATATAGAAGGTTTGTACTCATCAGCTGTATATGGGACTATCTGTTTTCTCCACAGCCTCAGCAAATGTTCCCCATACTCTTTAACTTTGCCAGTCTTATAGATGAGAAATGGTATCTCAATGTGTTTTAATTTATATTTCTCTAATTATGAGTTAGTTTGAACATCTCTCCAATATTTAAGGTCCATTTTTAACATTTTAAATGAATTGATCAATTGTATCTTCCCCCATTTTTCTCAATTTTTAAGAGTTAGCATTAACTCTTTGTAACACATGTTTTGCTCCAGCTTCTCAGTTGTCTTTTGGCATTGCCTATTTTTTTCTATGAAAAATGCGGGTTTTAATTTTTATATAGTTTTATTAATCTTTTATTGCCCCTAGGCTTGAGTCATAGTTAGAAAGTCTTTCTCATACCAAGGTTACAGAGGAATTTACCCATGTCTTCTTCAAGCTAGTTCAGTTCAGTTCATTCAGTCGTTCAGTCGTGTCTGACTCTTTGTGACCTCATGAATCACAGCACACCAGGCCTCCCTGTCCATCACCAACTCCCGGAGTTCACTGAGACTCACGTCCATCGAGTCAGTGATGCCATCCAGCTATCTCATCCTCTGTCGTCCCCTTCTCCTCTTGCCCCCAATCCCTCCCAGCATCAGAGTCTTTTCCAATGAGTCAACTCTTCGCCTGAGGTGGCCAAAGTACTGGAGTTTCAGCTTTAGCATCATTCCTTCCAAAGAACACCCAGGGCTGATCTCCTTCAGAATGGACTGGTTGGATCTCCTTGCAGTCCAAGGGACTCTCAAGAGCTAAGTCATGTCCAATTTCTTTGTGATTCCATGGACTATATCCCACCAGGCTCCTTTGTCTGTGGGATTTCCCAGGCAAGAATACTGGAGTGGGTTACCATTTTCTCCTCCAGGGGGTCTTCCCGACCCAGGAATTGGACCCATGTCTCCGGCCTGCATCTCCACAGGCAGGTGGATTGGCATTGGCACTGGCACAGGCATTGGCAGGTGGATTCTTTACCACTTCAGCCACCTGGGACGACTTTAGCACCAGCACAGTTTCATTTTTTTAAATGTTTAATCACTAATCTGTTTGAAGTTTAGTCTTAAGTACAGTATAAAGTATGGATTTTATTTTATATTTTCCAAGTCGTTACCCAGTTGTCACATCACTAGTTATTTAAAAAGTCTATCTTTGACCCAATGATTTGAGGCGTCACCTCCATCACACACAAAACTTCCAGATGTGATCGGGGGTCTATTTCTGGACTTTCTATTCTGTTCACTAGTTCTGTTTTTCTGTTCATGTACCGGCATCACATTATTTTAATTATAAAGGCTATTAAATACTTTAACTGTCTCTCTTAGGGCAAGTCTTTATGTTTTTCTGGTTATTCTTGCATGTCTGCTTTTGCATAGGAATTTTAGTATTTACTGGTCTAAATCCATAAAACAGCTTGTTGGAATTTTATTGGAATTGTTAGACATCTTTAAAGTCTTCCTGTTTAAGAACAAGGATGCTTTTCTGTTTGTTCACGTCTACTTTTGCAGAAGACTTTTTTCCTAGATATTTCTAGGCATATAACTATATCATTTTGGAAAGTACCAGGCACACAAATAGCGCTCAATAACTGTTTGCCTAAGTAATTACATTAAAACTGTTTTTGTAATAAAAATAACTCTTCAATTCAAAGCAATCCAAAGTATTTGCTTTACTTATATTCTAAGGTTGGTACAAGTTACATCTAAGACAGTTTACTCTGAAGAAGATTATAGTCTACTTAAAGAGACAGTTACAAGCAAGAATTTAATTAACATTATCAAACTCAAACTTGTGTGCCAAAATGTTGGGAGGAGATGGTGAGTGCTACCAAAGATTAGAAAGGGAATTGACCAAAGTAAAATGAAGTACTACATTCTACACAGAATAATAAAAATTATTACAAACTATACCTGGAAAAAGTATAAAATTCAAATCAATACAAAATTACAACTGAAGATAGACATTTTAATTAGTATCTCTATGTATGCTGCCCATCTAGTATTGACACTTTGCTACATTTTGTTTCTTATTAACATCTTACTAATTCCATACACACACATGTATAAAATTTTATTGTAAATCCAGAATGTCCTGTAAGTAACAAAGGACCGTCATTACCTTCCATTCTGTTGAGGCTGGAGAATATCCAATAGAAGCTGTTTTACTTCACTGGGTGACAGCTGATATAAGTCTCTGGCTGGCTTGTTTCCACCACGGATCTGTAGTTCATACTCCATAGCATGGATGATCCACCTGAAACAAAACAAGGGAAGCATGAATCAGTAACTCTTAAAATAAAATCACCTTGTGCTTCTCATCGCAATGCCCTTAACAGCACTGACCCATCCAAAGAAGAATGAAAAAGGCTATTTAAATTTCCTGAACTTCTGATAGAATTACTTCCATCAAGATTATGTGACATGATTAGACTGTTAAAAATGAGGCCTGTTCTTGCATATGTGGTAAGGTAGTAAAACATGAAAATAAACTTAGGTTCTTACCAAATGAGATTGATGAGTAGTAGCTGTCACATTACTATTTTCTTAATAATAGATATATGAAAAAAATAAATAGGATAAAAACTCATTCTAAGAAATGAGCTGTGATATACTATTATATAAATGCTCCTTTCCCAGGAAGGACAAGTATTTCTTACCTATTACATTTATTTTGTAGTCATTCCCTTGTAATTAGAAGGGATAGAGAAGTACCTGCCTTTTAAATACAGAGACACATATAAATGTGTTAGTTAGTTATAACTTAATAGCATATTGAAAAGCAGAGACATTACTTTGCCAACAAAGGTCCGTCTAGTCAAGGCTATGGTTTTTCCAGTGGTCATGTATGGATGTGAGAGTTGGACTATGAAGAAAGCTGAGCGCTAAAGAATTGATGCTTTTGAACAGTGGTGTTGGAGAAGACTCTTGAGAGTCCCTTGGACTGCAAGGAGATCCAACCAGTCCATTCTGAAGGAGATCAACCCTGGGATTTCTTTGGAAGGAATGATGCTAAAGCTGAAACTCCAGTACTTTGGCCACCTCATGCGAAGAGTTGACTCATTGGAAAAGACTCTGATGCTGGGAGGGATTGGGGGCAAGAGGAGAAGGGGACGACAGAGGATGAGATGGCTGGATGGCATCACTGACTTGATGGACGTCAGTCTGAGTGAACTCCGGAAGTTGGTGATGGACAGGGTTGCCTGGCGTGCTGCGATTCATGGGGTTGCAAAGAGTTGGACACGACTGAGCGACTGAACTGAACTGAACTGAACTGATAACTAGTATATTAGAGAACATACTTTATTCAACAGATTTCAGAAGAATCTATTCTTTAACAGATATTTAAATGCTGTTCATAAAGTATATTTTTATTACAGAAACAGCTTTATTATGATTATTTAGGAAAGTATTTATTGAGCACTGTTTGTGTGCCTGGTAGTTATATGCCTGGATATGCCCAAAATATTTCATCATTTTATGTGTAAATAATTTTACTCTTTAATTTGAGAAGCTTTTAGTATTTTTATAGTGTCATCTCATTTCATTTCTGTTATTCTGAGGAAAGAAGTCAGATAAACCAGTTATGCAAATTGAAGAAAACTCTGGAAATAACACTGTGCCTTAGGGAATCAAAACTCTACACACCATTAGGAAAAGCTAGGGAATTAGTTTTACACAGCAGAATCCTATACTTTATCCTTAAATCCTCCGGTGAAAACTGAATAACAGACAGGGACAGGAAAGCTTAGCATCTGGAAAGAATGTGTCTCTATTTACTCAGGTTTTGTCTCAAAAGAGGGGCTGTACAGCCAGTGCACAGGCAGAAACATTAGTTACAGCAATGAAGACTTAACACAGGGAAGCTACTGCATCCGAATATTTCAGTATCTTTCTCTTGATGCACTCCTTTGAAAGACTGCCTACAAGGCTAATCACAGGTATAGAGATGAAAAAGTTAGACGGAAATAACCAAAAATTAAAGTCTTTGTCTTTCTGCCAAGGCTGGCTTGCAAAACAATACTGCTGCATCCTTATGGAGTGACTTTAATGTCTCTCAGTGGAAGAAAATGGTAGGAAAAATGTAACAGTTTCCGGGTTGAATAGTAAGTAATATCAACCAAGCATATCGCCCTGCCCACTTAGCCAGGCCACAGGAGACAAAGCAGTGTGTCCCTGCTCTGTGACTGCTCCAATCCTTCTGATAAGGCAACTCTCGCCTCTTTTTCCTATCCTCTTCACTATTCTTCATTGTTGCCATTTCTGGAAGTTAGGCATTTAACTAGCAGGCCAGTTGGATGCTGAGATAGATTATATAGCCATGAAGAAATACTCAAGAATAGGACATAATAATGTAAAATACATACTATTACCACTGACAGTACATGACCAATATTTAATACTTGCTCTTTGGTAAGAACAGTAAAGATGACAAGGTATTTACAAACAACAAAATACATGTTTGTGAGTTTTCTGATACGTGCAACAGAACTTGTGACAGAGTTAAGATGTACAATTTGCACTTCTCTAATCAGCTGAAAAGAAAAATTGGACTAAACTTATATTATTGCCAAACACTAGAATTTATTAGGACTTCCTCATAGCTCAGTTGGTAGAGAATCTGCCTGTGATGCAGGAGAGAAGGGTTTGATCCCTGGGTCGGGAAGATCCTCTGGAGAAGGAAATGGCAACCCACTACAGTATTCTCACCTGGAGAATCCCAAGGACAGAGGAGCCTGGTGGGCTACAGGTTCATGGGATTGCAAGAGTTGGACATGACTTAGGGACTAAAACACCAAACCACCAAAATTTATTTATTTGTTCATCTTCACTATTATGAACTACATTTAGTCAAAATGCTAATACAGACATAAAAGTCACAAGGATACAGTTACTACTTTGGATTTTATTTTTATTTTAAAGTCGCTTATGAAATTAATTCTTACAACATTTCACTTACTGTAAACTGTTCTGTGAACTCTTTAAAATAAAAAATTCTACTTTTAATTTTAAGGTTAGACAGAGTTGTCTTCTATTTATTATTGTATTTCTTTAACATTTAAAATTTACATTTGAGGCAGCTTAGTATAATAGAAGCAACATCAAATTTCAGATTTAAAGACCAATCTTTTAAGTCTCCCCAAGCAAGTTAACATCATGAAAAGAATAATGGGGTGAGGGGTATTGTTTTAGATTAACCGTGACTTAAGCGATGTAACAACTAGTGCCTTGTGGGGACCTTCTTTGCAACCCTGATTATTTATAAAACAAAGTCATTCTGGGAACAACCAGAAAAACATGAATAAAAATATTGTAATATTACAGAATCATTGCTAATTGTGCTGGGTGTGATAATGGTATTGTGGTTATTAAGAAAATTTCCTTTTCCTTACTTTTGTTGTTATTTAGTTGCTAAGTTGTGTCTGACTCTTTTGTGACTCCATGGACTGTAGCCTGCCAGGCTTCTCTGTCCAGGGGGATTCTCCAGGCAAGAATACTGGAGTGGGAGAAACCATTTCCTTCTCTAGGGGATCTTCCTGATCCAGGGATCAAATCCACATCTCCTGCACTGGCAGGCAGATTCTTTACCACTGAGCCACCAGGCAAGCCCCTTCCTTACTTTCGATATATACTTACTAAAATTATGAGGGGTAAAAGTCAAAATGTCGTAGATTTGCTTTATAATCTACAGCAAAAAAAGAAGCAAATACAGTAAATGCAAATTACTAACAATTGCTTTTACTCATTTAAATAATGAGTACATAAGAATTTACCAAATTGTTCTACTATTACACATTGTTAAATTTTGTCAGGATGAAAAGCAAAAACAATAAAGACAGACCTGAATACCAATTCTGTCACTAACCAACTAAGCTCCATTTGCAAGTTATTTTTCAAATGGGCATACTATATTACTATTACTTGTTTAGCTCATTTTATGAAAGTATTTTGAAGAAAAAATAAGAATGTTATGTTAAAAATTGTTAAAAGGCTTTTGAAATTATAGAGTTCAATTTTTATGTTCAGATGTTATGTTCAGATTATGTTAGCAAACTCCTTTTACTTGACTCTCAGACTCAGGCTGGAAGAAGTGCCACATCAATTTAACTTTAGGAGGTACATATCCTCTTTTAAAATAAGTAATTAAAAACATTTAAAAACACTTTTTAAGGTCTTCCCAAAACTTGAGCTATTAAAACTAAACAATATCTATCACATTTACCTTTTAAAACCTTCAATGCCATAAACAAAGATAGCTGGAGATCTAAAAATTTTCCCAAGACTTCTATTCACAAAGTCTCAGCAGTTCTGTGAGCAAATTACAGAAAACATAGTGCTCAGCAGCCACCAAAGAAAGGTGACTGTTTTTCATTGATTTGAGCACAAATTAATCTTATTTGTCAGACTGTTAAAAAAAATAAATCATTCACTAAAAAATATTGGTTAAGTTAATCTGTTTAGCTTGGAATTGTTCAAAAGACTAAAACAGAGTTCATATCAAAACAGCTTTAGATATGAACTGTCAGAGACTTCGAGAAAGTAAAAAACCAACAGAGTAAAATCAAAGACATTTTAACCAATTTTTAGAATTACTAATAAAAAAGGGCATTAATTCCTTGCATGGGAAAATCTGCTTTCTTACCCTCATTGCTGCTGACAAAGTCACCAAACCTGATTTGACAATTCCAGTGTAAAAGCAGTTAATGCAAAATGGGGAAAGCAAGCAAGCAAGCAACTGTGAAAGGTCAAAAGAATGAAGGTTATCCTTGGACAAGATCCTTATAAATTCAGTCTGTCTAAAGAACCAGGGACATGCTCTACTTGCCAATAAGCAAATGAGAAAGAGGCAGATACACATGACTGACCAGATCAACCTTCAAATGTATCATGGTCTGACTTGACAATGAATTCCTCCACACTGCTAGAAAAATGTGAAGAGGCAAACTAGTATTCCTACATAGTCCTGGGAATTAGCTTGTCCTTCTAAAAACTGTGGGATGTGAGGTTGGTTAGCATATTGTATATGTACTGGCATTTTTCTTTCCAACCTGCCCCAATTAAGGAGTGAAATAGAAAATAAAGTTGATGGAAATCTGACATCATTGACAAATCAGAAACAGCTGACATTTTCTGAAGAAAAAAAAAAATTGCAATAAACAATAGCACTGATCCATAGCAAGAAACAACATTTAAATTATTTTGAGTTTATTTCAAGATACTGAGAAGTATTTGCCCCGTTTACTGCTAAACAAGTGAATGACTAACTGTATGCAAGCATTTTACTAAGCTATATGATAGGAAATAAGAAAGTTGCAAGAAGGGATATTTTGTTTGATTCCTATTAATACAGAGAGGGTGACAATTTAATAAGGTAAAGTGAGCTTCCTGTCTGGTAACTGGAGAACAATCACTCACCCACCCCACCTGTGATCTAATCACAACAAAAGAGAGGTAGAACTCTATCATCTCACTTTCTTACCTCGTATCAAATGTCACAAGCAAAGTCCTGTGAATGAGTATCAAACTACACTAATGACCTCAGAGCTGCATTTACCTCCTTTTCCCTATCTCCACAGGCCTGGTACCTGTGACACCAATGGACTTCTCTAAGCACTGGATGGGTGACCCACAGATGCTCCTGTGGGCAATAGAAGACATGCAATGATCCAAGTTGCTTACAGAGGATGACCTGGCAGTATGAAAAGCAGTGATGAAAGAGAGTTGATAACATATATCCTCAAGGGTTATCTCCTGAATGACAGACCTAGAGCAGAAAACAGTTGATTGGAGGTCTTTATGGTAATGGGCCTGTCAGGAACTTGATCTATTTCAACCTGAAAGCTGGAGCACAAATCAATAACAAGACAGCAAATCAAATCATTATCAGACTAGAATACCAATCCTGTGAGCAGGTTAATTTTCTTCACTGGAGTGCCTGATAGCAGTAATGTCAAAGAAACTGCACTGGCAGGATTAACCTTGGGAAAAAGAGAAAAGAAACATGGTGGTATTGGTTTAGAAATTGATGCAGTGGGTGATGTAAATAAATAAAATTAAAAACCGAAAAACCTGAGAGAGAAAGGGGTTAAAACAGAGAGATATAAGCATATATAGGGCAGGAGAGTTATGGGTAACACATACCATGAGCAAGACAAATATTCTTTTTTTAAAAAACTTATTTTAATTGGAGGCTAATTACTTTACAATATCATGGTGGTTTTTGCCATACATTCACATGAATCAGCTATGGGTGTATAAGTGTTCCCCCTCCTGATCCTCCCTACCACCTCCCTTCCCATCCCACCCCTCAGGGTCATCCAAGTGCACCAGCCCTGAGCACCCTATCTCATGCATTGAACCTGGACTGGCGATCTATTTCACATATGATAATATACATGTTTCAATGCTATTCTCTCAAATCATCCCACCCTCACTTTCTCCCACAGAGTCCAAAAGTCTGTTCTTTACATCTGTGTCTCTGTTGCTATTTTGCATATAGGGTCATCGTTACCATCTTTCTAAATTCCATAAATATGCATCAATATACTGTATTGGTGTTTTTCTTTCTGACTTACTTTGCTCTGTATAATAGGCTCCAGTTTCATCCACCTTAGAACTGATTCAAATGTATTCTTTTTAACAGCTGAGTAATACCCCAACCAGTCCATTCTGAAGGAGATCAGCCCTGGGTGTTCTTTGGAAGGAATGATGCTAAAGCTGAAACTCCAGTACTTTGGCCACCTCATGCGAAGAGTTGACTCATTGGAAAAGACTCTGATGCTGGGAGGGATTGGGGGCAGGAGGAGAAGGGGACGACAGAGGATGAGATAGCTGGATGGCATCACTGACTCGATGGACGTGAGTCTCAGTGAACTCCGGGAGTTGGTGATGGACAGGGAGGCCTGGCGTGCTGCAATTGATGGGGTCGAAAAGAGTTGGACATGACTGAGCGACTGATCTGATTTGAATACTCCATTGTGTATATGTACCACAGCTTTCTTATCCATTCATCTGCAGATGGACATCTAGGTTGCTTCCATGTCCTGGCTATTGTAAACAGTGTTGCGATGAACATTGGGGTACATGTGTATCTTTCAATTCTGATTTTCTCGGTGTGTATGCCCAGCAGTGCGACTGATGGGACATATGGCAGTTCTATTTCCAGTTTTTTAAGGAATCTCCACACTGTTCTCCATAGTAGCTATACTAGTTTGCGTTGCCACAACAGTGTAAGAGGGTTCCTTTTTCTCTGCACCCTCTCCAGCATTTATTGTTTGTAGACTTTTTGATAGCAGCCATTTGACTGGCGTGAGATGGTACCTCATTGTGGTTTTGATTTGCATTTCTCTGATAGTGATGTTGAGCATCTTTTCATGTGTTTGTTAGCCATCTGTATGTCTTTTTAGGAAAAATGTCTGTTTAGTTCTTTGGCCCACTTTTTGATTGGGTCGCTTATTTTTCTGGAATTGAGCTGCAGGAGTTGCTTGTATATTTTTGAGATTATTTGTCAGTTGCTTCATTTGCTGTTATTTTTTCCCATTCTGAAGGCTGTCTTTTCACCTTGCTTATAGTTTCCTTTGTTTTGCAAAAGCTTTTAAGTTTAATTAGGTCTGATTTGTTTATTTTTGCTTTTATTTCCATTACTCTGGGAAGTGGGTCATAGAGGATCCTGCTATGATTTACGTCAGAGAGTGTTTTGCCTATGTTTTCTTCTAGGAGTTTTAAAGTTTCTGGTCTTATGTTTAGATCTTTAATCGATTTTGAGTTTATTTTTGTGTATGGTGTTAGAAAGTGTTCTAGTTTCATTCTTTTACAAGTGGCTGACCAGTTTTCCCAGCACCACTTGTTAAAGAGACTGTCTTTTCTCCATTGTATGTTCTTGCCTCCTTTGTCAAAGATAAGGTGTTCATAGGTGCATGGATTTATATCTCTAGGCTTTCTATTTTTGTTCCATTGATCTATGCTTCTGTCTCTGTGCCAGTACTATACTGTCTTGATGACTGTTGCTTTGTAGTATAGCCTGAAGTCAGGCAGGTTGATTCCTCCAGTCCCATTCTTCTTTCTCAAGATTGCTTTCGCTATTCGAGGTTTTTTGTATTTCCATACAAATTGTGAAAATATTTGTTCTAGTTCTCTGAAAAATATTGTTGGTAGTTTGATAGGAATTGCATTGAATCTATAGATTGCTTTGGGTAGTATACTCATTTTCACTATGTTGATTCTTCCGATCCATGAACATGGTATATTTCTCCATCTATTTGTGTCATTTTTTCTTTCATCAGTGTTTTATAGTTTTCTATATATAGGTCCTTTGTTTCTTTAGGTTGATTTATTCCTAAGTATTCTATTCTTTTCGTTGCAATGGTGAATGGAATTATTTCCTTAATTTCTGTTTTCTCATTGTTAGTGTATAGGAATGCAAGGCATTTCTGTGTGTTAATTTTATATCCTGCAACTTTACTATATTCATTGATTAGCTCTAGTAATTTTCTGGTGGAGTCTTTAGGGTTTTCTATATAGAGGACATGTCATCTGTAAACAGTGAGAGTTTTACTTCTTCGTTTCCAATCTGGATTCCTTTTATTTCTTTTTCTGCTCTGATTGCTGTGGCTAAAACTTCCAAAACTATGTTGAATAGTAGTGGTGAGAGTGTATCCTTGTCTTGTTCTTGACTTTAGGGGTAATGCTTTCAATTTTTTTACCATTGAGGATAATGTTTGCTGTGGGTTTATCATATATGGCTTTTATTATGTTGAGGTATGTTCCTTCTATGCCTGCTTTCTGGAGGGTTTTTATCATAAATGGATATTGAATTTTTTCAAAGGCTTTCTCTGCATCTATTGAGATACTCATATGGTTTTTATCTTTCAATTTGTTAATGTGGTGTATCACATTGATTGATTTGCAAATATTGAAGAATCCTTGCATCCCTGGGATAAAGCCCACTTGGTTATGATATATGATCTTTTTAATATGTTGTTGGATTCTGTTTGCTAGAATTTTGTTAAGGATTTTTGCATCTATGTTCATCAATGACATTGGCCTGTAGTTTTCTTTTTCTGTGGCATCTTTGCCTGGTTTTGGTATTAGGATGATGGTGGCCTCATAGACTGAGTTTGGAAATTTACCTTTCTCTGTAATTTTCTGGAAGAGTTTGAGTAGGATAGGTGTTAGCTCTTCTCTGAATTTTTGGTAGAATTCAGCTGTGAAGCCATCTGTTCCTGGGCTTTTGTTTGTTGGAAGATTTCTGATTGACAAATATTCTTATTTTTTATGCCCATTCAGCCTAGTGAATGTTGACATTTGGAGAAGGCAATGGCAACCCACTCCAGTACTCTTGCCTGGAAAATCCCATGGATGGAGGAGCCTGGTAGGCTGCAGTCCATGGGGTTGCAAAGAGTCGGACATGACTAAGCAACTTCACTTTCACTTTTCACGTTCATGGATTGGAGAAGGAAATGGCAACCCACTCCAGTGTTCTTGCCTGGAGAATTCCAGGGACGGTGGAGCCTGGTGGGCTTCTGTCTATGGGGTGGCACAGAGTCGGACATGACTGAAGTGACTTAAGTAGCAGTAGCCGCATGGTGTTAAAGCTGACTGAAGCTATCAATATCTTTAATCATCAGTTCAGTAGCTCAGTTGTATCCTGCTTTTTGTGACCCCATGGACTGCAGCACTTCCCTGTCCATCACCAATTCCCAGAGCTTTAATCATACTCAACATTTAAATGACAGAAACAACAGTAAAAAGTCAATATAAATGAGTCTGAAATGCTTTAATTTATAAGGAAGTGAAAAAAAAAAAGGTTTTGTATAAATCCCTTCTCTTCTTTCTTTTAAAATCATGCTACACACAGGTGACTTAAAAGAGTAACAAATCCAACAATTTATAAAAAATTTGACACTCAAGGACTCTATAAATGAATAATTTTTCATCAATTTTAAGCAAGTTAAAACCTTTCAGGAATTAATTCAAGGTAAATTTTTAAAAGACACATAAACAGTATGTGCTTGCTGTGAGAAGTATATTAACATGCCCAGAAGCCATTCGCTTAAGGAGCTGAGGTCTGAGTGAAATTTATTAAGAATAAAGAGCAATAAAAATATACTAAAAAGATACAAAAATATCTTTTATTTCTTTTTAGAGAGGCACTATCACAAGCTCCACAGACAGGATAACTGCAATTCTCTGAGGTTGTTAAGATATCCCTTGAGTAGAGACAGGGTTCCAAAACCTTTCCATTAATATGGTGGAGCAATGTGGGTAGGCACAGGGAGGATTTGTGAGTGTCTACCATGTGTTTCATGAAGTCCTACCAGGTGATGGAGGGGCAAGACCATCTCAGATGGCAGTCAAGAATCCAAAAGGAATTCTGCATCATGGTTTCTATATGAAATGCTTGGGGATCATTCCATTGGGCCTTGAATGAGAATCAACTATGGTGGAAAGGGATACTTCTAGGGTGGATGTTTCTTGTGGGAGCAGGTCTTTGAAAACCTAGAACTGGAAGATGAGTATGTGTGTGTTTGTTGGTGGGGGTGGGTGGGGCATGGGATCCTCCTCCTTGGGATTTGTGGCATGCAAAAAGAAATCCCCAAGATACTTGTTCTCCAAATGCCACAAGAGGATCTCAAATTACCAAATGTCAGACCAATACTGTCTAAGTTTTATCTTTTACAAAAGACCTTCACATTTCTTGCCTAGAACCCCCATAATCTAATGAGGAAGCCAAAGCAGGGACAGCCTCCCTAGTTTATAGACATGACAGCTGGAAGAGGGATAGGGAAGCATGAACTCTGGAGTCATTAACCCTAGGTTCAAATTCTGGTTTTTGGTCTTGCAACCAAGGGCAAGTTACTTTGTTAAATTTTTATAGCATCTTAATATATCTCTTGCACTGCACAAGGGGATAAGTTAGAATCAGTTTCAAATCATCCCCATTTTCTTGGTCTCATGAATAAAGGAGGCAAAATCTTATTTTTTATGGTTGTTAACTTGGAACTGTTTGGCCTCCTTAGTGTGCCTTGTACTGTACAATGCTGAACAGTACTGATCCTAGGCTGACTAATGACAAAAACCATCATGAATACTTGAATATAAAACAGGTCATGGGTTGAAACCAAGTAGAAGGGACTATATGGTCTAGGTTTTAGAAAAAAAAAACCAGCAACACAGTAAGGCCTGTTTCCAACACAAGAGCAATAGTATATGCAAGTGAAAACATGCACAATACTTAAGAACGAAGAACAAGAACTTTGAAATCAGGCAGTATGGGTATAAGTCCCAGTTCTTTCACTTACTGATTTGTAAATAAATTATACCTACAAAAAAACATATAAAAATGTACATGGGATAGAAACCTTATAACTGAAAAACAAGGGAAACTTCCAATTTTAACAAATATTTTCAAAGTCATGTGAAAATTCTACTGGAAAGAAATCATCCATGTAAGTACTATTATGGGTAAGCTGTCAGAAAATTCACAACATGAAATAAATTTTGTGCATATATTTTCTTTATAAAAAAAAAAAATTAGACTTATCCCGAACTGACAATGTCCTAGTTTTTAGAGCTGACCCTGTGAGTCCACCACATGGGGGAAACACACACAGTATTTTGGGCAGAAACCCAAAATACTTAATACCCACAATGGAAATATAATGCCACAACTGATCCCAGGACGAGTTTCAGGACAGTGAATAAAGCTGTCTGCCAAATTTCTTCATGAAGCTTTTTTCTATCATGACATACTAAGTCACATGCTTTGTTCTGACATTTTTATTTTGGGAGAAAGTTTAAGGAAAAAAGAATATTTCTCACAGAAGACATTGAACATATAGAACAGAAGATACAAAAATAGGAAGAAAACTATTTTTAGAATAAACTGCAGAAAGTGAAGAGGAATTAAAGAGCCTTGATGAAAGTGAAAGAGGAGAGTGAAAAGGTTGGCTTAAAGCTCAACATTCAGAAAACGAAGATCATAGTATCTGGTCCCACCACTACATGGGAAATAGATGGGGAAACAGTGGAAACAGTGTCAGACTTTATTTTTGGGCTCCAAAATCATTGCAGATGGTGACTGCAGCCATGAAATTAAAAGATGCTTACTCCTTGGAAGAAAAGTTATGACCAACCTAGATAGCATATTGAAAAGCAGAGACATTACTTTGCCAACAAAGGTCCAACTAGTCAAGGCTATGGTTTTTCCTGTGGTCATGTATGGATGTGAGAGTTGGACTCTGAAGAAAGCTGAGTGCCAAAGAATTGATGCTTTTGAACTGTGGTGTTGGAGAAGACTCTTGAAAGTCCCTTGGACTGCAAGGAGATCCAACCAGTCCATTCTAAAGGAGATGAGTCCTAGGTGTTCTTTGGAAGGATTGATGCTAAAGCTGAAACTCCAGTACTTTGGCCACCTCATGCAAAGAGTTGACTCATTGGAAAAGACTGATGCTGGGAGGGATTGGGGGCAGGAGGAGAAGGGGACGACAGAGGATGAGATGGTTGGATGGCATCACCGACTTGATGGACTTGAGTTTGAGTGAACTCCGGGAGACGGTGATGGACAGGGAGGTCTGGTGTGCTGCGATTCATGGGGTCGCAAAGAGTCGGACACAACTGAGAGACTGACTGACTAAACGGAAACACACTTCATTTCCATGCAGAGAATGAAGGTCAGATTTGAATTCAAGAAAGAAAATTATGTTGGATTTTTGAGAGAACATAAATCAGCCTAAAATGCTGAATACACAGTAAAGGGAACACTACTAGAGGCTGAAAAATATAGCATTGTAAGATACTGGGGAACAGTTACTTTCACTCTAAAACTTTGCTTAAGTCACAGCAAAGATGACTACTGCTTTAAGAGTCTCCTGAATAGAACATTTATTACAGAGAATGTGTTTTGGAAGAGTTATAACCTATACTCCTAAATCAGCCTCACCTCAGAGAAATGCCTTAACTTGTGATAACAGAGTACTTTTAATGATTGTATGGATATGAAGAATCACATTTCAACTAGAGACAACTCACAAGAAGACCCATTTCTGCATCCCCACATGTAGTCAAAAGTTGAAGTGGAAAATTTTAGAGCTAATAGAGACTGAACAATCAGGATATAATTCACAGTTCTTATAACTGATTTGGAATACATCCTATTAATAATATTTGAAAGGAACTATTTTAAGGGGTAAAAAGGCAGGTCAAATTCTATGCAGAATGAGTTCAATTCTCAATTGAAAGAAAAAGGAGATAAAGAATAGAAAGCTCATCTGAAATATACTCTAATTGAAATTAGGCAAATAGTTTGAAAACTAATAACCTCAACTAAAATAATTTAAATAAAACTGAACACAACTTACAAAGTAGAAATCTCTCACAGAGAGTAACTGACAGTGATTTTATGTATATTTTTCCATATAGACATACATACATACACACATATATATATACAATAATTTGATAAAATATGGAAAAAATTAGCAACTTTTTTCACTTAATTTATCTTGGATACTTATAAATGCCATCACTTCATGGCAAACAGAAGGGGAAAAAGTAGAGGCAGTAACAGATTTTTTTTTTGGGTTCCAAGATCACTGTGGATGATGACTACAGCCATGAAATTAGAAGATGCTTGCTTCTTGGAAGGAAAGCTATGACAAACCTAGACAGTGTGTTAAAAATCAAAGACATCACTTTGCCAACAAAGGTCCATATAGTCCAAGCTACGGTTTATCCAGTAGTCATGTATGGATGTGAGAGCTGGACCATAAAGAAGGCTGAGAACTGAAGAATTGATGCTTTTGAATTGTGGGTGCTGGAGAAGACTCTTGAGAGTCCCTTGGACTGCAAGGAGATCAAACAAGTCAATACTAAAAGAAATCAACCATGAATATTCACTGGAAGGACTGATGCTGAAGCTTCAATACTATGGCTACCAGATGTGAAGAGCCAACTCATTTGAAAAGACCCTGCTGTTGGGAAATACTGAAGGCAAAAGAAGGGGGTGTCAGAGGATAAGATGGTTACTTGGCATCACTGACTCAATGACATGAACTTGAGCAAACTCTGGAAGATAGAGGACAGGGAAGCCTGGCATGCTGCAGTCCAGGCATGGGGTCACAAAGAGTCAGACACGACTTAGTGATTGAACAATAACAAAAATTTATAAATGCCAGTGTATTAACCTTATCTTGTTACTTGTAATGGTGGCAAAACATTTTATTATATGGCTAACAACTTATTTGAACTATTTCTTACTTATGGATATCTCAGTGTTATTCTCAGTGTTTGACTATTTCAAACAAGGCTGAAATGAAGACTGCTCTTAAGTATGTCTAAATTTCAAAAATTAGAATTATTGATCAAAGAGGCTTGCAGATAATTCCCAAAAAGCAACTAGTTTTTAATGAAATTTTTTGAAGGAAAAAAATGGGTGATCATTTTACATAAAGTGCTTCAAACTCACATCCAAAATTAAAACTAAGAAATGAAAGGGTATCAACCTAGCAATAAAGGAGAAAGAAAAAAAGTAAGAACAAAAAAGCATGGTAACTAGAAAACAAAATAAAATGGCAGGAATAAGTCGAAATAGAAATGAAATGGCAAAAATATGACATATATATTTCTATTACAAGATAATCTCAGATTAGATTAAAAGTAAATAGAGCATAGATGTTAAATATAAAAGACATACCTAATCAAAATGAAAAAAGAACACTGAAGGTAAACAAATGGAAAACTATACCAAGTTAATAACAATAAAAAAGAAAAAGTAATATTAAAAAGTAATGGTAGGAACATTAAACAAAAGGAATTCATTTGTTATATTTTATACATTGTAATGGGATCATGGTTATGCTTTTTAAAAGTCTCTATGTCTTAGAGATACATACTGAAGTATTTACAGATTAAATAATATGATGGAATCAAAGGAGACTATGGATGAGATGAATAGTAGGGAGGTATGAGTGAAATAAAATCGGCTATATGATGATATTGTTGAAGCTCAGTAATAATATGGGCTTTATTACACTATTTTCTATGCTTTTGTAGATGTTTGAAATTAAAAATAACTTTTAAAAAATAATTCAATTAGAAAATAAATGACACAAGCAAAATTGTATCATTAAAACTACAAGGTAACATGAACAAAAACAAAGCATTAAAATATAGAAAGCAAAACTGATAAAAACGCAAGGGGAAATTGACAAATTCATAATCAGGAGAACATCTTATAATTTATTAGCAATTGAAGGTCAAGTAGGACAGAAATAGTAAAGATATTGATTTAATCACAAAATTAGCACCCTGTATTCCCACTTATTCACCCTCACACACAATCACATGTATTTGTGCCTGACAGAGACTCACTATTGTTCTTTTCAAAGAGCCTATGAACATAGGAGTGCATGTATCTTTTTGAATTATACCTTTGTCTGGGTATATGCCCAGGGGTGGGATTGCTAGACCATATGGTATTAATAATTCTGTTTTCAATTTTCACAGGAACCTCTAAACTGCTATCCATAGTGGCTATACCAACTTACATTCCCACCAACAGTGTAGGAAGGTTCCTTTTCCCCACCCCCTCTCCACCATTTGTCATTTGTAAGACTTTTTAATGATGGCCATTCTGACCAATGTGAGGTGGTACCTCATTGTTGCATTGATTTCTCTAATGATTTGTGATGTTGAGCATCTTTTCATGCGCCTACTGGTCATCTGTATGTCTTCTTTGGAGAAATGTCTATTATGGTCTTTTTATTTTTCGATTAGGTTTTTTTATTGTATGAACTGTTTGTACATTTTGGAGATTAAGCCCTAGTTTGTCACATCATTTGCAAATATTTTCTCCCATTATATAGGCTGTCTTTTTTTTTTCTTTAATGGCTTCTTTTGTTGTACAAAGGAAGTTTGATTAGGTCCCATTTATTTTTATTTCTATTGTCTTGGGAGATTGACTTTAGAAAACATTGGTACAATTTATGTCAGAGAATGTTTTTCTCTATGTTCTCTTCTAGGAGTTTTGTGGTGCCATGTCTTACGTTTAGCTCTTTAAGCCATTTTGAATTTACCTTTGTGCGTGGTGTGAGGGTGTGTTCTAACTTCACTGATTTACACACAGGTGTCCAACTTTGCCAGCACCACTTGCTGAAGCGACTGTCTTTTCCCTATTTTATATTCTTGCCTCCTTTTTGAAGATGAATTGACTGTGGGTGTATGGGTTTATTTCTGGGTTCTCTATTCCATTGATCGGCTTGCCTGTTTTTGTATTAATATGATATTGTTTTGATTGTTGTAGCTTTGTATATTGTCTGAAGTCTGAAGGAGGTATGTGTTTTTTATTCCTAAGGATCGCTCTAGAAATTCTGCATTTTTTATAGTTCCATATAAATTTTTGTATCATTTGTTCTAGTTCTATGAAAAATGTCATGGATAATTAGATAAGGAATAGCATTAAATCTGTAGATTGCTTTGGGCAGTATTGCCATTTTAACAATATTAGTTCTTCTAACCCAAGAGCATGGGATATCCTTCCATTTCTTTGAGTCCTCTTTTATCACCTTTATTAATGTTTTGTAGTTCTCAGTGTATAAAACTTTCATCTCCTTGGTCAGGTTTATTCCTAGGTATTTTATTTATTTATTTTTTGGGGAGGTGCAATTTTAAAAGGTTGCTTTCTTTTTTTTTTTTACATTTGCTGATATTTCATTGTTAGTATAAATGGATGCAGTTGATTCCTAAATGTTAATCTTGTATCCTGCTACTTGGCTGAATTCATTTATTAGACCTAGTAATTTTTGTGGAGTCCTTGTGTACATGTTAGTTACTCAGTCGTGTCTGACTCTTTGTGACCCCAAGGATTGTAGCTCACAGGCTCCTCTGTCCATGAAATTCTCCAGGCAAGAATATCGGAGTGGGTAGCCATTCCCTTCTCCAGGAGATTTTGTTGACCCAGGGATTGAACCTGGGTTTTCCACATTGTAAGTGGATTCTTTACCATCTGAGACACAAGGGAAGCCCTTTGAGTCCTTAGGGTTTTCTATATATAGTAACATGTCTGCATAGAGTGACAATTTTACCTCTTTTCTTCCAATTTGGATACCTTTTATTTCTTTTTCTTGTCTGATTGCTGTGGCTAGGATACATATTCAAATATTTGAGGAACAATCTCCAAATTGGCCATATACTAGGTTACTCTATATGCTCACACACTTGATTTTTTACAATTAGAACATATTTATGTGATATTTGTACAAAAATATGTTTTAAGAAATGAAAAGAAGCACTTATATGCAGTTGTGGCAGGTGTTTTAAACATATTACCTTGTTTGATCTTACATAAAACAATGAAAGTTGGAGGGAGGTTCAGCCCTCTGACCCCAGACTACTGAGATGATGAGCACAGGTCAGGACTTGCACTCAGTTCTGCCAGATCCCAGAGCCTGGTCACATACCTTACTGTGCTGCCTCACACAATGCTTGATGAAGAACATTCAAGATTACCAGAGCCTTACTTTCAACTTCTCCAAAGAGAACACTTATGATTTTAAGGACTAAAATTCAGATTTTGGTGGGAAACAGATGCAGAAGAATATTCTTAAAAGGACCAAATTTTTATCTGAGTGTGTCTTTTTGACATCTAGCTTTACTAAAAAATCATTTTACTCTTAAGGCTTATTCACTTTATAGGAATTTTTACAAGTATTGTGCATAGTGGGGAGTTTTATTTTTTGTTTTTAACATGATACAACTGTTTAAACTTCCTTGTGTTTGATTTTATCAGAGAACAGAGTTACTTCACTACTTCTCATGTGGGAGTCAAATAAACAACGGACTTTTTTTAGGCCACTAGTATTTATTTCTTCGTATCACCAGATGTTTTCTCTATGATTTAGGGGAAGAAACACTTTCCTAAATACCCACCAGATCTGAGGCAGCACTTCACTCAGAGACACTGAGGACAACCTGAACAATTCTCTTTATGCAAATGGAAAGTATTTACTCACCCAATTCGTATTTTCAGCATGCCACTGAATAATTCTGGATTATTGGAGATGATCCAGCCAATATGGATGACCAGTTCTTGTTGAATTACTGCCTCCCTCTCATCATGGGTATTACACTTGTAATAGATGATGTTCTTAATCACTCCCGGAGACAAAGGATTAGAGATAACTTCTTCTTCATGCCCAAAGGCACCCAGAGTTACCTATAGGTGGCAGAATTTTATTGTAAAAATTTCCTAGCTACTAATAGATAAAAAAAAAAAATTCAAGGCTCAGGATGACTGGCAGGCTGAAATTACTCTATGCAAGCTAGGGAATTAGGCAGAATAACTGCTCCTGCTATTTATTAAAATGGCCTTCAAAGCATGACTCCCATTGGAGTTCATGATGGTTCAGTCTCGTCTAAAATACAAGGGCAGGTTAGGGTCCCAGCTACGGGAATGAAGGTGAGTGGATAAAAGCAGGGAAGGAATATAAATAACTATTATGATAAAATTATTCTGAATGACTTTAGGACCAGAAACTCCTCAGAGAAAACAGTTTTACTTTAGTGAAAAGTCTATACAATTTAGTATTTGAGAGTATGTTCTTCACTTCTTTTACAGTTTCTCATGTGGAAGTTTTTGCTCTTTAACAATACTAACTTTTTCAAAGGTAGGTACAAGGACATAGTTGTAGTGAAGACCCACTTTTCCTGGCACATAGTCAGGTACCCAGTGAGTGCTGAAATACTTTTGGATGTATCTCTGGCCTGTGGAGGGGAATAAATAAGGCTGCCCACAAGCCAGCGAAATGGGAAAGCACAGAGGAAACGGCAAAGAAAATTCAAAGCTAAAAGTGCTGCTGAGGCTGGGCAAGAGGAATAAATACTCTGCCCCCTCTCTCCTCTTGTCTTAGTACTCTGCCACCCAGAAGAGTCTGCATGCAGAAGAGTCTGCATCCCCTCCTTCCTCATTTCCTCTCTCTTCCTTGTACAGGGCACAATTATAAGAGGCAGGAAGAAGAAGAGGATATCAAAGAGTCCTTGTGTTTTCTGACATGAAAGGAGAAAGCAGAATAGAGGTCTTCTGCCCAAATTTTGTGATGGACTAAATTGCTAGTTTGCAACACAAGTGGTACCAACCAGTTAGTCCAAGTGCGATTACTTTTATTAAAATGTCAGCTTGTAAAGAAAAAAACAAACAGAAGCTAAGTACATCATTGCCTCTGGAAGCAATGATGACTAAACCACTATTTCATTCCAGAGAGCTTGAGGTCATCTGAAAGTGCAGAAGTAGAAGTGTAGAAGCAGTATTACTTCAGTTCTCAGGGTGGCATTTCATAAATGAGCAAATGCAAACTTGGAATGCTCCATTTTCATTTCCTCTTTTAAAAGGGTAAGATGCAGTCAGTGAATAAACTCCATACACTTGAAACAGGGCTCCAAACAACTCTGTAACTGACTATTTCCCTGGGAGATGTGCAGGTCTGGTGGACAATAGTCCAGTTACAGCCTCAGGACAGGTTCCAAGGCGCTAGGATTTTGATCTGGGGAATTGAGTCTCAGGATCATAGGCAGCAATCGCCCTCTAGATAGGGCACAGAATGGACATGACCAACTGTAACCACCTAACCCCTCTTCAACTGCCAGATGCCAGTGACCTCAGAGATCTCCAAAACCTTCTCATTCATTCATATGTCACAGAATTAACGATATTTTCAGATATACTACAGGGGCCTAAAATCCAAGGAAAAAATAGCTTCCCAAAGCCTGTTTAGTTTCTTTAAGAGGTGGCTCAGTCCAAGGCAAAAATATAGAACTCTGAGGCTGGATCTGAGGATTGCAATGAGAAAAGGCATCCAATAAGTTACTACCTGTGCCTTGGTCTATTTAGCTGATAAAGAAGGATGAAAATTCTTTTAGTAATTTGGAAAAAACAGAAAATAACATCTATGAAGAGACTGAAATTTTTTCTCAGGAATTTTTTTAGTACAATAATTTTTAGCTATTAAATATTACAGAATAGGATCATTTATTCTTTCAACATTTAAAACTTTGATGTCAAGATGAAATAATTTCAATTTTAATGAACTAAGAGCCCTGAGATATGAACAATGGGTTGATTCCATCAAAGAGGGTTAAAGTTTTTTGCATTATTAAAGCTTATTACATCCCTAGGTTAATTGTCAGGAAGACATGATAAAGCACACATATTCCCAAAGAAGAGATAGAAAGCACACAGCTTTTCACTCCAATCAAATGATGATTCAGCCAAGTAATCAGAGCTTACAGAAAAACAAAAACTGACCAGCCATATCCCACTCCACATACCCACATGCACAGGCTCAATTCAGCCCACATTCACCAAGTGCCTCGACAAGGCCATGGTGGGCACAAAGGGGTGGTGCTGGACAAGACATGGGCCCTGGCTTCCAGGGCTTTGGTCTACCCTGTGAGAGACACACATTCAAATGAACCGGGATCCAGGGCAGATGGTGAAAAGTCTAACAGGCCTATTTTGAGAACCCAGAGGAGAAAGGGACTGCTAATGGTTTTCTGTGAGCAAGAGCTGGCAAGAGTTGGCCCTGGTGGGAGGGGAGAACCTGGAAGGAGAGGGGGCCCAGAGGGTTAAGAAGGTGGGGAGCCAGTGCATTTCTAATGGGGAGAAGAGTCCTGGTGACGTAAAAGGAGAATGTGCCCTTCACTACTCCCTGTCATTGCCCCACCTATCCTAAGCCTATCTGCAGTGCTTTAGTAGGTGTCACACCATTTTCTTTGTCAGTATTTTCACTGATCTCGAGTTAACACAGGAGCTTAAAATTAAATCTCTAAGGTGCAGCACAGATATCCTATATCTGTGCTTCTTTAAGACTAGATTTTGCTTGGGGAAGGAGCCTTCTGTAGAAATGCCTGAGCCCTGTAAATGTGGTTGTGAGAGGCCTGCGATGCTGAGACTTGCCAGATTTAAAAGCCAGGGTCCTACCCAGAAATCTTTGTGACTGTGACCCAGAGTCTGAAAATCAGCTACTTACCTGTTTGCCCTGCACTAAAACATTAGTAATGGATGGGGCCAGGCTGTCCACTAGTTTACTTAAAAGACTTGCTGCATGGCGCACCACCGACCTGGGGGCAAAGAAGAGAGCACGCCAGAGGTTGACAAATCTAAATGATGAATGATTGGGCCCCTGAATGGGGGGAATTAAAAAATCTGTACAATTAGGTCCTCGCTTAATAATATGGATGAAACGCTGACCCCAAGACACTGGACCTAACAGCTGAAATCTTCCAGACTGTAGGACTATCCAGAATTAGGGAGGGAGAGCTTCACCCTCACCTCTGCCACCAGCATTATTCCTGCCATTAACAACTTAAAAAGAAAGAAAAGGAAGCCTAACTATCCCTTTGTTAGGGAGTGGTATTGGAGGAGGAACTGATTATTCTGATTTTGTATTAAAAAATTTATTATTAAGACTGTCACGGGTACATGACACTATTCCTATAACCGCTGTAAATCAAGTTTCCTTTGGTGCCTAGTAACCAAATCCCTGGATTAGGGAATTCACTTAGTACTCAATTTTAGGAAGTGATACAATGAGATACCAGCGTTTTTTGTTTTTTTTTTCCTTGCCAGAATGTTGAAGGAAGTTAATTCACACTACTATTTTAACATTTCTGAAAACGTCTTAGACTGTAAGGAGAACAGATTTTTAAGCACAGCACATGCAATACATAAAACATTTCCCCCCATCAAAACTAAAAATCCATGTGGAACTTTCAGATGGAGAAAATAAAATAAAAATGTAGGTTTAAAGGTGTTTCCTTGTATTTCAGGATATCCATGGAAGTTGACCTATAAAAAACACATTGCTTAATCTCAACATAGATGAACTAGTAGAAAATTCAGTCATATCTGATAAAGTTAGTGAAACAAACACTTCCTACTTTTAGAGAAGCTTTCACCCACACACTATAAGACCAAAAGACATATTTAACCCTGAGAACGCAAATAAGCCCACACGTTTCAAGCAGCTGGAGTTTCGACAATTTGTGCATGTTACCTGTTTCCCATGTACCAGAAAAGTAGTAATGTGTGGGGCTATAGAGGAAGAAAATTTCTGCGTAAATGCAGCCCCGTAGCGTACCGCCAACCTGGGTGTGTCAGTGGAAAGCCATAAAAGGGAAAATACAGTAAATAAAACTTCCAGGAGTTTGTTCTTTTAAACATAACAGTCAGGACTCTAAATGTTTGCTAATGATTTATCTAAAATACAAGTATTAAACATAAAGTAAAAGTAGGTTTGCTTAACCGAAGATTATAGACCAGCTTTGAAATTTACTGACTAAAAAGCAACATCTATTTGTTTGCATGCCTTACTGTGCTGAGAATTTACAGCAAAAATCTGAGACTTAACCACAGGGTTATTACATAATTTCTTCTTGACTGGAATAGTATATTTACTATAAATTAGAGTGGAAATACTGCTAAGAGATGTTTTGTCTAATCCTTTTATTTTAGAGATTATAAAACTGAGGTTCATTGAAGTTAAGGGAGTTTCTTATGACATGACACTTTGAGATTTCTTTTTTCAAAATTAGATAATAATGGATGTTAGATTCTGCTAGTAAAACTGTTAGAATTGCTTCAAAAATGCAGAGGGCATGCATTTAGGCATACCTACCCAACTGTGAATGTAAACCATCTTAGCTCAACTTACCTAAGTTTTCCTCAGTCTCTGGGAAGAGACTACCTCTGCAGAACATATCAGTTACTTTTTATGCAGTAACTACAATCATTAGGATTCATTAAACTTAAGCCATGAGAGAACTATCTTCTAAGTATATTATACTTTGCTTGTGTTTAAACGAAACACTGGTCTCTTCATGACCCTCTATAACGGAACGAGTTTTCAAAATACAAATTAGAACCTAAAGCACCTTGCTGGGACAGAGGAGGTGCAGGATAGGAAAAAGTCATTAGAACATCATGCCAGTGCATCCTCTCCAGGTTCTATTTCTACAGATGTCTTTACTCCCAGACATGCTTTTAATATCTTAGGAGAGCCAAGATATAATGCAATGTAGGCAGATCCTTAGAAAGTAGGCACTCACAGTGCTGCAACCTTGGAACTTAAAAGGGGAAATTAGAATGACTAGCCACCTTTAACACTGGTCCATTATCTTTAGGATACTGAATATGATAACACAAGTAAAAAAACATAATGACAAGGACGCTAATACGAACCAAAGTTTTTTGCTGCCAGCTCTTCTATAGACTCTCTCAATGTGATCAGAAACAGTACCTAGACATCGGATAATAGAGTCTTTGTTGAAAAAAGCTTTAATTAAATGCATAACATTTATTCTCCTTAAAAAACCTGAAATAATTAAATATGTAACCCAAATATATAGTGTGAATGTCCCCAGCCCTTGTTATAACGTAGTTTGAGTATATGATTTTGATAAATATTTTATTTCTTGAAATTTATTGTTTTCTTAATATACAATCAATATATTTAACAAATAAAAATGTTATTTTAATTTACTACAGAAAATAAAAAAACAGAATATGGCAAATTGAACAAAATACTGTAGACTCTGAATATATATAACTTCTTCATTTATTTGTTCAAAAAAATGTGATGATTCTGTATATGATCAGAAACCAAACAAGGGTAAAGAACAGAATCTTTATCTTTTTACCCTGAACTTATTTTTACAGCTTTATAGCAAGTTGGATAAAATTATACTCAGATTCTGCAGATGCTTATGATTTTTAATATATAAAGTTTCACAGATTTAAAACATGTAAAGTCTTTTAAATATCTAAGTAACAGATGAATATTATTACCAAGCTTAAAAAATGGTTTGAAAAATAATTCTCTTGACATTTTCATTATAAACTATTTTATATAAATTGTTTTATTTTAAAGCACTACTAAAATACACGTGTACATGCTAAGTTTACCCTTCAGTCATGTCCGACTCTTTGCAACCCTATAGACTGTAGCCCAGCAGGCTCCTCTGTCCATGGGATTCTGCAGGCAAGGATACAGGAGTAGGTGGCCATGCCCTCCTCTAGGGGATCTTCCCGACCCAAGTGAACTGGCATCTCTTACGTCTCCTGCATTGGCAAGTGGGTTCTTTTAGCATGGCTGTCACCTGGGAAGCCTACTACTAAAATAACCATTCTGAATTCTAAGTTCCTAATGAAATGTTTGCTTTTTAATGATCCCATTGTTTTAAAGTATAAATTCTGATAAACGTCCTCAATATAACTGGGATCCTTTTCACACTTGAGTTTCAAGATTAATTAGGAACAGGAAAGATTCTGTTTGAAATCTGCTTAGAGTTCTTCTTCTGTTTTTATTAAATTAAAAAATTAAGACTGTATAATACTCAAGAAAGTTGTCTCTTAGCTACAGTAATGTAAAAACTAAGTAGACCTTAGTTTCTTTATCTGAATTGTTTATCTGAATAAACAATTATGTTCAGTTCACTACCAGAACTATAAATCTTATTAATTACATTGCTGTTTAGAATATCAACTCAATTTCTAATTCTAACCAAATCAATATGCCTCACTGGACAGAGGACTTTCAGATGAGCCAAAAATTTTGGGTAGTTAAGATATTAAATACTTGAAATGTAGCCTACATTATTCTATATTATAAAATGCCAGAAGTAGACCAGGATGTAGAATTCAAAGATTCCTTAGTTTTAGATTTCAGGGATAACTGGGTTTCAGCCTTAATGCACAGTGGACACAAACACAGTTAAAAACGACTTATTTTCGTAAACAATCTTGACAGTGCGTTCTATTAAATGCCATGTTCCATTCCAAATGGCTGCTGCAGACCATGAAGGAGCTAATTCTTATGGCTATAATGATTCAGTATTGTTCTTAAAAACATACAGAAAATAAAAGTGGAAATAGAAACTGTCAATAAACAACTATGGAGTCATCAGAGGCTAACAGTCACAGGCAGAATCCAGGCTCCAACACCATTAAGATAATCAGACAGACAAACAAGCATTACTGCATGAAAGCAATTCAGGAGTTCATACATCAAACAGTCTATTCCATTCTAGGGGTACGAATGAACATTTTCCTTTTAAAAAACTTTTAACTTTTAAAAATTAAAGAAGAAAGGTATACTAGAGAAGAAAATAACTTGTAACAGTTTAGCGCATGTTCATTATGCATTTCTGATATATGTTCAAAAATAGAGAAGTCTTTTTATTTAAAATGTTCTCTTAGTTAGATACTCTTACCTTCCTTTGTGATGAAGTTGGGGCCTTCTCTTTTGAGCAGTATACCCAGTAGGATGGCTTGGCTAGCCAGACAACTACAGTCCTGAAAATATAAATCACTATGAGTAACTGGAATGAAATGGGTACAAAAATTACCACAGGGAGTAACTAATCATGAAACCTCATGATGCAAAGAGGAAATATTCTGCTATGCAATTGAGAAAAGATAAAATGTCATTGATATATTACCAGGCATAAGATGACATTATACAACTATTTATTTTAGCTACCTTGGAAACAGTGGGTAGACAAGCAGGCTTCCCGGGGTAGTAGAATTTAAAAATCAAATTTTCCAGGAAATAAGATAAGTAATGAATAGAAAATATGTTGTCTCTAAGCTAATTCAGGTGACACTGATGCTGTCACCCTCTGAAAGATTTGGCCAAGTCATTTATCTGCTCCTTTTTTGACTTTACTTGTTCATAAATGGGAGACCACGTTGTTACCGACCCATTGTGGAGAGGAGGATGAAAGAAGGGGACATGTGTAGGCTGCTTATTATATGTGTTATGTTTTATGCCTATTATATCATATTCATGCTTATATAGATTTATAGGTAGTAACGATCAATCACAAGAACTGATATCTGGCAGGCTATATATTTAGCCTACTCAAATTTGGATGGTCCAATAAAATGTCACTGTGCTTATAGCTCTACCATTAGAATTATATTTCCTTTGATAGGTACTATACTATACTATACATCCTCACCTGTCCTCCTCCAAAATGCAAATAACCTCAGGGAAGGGATAATACTAGGTTGCTAACCTAATATTCACATGGATGTAGTTAAAGGATTGCTTTCTTCAGTGACTGGAGAGACTCAGAGCAAACATGACCTAAACACTGAGACAGGAGAGAAGGCCCAGACTGGGAAAAGAAGAGAAAGGGCACTGAAAGAGAAACCTAGAGATCCCCAAAGCAACTATGGTTCTTTAATGGGCTATTTAATACTTTCATACACAAGACAACCCATTTTAAGCATCTTAAAGACATTCACGCTAATATTAGATCATGAGAACTACTTCTCATTACTGCCTCAGTTATAGACAGGCCATCTACTTCCAGGCTAGTTGCTACCTTCTCTGGGAGGACATAAAGCAATATGGTTTGCCCCTGGCAGTTCCTGCTCTGTCAACCTCACTCAGGGTCATGTGGGAATTGCATCTTCCTCACATTCAGTTTTTGAAGAATTTCATGGGTGAGTTTCTTTCTCCATTCAGTCATGGTAACGTCTGGCTTCTGTTCCTGTTCGGGAGCATTGGAGGTGCTGCTTTGTCGTTTGACTTTTGAATGTTTGGGAACTTCTAATTCCTCAAAACTCTTAAATTCTGGAAGCCTAGAATTTAAAAGAAAAAGTTTCATATTTCCTGCATTCCTAATGGAATCTCAAGAAACACAATAAATAACCTAAAGGAACTTACTCTTCTACTTCACTGATTCGTAAGAAGTCAAGTTGTTCAACCACAGCTCCAGATATTAGTGTCTGAAATGCAATTGAGAAAAGATTCACAACTCTTAAATTTATCAAGCAATAACGTTATGATTTATGCACATACTATTCTGTAAGTATACAATACTTTAAAATCAGACAGATTTTCACATACAACAAGCCCCCTGAAACAGAAACATCCAGCTACAAGTTCATGAGTTATAATAAATAGCAGAATCAGATGAACTGTTTCTTCTTTCTATCCTCTTATTTATAAGTTCAATTAAAAACTCAGAACTTATTAAAGTGCTAAAAGACAAAAATTTGATGCTTAAAAAAAACATGAAATATTAAAACTGTATTCAGAAAATATAATGTGAAATTACTCTTTAGATTTGGCTACCATAAAATATTTCAAGGCTATCCAATGATAAGATACTGCCAAATCTCCATTTTTCAGGATCATGAAGTTATTGATTATCTAGGCCAGTGCTTCTCTGTATTCTGGCAAGCAATATTTGGTCATTTTATATCCCATTGTGTGTGTGTTAGTTGCTCAGTCATGTCCGACTCTTTGCGACCCCATGAACTATAGCCCGCCAGGCTTCTCTGTCCATGGGATTCTCCAGGCAAGAATACTGGAGTGGGTTGCCATGCCCTCCTCCAGGGGATCTTCCCGACCCAGGGATTGAACCCAGGCCCCCTGCATTGTAGACAGATTCTTTACCGTTTGAGCTACCAGAGAACCCCTTGAGCAAACTAAATGAGGCCAAACTTGAACATAATAGTTGCTTGTCAGTGGTTCATGTATAAATGAATGATAACCCACAATGATTTTTACCACTAAGTGTCACTTCTAAATATCTGATGAATTGTCAGATAAAAGTGAGAAATATACTGACAAGGAAACAAGCCATAAATTGTTACTTTAAAAATAAGGTAATTCTTTAATCAAAACTGTGTTACATATATTACTTTTTCTATTTTCTCCTGTTCATTTCAAATGTGAAGCCACAGGATTTAGGGAATGTTACTCTTGCTGGTTAACCACCAGAGATGTGCTGCCTTCTCTTCTAGTGAAAATTCATAAAGTAGATGATCAACAAATATCCACTACAAATAGCAGAAGGAACATGTTACCAATCATACTAAAGCCTCCTTGCAGAGTCTGAATGAGACAGGCCAATATGCAACTAATTTGCACATTTTTATGTGGCCCAGCCACAGTCTGTGCCTGGGCAGAGGGCAGTGCCAAGCAAAACTGAAGTCTACAGAGTGGTATTTCCTAAGATGCAGACTTACCCCTAAACATCTTGCTCTACAGTTAACTAATTTATTAGACAAATATTTACTGAACACATATATGCCAAGCACTATGCTAGGTATTAAGGATGTAGCATGAACAAAATGCACATAATACACATTAATTCAGCCCATAAAGTAAATGCTACTCTGAATTAACAGATAAGTTGTAGATTTCATTAATAATCTACAGAGTTTTTGATTTAAAAAATTTAGTTGGTTGCAGAGGCTCCTAAATTATTTTTAAAATTGAATTACATTTGTAAAATATTATATGTTATAGATGTACAATGCAGTGATTCATAATTTTTAAAGGTTATACTCCATGTGTAGGTATTATAAAATCTTGGCTAGTTTTATAAAAAACTATTGCAATTATTTTGCTAGGCATTAATACTTTAGTTCTGATAGTAATTAAATAAATTAATATTGACAAATATGTGTCAAATGCAATACAGTATTCAAAAAGGTATCCTGTCAGTGATATTCAATTATATCCCCCAAGGCCCTCTGCAACTGAACATACCACCAAAGACTGTTCTCCATCCCATTATTCTGAATCCCTATCTTGCCTTATCTTTGGTTTTGCTCTCCTACTAAAATAAGTCTCATGAGATCAGGAACTCTGTATATTTTTTTTTCACCATTATATCTCCACTGCCTAGAGAGGGCACTCAGTATTTGTTGAATCAAGGAACCAATATTTACATATTTCTTACAGAGAGAACAGTAGTGAGCAGAATACTCTGGGAATGCAGAGATGAGTAAAGCCTGGACTAGTAAGAGTTTTCAATCCACACAGGGAAGCAGGCCTAAGAAACTAGTTCTACCTAAAATAAGAGCTATAGCAAAGCTCAAGGAAAATGCCACAGAAACACACTGGAAGGAGAAACGAATTCCAGACTTGGAGACTTCACTAAAGAGGTGAGATTAAGTTATAAAATTAAAGTGTATGACTTAGAAGGAAAAAAGAAAAAAAGCACTTCTAGAATAGAGTAATAGCATGAACAGGGAAAAAAATAAATCACATTAAAGATTTGGAAAGTACTCAGTACTCTTGGAGTGGAAAGCAGGACTGAGAATTAGCTGCATGGAGACATGTCCTGGGTGATGAAGCTAGGAAGTGACGCTGAGGCCCAGTGATGAGAGAGACTATAGATCATGGGCTGAAGACATTTGAAAGAGCCTTAAATAAAGGCCCAGAGAAGTACACAGGTGCCATTTCCATTTCCTATACTAAAGAGAAGACAAAGGCTGGTTCGAGGGTGTGAGGGGTTGTTTAATGGGTATAGTGTTTCAGTTTTACAAGATGAAAAGAGCCTTATTCTCTGGTTAAGACTGTACTCAATGGTTTAGTGCATAGCAGAGAGCAGAAGATATAAAGATTAAATAATAGTTTAAGTAAAAGACTCATAAATGAATTGATTAAAAATTGGAAAGCTGTCATTTATGTCCAAGATGTAGATACGAACAAAGGCTTCACTGCTTAGTGATGAGAAGCTGTCATCCATTGCTCTGACTTTCAAAGTGCAGTGTTGCACAAACTCATGGTCTAGCATCTGTGCTGTTAGGATTGAGCCACTTGTGTTGCCTATGTGAAAATAATCTGTACTGTTGTAAGTATCCTATACAATCTGATAATGTACCATTTCATTGTCTTCTGAATCTGCATTGGTAGAAAGCAACAACTGAGAGATGTTTCTGATACTATACAGAACAGTGTAACACCCTGGCTCCTTAACCCAACCCTGCTCTCAGGACATGGAAGCAAAATGTACATCCTTCAAGCAGAAGGCTAGATGTTTATTTTCTGGGAACCTGAAAAACCCAGAAGAAAAAAACACCCAGCTATTGGCACCTGGGGTTTTCCCCAGCAAAACTGGTCCTTGCCACTAGCTCACCTTATAAGTAAATTCACCATGACAATGATCCTTGTTCCCAAACACACAGCTTCCAATAAACATTTTATTCTCTCACTTTTAAAAATAAAGGGATATTTGGCAAAACTAATACAATTTTGTAAAGTTTAAAAATAAAATAAAATTGTAGTTGAAAAAATAAATAAATAAAAAAAAAATAAAGGGATAGCTGACAAACGACTCCAACATGAAAGACTGAGCCCCCTGAAAACAGAGAAAAGAAACCTGAAAGAGATAATGCACAAAAGAAAGATTTCCAAAGCTATCCTGTTAATATTCTTAGAAGGATAAGACAAAATATAATATTCAGGAAAAAAGGACAACATACTATAAAAGAGAAAATTAAAAACAAGATAGCTAAAACACAAACATCAGCAGAGGAGCTACATGCTAAATATCAAGGAAATTGCCCCAGAAAGCATTACATACAAAATGACAAAACAAAAAATAAGGGGAAAAGATAAAAACTTAGATAAAAATCAATTGAGTATACAAAACACAAGCAATAGTGAATGAGAATGTAAACATGCCATTTACCAGGTTACTTACATAGGTCCCTCTTTATAAATTTTCCTCTTTCTTACTCAATACTGTGCACCTACCATATAAAAGACTATGAAATGATCACAACTTTTTAATGGAAATAAGAAATTTAAGCCCATAATGGACTATAATTTGGATAGTTTATGTTAATGGTCATAAAAGGATATTAAAAAAGAAAAGTATCCTCTCTGGTCTGAGTGATTCTGCAGAACTCGCCTTTAATGTTTGGTAAGACTTCAAAGCCCAGTGATGTTGAAAGAAAGGAGGCTACTCCAGGCAGAGGAAATGGAGTGAGCAGAAAGGGGCAGAACCTCAAAAAGCTGAGAACACAGTAATTAAGCTGTACTGGCTGAAGCAGAAAGAATGTTTAGCAGGAGATAATTGTAGGCAGAGAGTCTGCTATGGCTAATAGGGAACCACAAAAGGATTCTGTTATTTAGGAGCTGTGAAAATAAAGCTGTAAAATCTGAATGGAACAAGCATTATCTCCAGGTTGGATGTCACTGTAGGGTAGGGAAAAGAGCACAGGACCATGGAGTCAAAGAACCTGAGATTATACAGGTCACTTCACCACTCTGGCCTCCAGCTTCCTCAGATGCAAAAGTAAGGTAAGAGATGACCTTTTAAAGTCTAAAATTCTGATGGGAAACCAGTGCAATTGCTCAAGCATCAGATGGGAAGGATCAGATAAACAGGGTGGTGACAATGGGAATAGGAAGGTAGACAGAGAATAAAACATTCAGACAAAAACCTTACAAAGAATATAATTAAGAAACATAGTTGATCCTATGGATTAATTGTGCTGGAAAAAGAAACACTGAAATTCAGAAGACTACCTGTAGACGATCAACATGAACTTTGACTCCTCCAACCATTCCTTTCTTAAACGCTGCCAGCATATCTAATATGGGATTGAATCGGCTCCCTCTGAAAAATATAAACAGATAAAATGTGCATATTAACAACAGAATGAGAAATTAATAATCTAGTACTAAGTGCCCTTTATATATGCAAACCACTCTGTTACATGCTGAGATGGATATAAAAGTGTAAGGAGGCCCTGCTTCCAAAGGGTTCACAGTAACAATGGCAGCGAGATGCATGCACCTCACTTCTTTCATCAGCCTACCTTATATTGTCTTCCCGGATGAGAACAAGGAAAAGTGGACGTCCATGCATTTTCCAGTATTGCTTAATAAACTGGAGTGCATTCTGTTAAAACAAAGAATGAGGTAGGATGTAATGGCACAGTATCTGAGTTGATCAGGATGCTTAACCATTAGTGGCAAAGAGCCAACAAAACTCTTACATATCCAGATAATTTCACAATCAAACTCTGGATAAGATAGACTACTTAGGGGTAGAAACATTCTAATAACACTCAGGTTAAGCTAGAAATCATTTTGACTTTAAACTTTGTTCTTAAAAATAATCAGATCACCAGATCACACATGTCTTAAGGTTGCCTTGTTTGCCTTTTTTTTTTTTTTTTGAGGCCTAACAAATACAGTTCAAGAGTAGTCTCAGGGAAGGAAAATCAACCCAAGGTTATCATCCAGAAGATTAATTCTCACTCCACAGTTTATATTACAGTAGGTAGGAGAGATTGGGCTGAATCTATATATACCATCAGAAACATGGAGAGTTCTTTATTTGATTCAATTTCTATTAGCATCATTATCACATCAAACACACACATAATATTTCACTATGTACCAGGCACTATTCTGAGGGCTCTGCATGTATTAACTCCTAATCCTCAGGACAGTCCTGTTCAGTTACATAGATGAGAAAACAGGAACACAGAGAAGTTAACTAATTTGTCCAAGATCACACAGCTGGTAAACAGTGGAGTCAAGATTTTAACAAGTAAATCTGGCTCCAGACTTCATGCTCTAGGCCATGACTCTAAGCTTCTTTACTCTGCAAATGGAAAAGGGAATGAAGGAGATTTTAACTGACTGGGTATTATGAGTTAGGTGAGGTTTTATTTGAAATTCTTCATAAATAAAATCATTTTGCTAACTCACCTTTGTTCAAAAAGAGATAAATTTACTGTTATATGAACCTGGTTTCCAAAACAGTTTCCCCTCTGCTTTTACAATATATATATAATCCTTTTATTCCATTTGTAGAAGGTAGAGCAAATAAAGTCATACAACTTTATATAAAACAGAATACATCTATTATTCTAAGGCTGCAAGTAGTTTAACTCCCCAAAACTATGCAGATGTTGTTTAACTTTCATATTTGATACTGTGTTAATCCAGTAGCATAGGCCCAGGAGCACTTCATTTAACATACGATAAAATCAGTAGAAACAAAAACATCCCCTTCAATTAAAAGGCTACCTTTATGTCATCTATCAGCAGCAAAACATCTTGAGACATGTAGAAATCACTAAGGTCAAAGATGATAGGGTAACAAACCACAGTCTTTCCTAGAATGCGATAAATCTGTAAGCAATAGTAAAAAAAAGTCATATATCCATACACACATATATACAAAACAGACGAAAGGCAAAGGTACAATACTACAGTCTTAAAAATTAAAACTGATGTTTATTCTGAATAAGCAAATAATCTTATAAAATCTATATAATATCAAGAAATTTTAGTTTCTTAATTGAATCAGTATGCTGATAAAGTAGTTCACCTCTATTGTAATGGAAAAAATCTGAGTAAATACTACTACAATCAGATATCTTACTATGCTTAGAAGTAACAGTGAGATGCGTATTTATTTTTAGAAGAGTTCATGATAGCATACAAAACTAATTATTTACTTGTAGAAAATAATAATTGAGATAATTAGCACAAGTATGATGAAACGTGCAAATGGATGCACAACAGGTCAAATATCATTCTGGTCTGTGGTATTACAATCTGAAGACTGCTCTATAAGGAAATTTCATGAGCACCTTTGATGTACCAAGGCAGCCAATAGGTCGATCTGGCCTTCCGCAGAGTCCTAATTTTTCATTGACACCCAGATGGAAATAAGCCTGTAAGACACAAATATGTAAATCAGAGCCAGACAAATATTAATGCTTTTCATTTTTTTTGCCCCACCTCAACTACTGCCCTGCTAATTTCTGATTTTTCCAAAGAGGCCAGGGAAAACTTTATTCAACGGACTTGCAGGAAAACAAGACAGCCAATGACATCAACTTAGATTCTGGGGCACTGGGAGATTTGAGAGTGAAACTTTTGAGATCCATTTAGCAATATTCTAAAATTCAGCACTGTTCTTATATTATCATGTCATAAATTTACAACTTGCATGGCTCTACCTGATTCACACAAGAACACAGAGAGACAGATGCTTCCTATGTGATAAAACTTTTCACTATTTAAAGTTTAAAAAATCAGGGCCACATAACTTCTACTAGATTTCCATCTTCAATTATTTCCTACCAACAAGAAAATATCTTTATTGCTTTTTCTGATTATATGAATTTTATGAAAAATTTAATCCATATCCTACAAGGGAATGATCCTGTTATTCTCTCAATCCCTTAGGCAACAACTCTTTCACTTTGGCATGTGTTAAAAGGAGTGTAATTTATTGTTTGATCCCTAAGAAACACTGGAAGTATAAAATATGGTTACAAATTTTTAACAGTACATAGATAAATATATACCCATTTCATACACACACAGACACATGCATATATTTACATAAATGGGTTCACATACTATATAATCTGGTATTCCAGTTTTTTAAAATTAGTATTGTTCTTTTCTACAAAGTAAAAACAGACCTAGAATGAACTAGATGTTAATCAGTGCCAGAGGATGAGTGCTTAATCCAATTAAGAGGTCTCCTTACCATATTTAAAACTAACATGGATTCACCTGATGAAGGTAGCTCCCAATTTTTTGTTATTTCAAAACCAATTCAGTAACCACCTTTTGTCAGTGTAGTATTACTTCTGCAGGATAATTTCCCAGACTTGATAGAGTCAAAGAGAATATATATTCTCTTTCAAACATAATGCCAGGTTGGTCACCCTCCAGAAATAATGGACCAATTACATGTACATTAACAGTGCACAGGCCATTTTTGTCACTCTCTTGGGTCACAATGATATTTCATTTTAAACAACTGTATTCAAATATTTTGTGGTTGACCATTTTCCTATATATTTAATAGCTATTTGTATGTTCTATACATTTTTTCCTTTTATCAAATATTTGACTCAATTTGCTCATCTTCAATGTTGTTATGAAATGTGAGAATGACAGCATATTAATTCAAACATCATTTCAGCATGTGGTATTTCAATCTAAACAATTTTCTGCTAGGAAATTTCACAAGCACCTTTGATGTGCTGCTTGTTTATGCCACCTACAACTAAATTTATTTAAATGTGTCAATCACTTCCTTAATGGCTTTTTGGCACTGGTGTTACTCTAAGATTGGACTTTCCCTTCCAACAGTTATAAAATGTTCTAATTTTTCTTTTAGTAATTTTATATTTAATCACTAAAAATATTTAAATCTTTAACCTGTCTGGAATTTATTTTTGTACCTGAAGAGAGGCAGACATCTAACCTAAATTTTTTTAAATGTAAAATAAAACCAACTGTCTTTACACAATCTACTGACTATGATTTGAACTGATTTCAAGTATCAATCTCAACATACACAAAATTAACACCATCACCAGAGCTCTCTGTTCATTTTGTCATGATGCACACATGTATGTCAGAATTAGGTCTGTCTCTCTCCTTCTGCACTGACTATACCTAGAGAATAGCACCCCCTGAGTTGGCACTGTGCCTGGCATACAACTGGTGCTCAAAAAATACTTGGTGGATGAATGAGAAAGCAAGTTAATGTCCTCTGGAGCCACATGTACTGTGCATATTAATTCTGGAATAGTAGTGGTTTTAGACAAAGCCAACTAGACAGAAAAATTTCTCTGTAAAGCATTTTATTGTATAGGCTGCACTGAAACTGCCAGGCACAGCACGAGATGGAGATATCCTTCCTTTGTATTTACCTAGGTAGAAAGGAAATCTTTAAATACTACTCAATTACATTAAAAGCAGCTTCCTTAACTTCCTGAGCCACAGAAGGTCTATGACAATTAGGTAATCAGATGCAGAATGCTCTCTGTATTACAGGACGCAGATAATACTGTTCCTATGTTATATACATTCACACCATTTAATGTGCAGAAACATACAGTAGGGACAAAACCACCCAGAAACCCAGAAATACTTCATTCTCTTGGGTTGGCCAAAACTTTCGTTCAATTTTTCTGTAAGATGACTCTAGTAGCACTTAGTTGTCTAACTTCATTCAAAACAACTGCTGGATTGTATTGTGACAGCTGTCATATCAGTGTGCATAAAAAAAAACAACTTAGCAAATTGGTCAATTTTTGTGTAGCCATTTTAATACTGAGGACGGAAGGGGAAAAAAAGGCAACATTTTCAGCCATTATGCTTTATTATTGCAGGAAAAGTAAAAACACAACCGAAATGCAAGAAAATGTTTGTGCAGTGTATAGAGAAGGTGCTGTGATTGATTGAACATGTCAAAAGTGGTTTCTGAAGTTTCATGGTAGAGATTTTCACTGGCTGATACTCCACGGTTGGGTAGACCAGTTGAAGTTGATCGCAATCAAACTGAGACATCAACTGAAAACAGTGTTATACCACACAAGAGACAGCCAACATACTCAAAATATCTAAATCAAACACTGAAAATCATTAGCACCAGCTTGGTTATGTTAATCATTTTGACATTTGGGTTCCATGTAAGTTAAGCAAAAGAAAAATCTTCTTGATCATATTTCCACATGTGATTCTTTACTTAAATGTAACAAAAATGTTCTGTTTTTAAAACAAATTGTGACAGGCAATGAAAAGTGGATATAACTGTACAATAATGTGGAAGGGAATAGACTGTGGGGCAAGAAAAATAAAACCACCACCAACCACACCAAAGGCCAGCCTTCATCCAAAGAAGGTTACACTGTGTATGTGGTGGGATTGGAAGGGAGTCCTCTATATGAGCTCCTTCAGGAAAACAAAATGATTAATTTCAATAAATACTGATCCCAGTAAGACAAACTGAAAGCAGCACTCGACAAAAAGCGTCCAGAATTAGTCAATAGAAAATGCATAATCTCTCATAGGATAATGGAAGACTGCATGCTTTTTTGATGACCAGGTAAAAATTGCTACAACTTGGCTGTGAAGTTATGATTTGCTGTATTTGTGACATTGCACCTTCAGATTTCCATTTATTTTTGTCTTTAAAAATTCTGTTAATGGAAATAATTTCAATTCCCTGGAAGACTGTGAAAGGTGCCTGGAAAAGTTCTCTGCTCAAAAAGATAAAAAGTTCTGGGAAGACAGAATTATGAAGTTGCCTGAAAAATGGCAGAGGGTAGTAAAACAAAATGGTGGCTACGTTGTTCAATCAAGTTCTTGGTGAAAATGAAAAAATGTGTCTTCTGTTTTTACTTAAAAATTCAAAGGAACTTTTTGGCCAACCCAATAAGTCTTTACTTTGTAACAGAATGCTTGCTACCACATCTGTGATTCCTCAGCACCTTGGACTAACATTTATCATAGTACAATCAAAGTGGATTGTCATTAACAATTTTTTTTCTGTCATCTCACGAGATTCAGAATTCACTGACTGAGAACACAGGCAGGGTCATTTTGTCTACATGCCCCATATAGTGCTCTGCGTAGAGCAGGTATTGCTGATGAAGGAAAAAAACGCCACAATCGTGTCATCTAGAGCCATGTTGGTCTTTTAAATCTTGACTGCATGTTGTCTGGTAGAGTATAGACTCTAACGGAAAGAGTTGTTGATATAAATTTGGCCTGAAAAAACAGATTCAGGTTAATTTGCTTTGAAGGCATGTTTATCAAAGAATAATAACCTTTGTTACCATTCTCTGGAGCTTTCAGTGAGAGACCTTAAAAGTGTATCAGTAAATACAGCCTGTACCTGAATGATAAGTGCACAGTGTAACAGCCTTGGATTTTCAGACCTTCCATGCTGCCTCCTCTCCTTACCTAGGGGATCCTTACTTTCCTCTTGGACTCTTTTTGCCTCTTCTACCACGAAACCCAGCTTTCCACCATTTACTTCTTAGTGTGATTTTAAAGTGTTAACCTCTTCTAGGGTTCCTAGCATTTTCAGCCGTTATCTCTTTAATTAGGGCAGAAAAATTCTAAATTTGTTAAGGACTTTTGAAGAGCTGGTGCTTTGGGTTACCTCTGGTTTTGTGGCCAGTGGGTAAGGTCCAGTCTGATTAGCAACAACAGTGGGGCCTTGCATTTTCCCTGCAATGTGCACCTCACTTCTCGAAACTTTTATTCTTTTTGTAAAGTCAAGGCTTTAATCAAAAACATTTATATCAACTTTATTGACTTCACTCTGATCACTTGAACAAACCAAACACTTCCACCAAACACTGTGGAAATTTTCCTGTATTGCTTTTAACAATTACCAAATAAAAACAGTCGTTTATTAAATAATTAGTGGAGATCAACAATTTCCTGTCCCTAATGAGGAGGAATATTTCTAAACTCAGGCACTTCTGGATACATCTGTAGAGCAGTGCATGCAGAAGGCCTCAAAGTCACCACTTTTAATTCAATCCAGTAGGTATGTAACTGTATCAAAGATAAATTCAGTTGTGACTTTACAATTATATTGAGAACCAGCAAACCAAAGACGATAGGAATCACTTCAAAGAGTAAGGCAAGAGAAAAAGGGCAGTAGTTATTACCAACAATATTTAGGTGAGAACATTTCTTTAATAGTTAAAGGGAAAATCAATCAAATGTAAAGGTTAATTTGATACACCACTACTAATATTAAGGCTAATTTGTTATTTAATTGGTCAGTCCAGGTTAGTAACACTTTAGCAAGGAATGGAATTAACAAGACCTATGAATATAATGCACACACACAATGCAGTTGCTTTTTAGTAACAATGTTTGATAAAGTGGGTCTCTCAGCTTAATCAAAGACTTTTGCATCAATGACCTTATTTTAGAATTGGATTTTAGCTATGCTTCTTGACTATAAGTAATCATCATGCTCTAATACCTCTACAAAGGAGACAGTAAAGAAACAGCATCACTTACTTTCACCAGCTCCTGCTGGGCCCAGATCTGAATGGGTTCCACCTGTTGAGGAGTTTGAGTCTGAATACCATATGTGTTGAGGAAAACTTGAAGGCTAGAGAACAAAAGGAAAAAAAGATATTGCATTTATTAAAAACAATGATGAAGGGGGAGGAGAAAAGGTGAGAGACTGTGCTAGCTGGGAATGTCTTATCATGTGTTAAATACCAGCAATATGTCATCTGCACTGAAATCCACAGGCCCTCTTTGTGGGGGCGGCAGGGGAGGTTCTTCACAGAGCATCAGATGTGAGCTCTGGTGGCTGGCAGTGTGGTCAGTACTAACTTGGGGGGTGATCCCCATAATCTGTTTGCATTAATTTCTCAAAACTATATGCTGGGCAACACTGGCACAGGTCACAGACTTTAATATTTGCACCATCTAAAACAAAATTGTTTTTAAACATGAAAATGTTGTTCTGACACTTAAAGTGACATTAGTGACATCCTAGAAACCCTGTCAAGGGGTCTATGAAACTAATTTCTACCACCATACACAATATTATAAGCCTAAAGCAATCAACCCCCTTCCCTCTCTGTCAAAAGAACATACCACCCATCTGGATTTCATACCGTTGGCTTTCTGCTATGAGTGCTACATAAACAACCAAATCATTTTCCAGTGGACCCTGTAATACAGAATAAGAGAGGGGAACATTTTAAAAGATCTGATCATCACTGACAATAAGGAGAACCAAGGACAACGTTAACCACCTCTAAGCAGTTCATTAAAATGACAGACACCAGCTGGCTCTAAGCAGTCTCCTCTCCTTCCTTCCTCTCCATTTGCCTACTAATCAATTTGATGGTGTAGACAGAGTAATGGAATACCAAGGAATGGAAAGCCATAAATCTCACCACTGCCAGAGGGCCAGAGGGGCTAGACTTTCAGGGCTATTTTGAATGATGCATAAGAGTAGTTTAGGGACTGAGAGTCATTTTCCATCATTTAACTATGACGGGAAGAGTAGGAACTAAAAATAAAAACCCAACTTACATACTCTCTAAAAAAAGTGACTGTGAGTTAAAATTGCTCATTCGACATCTTCACCACAAAAAGCTTTCCCTTTTTTTGTTAGCCAATTTTCCTTGGGCACCTTATACATCAAAATAGCTTTATTCTAATATACAGCTTCTACAGTAGAGAATGAACTACCCAGTTGACTATATAATTAACACTGTGTTTGTTAAATACAAGCTGTTGGGCTTAATAGTTCTAATCAAACATAGTGCTGGACATTTATTATTCTTTTTTGTGTGGAAAAGATTCACTGTAGCATATATTATGCATTGTTAAAATGAACCCAATTTTAACTTGTATATAATTAACATTAAGAAGCACCAATAAACTACAGTATTAGGCTCTGAAAATACTGATCAAACATAATTTCTTTATAGTAATGAATCCAACATTCCCAATAGTATGCTGTAAAATGTTTGATTTACCATCAGTCAGCTTCTTTCTATGGTATTCAATATGCCACTAGAATTTACGTGTGACAGAACGCAAGAAACACCAGAATACATATATCAGCAGTAAATAACATACAGTAGAAGGATGGTTCTCAGAGTCATCATGAAAATGCCATTTCAGGCAGTCCTCAATGTGATTTAAAAGAACAGATGAGAGAAAATATGATGGAACAACCCCACAAAAACAAATACACATTAATAATGCTATAAATTCTATTTTTATTTGATAAAAACTTTAAAAGTTGATGTTACTCAAAAAGATGAGAAAAAGAAATTATTCAGAGCCTCAAGACTTCTAACAAATAAAAACATTAAAATTTATTTTTCTTGGATGAAATTTATTCATCAAAAGGAGAAGTAAACTTATGGTGTGCCATTATCTTGAGGACAATTGGAGTTTTTAAATAAAAAGCAAGTGAATACATCTATTAGAATGCAGACATTATTCCAAATAAAAGGTAATTTGTAGATCCTAACTGGCGATTAGGTATCTTCTTTTCGAATCACAGGCCCGTTTGGGACAATGTTGTTTCTATTTGCATGACAGAGCACTCAGATCTAAAATGCCTACTACAACATGTTGAATCAGAGTAAGCACCTGGTTAGGGAACTATTTGATGGTTGAAGAACACTTCTATTGTGAAAACAGCATTTCAGAAACTTCCAATTCACAAACCGTCTACCATAATGAGCTTAGGGTTTTAACCCTAGCCCAAGTAGGACCCTTCACCCCATTTCTTTTCACAGAAAAATTTTTGCATGATCAGTCCCACCACAATTCTCTTCCAAGTGACAAAGTTGGAACTACTTTTCTCTGTATTTTCATAATTCTCTTCAAATCACCAAAATTGCTGTCTAAACCAATGAAGTCTCTTTGAAAACTTCCTAATAATAATTAACAGATTCTATTTCTGAATGGTATTATTCTTCATAATATTATAATACTTTCTGCTTTTAGGTTCACAAAGTATGTAAGAATACATACACACACACACACACACACACACACACAAATATTCGAAGGACTCCAAGATGGCACAGAGGTAAAGAATCTATCTGCCACAGAGTAGGAAATAGCAACTCCAGTATTCCTGCCTGGACAATTCTATGCACAGGAGAATCTGAAGGGCTACAGTCCATGGTGTCGCAAAGAGTCAGACACAACTGTGCAACACGACTGTGCAAGTCAGCATGCACGCATACATACTCAGTGACTCCTCTCACATAGAATACACAATGTCCTAAAGTGATGGTTACTGTTGCCATTGTTACTTTTCAATCCTGAATGTTGCTATAGAAATGAAAAGAGATGGGACTACTTCCTAGTGGTCCAGTGGTTGAGAATCTGCCTTCCAATGCAGGAGAGGCGGGTTTGATCCCTGGTTAGGATCTATTAATAAGATCCTACATGGTACAGAGCAACTAAGCCCAAGCAAGCCAGTTAGTGAGCCTGAGGAACTAAGACCTGATGCAGCCAAAAAAATTTAAAATAATTATTTAAAAAACGAAAAGAGAAGAAGATTAAGGTATTTTATCAATTACTTTATCAATTATGGTATAAGGGAAGGGTTACAGGATTTTGGTGACAAAATTGGTGCAAATTAGACGATCCCACCCTCTTCCACCACCACCCCCACATGCATACACACAGACACCCTGTTTAAAACTCTCCACTGAATTCCCATTGTTCACAGAATAAGAACCAAGCTGCTTACAACAGCCTACAAGTCCTTACATAGTCTAGCTCCAGCCTACTATTTTCTCATTCTATTCTCTTCTTCACCACATTTTGGCCACACTGGGGTCTCTCTGTCCCTTGAACATGCCAACTATGTTCCTATCAGAGGGCCTCTGCTCTTGTTGCACTCTTGCTTGGAATGTTTTTCCTTTAGATTGTTGCATGCAGGTCTCAACTATCATCCCTTCCTTAGAAAGGCCTTCATGTTCTACCATGGCAGCCCTCCTCTGTTACTTTGCCTTATTTGTCTGCTTCACAGTACTTGTCATTTCTAGAAATTACTTGATTTTATTTACTTATATGTTCACTGTTATTCATCCCTACCAGAAAACAACTCCCTGACAGCAGGCAACTTGATCTATCCTGTCTATCGCTATGGCCCCAATGCCAAGAAAACATGCCTGCCACACAGTAGGTGCTTCCTATCTGATGAATGACTGCCCAGGCAAGTTTCTCTATGTTCTTCTATGTTTATGTAAAATAAAAAATGAGAATAATGGTATAGGAGGCCTAACACAAAGGCAGAGGATCAAACAAAAGAGAGCCAATAGAAATATTTACGAACCTTGATCTGCTAAACAAATGATATTTATACTATTATTTGCTGTATGACTATATCAATTAACCTCGCTAAGCCTCAGTTTCCTCACTGGTAAATTGGGATAATAAAAGTATCTACTTTACACAGTTTTGAGGATAATACATAACATACATAAGCACTTAACTGCATCTGACATGCTCTTTTTTCTCAATATAATATACATACTTTACTTTTTATTGAAGTGCATAACAATTTAAATAATGCATATTATTATTTAAATTATAGATATACAATATGCTGCTGCTGCTGCTAAGTCGCTTCAGTCGTGTCCGACTCTGTGCGACCCCATAGATGGCAGCCCACCAGGCTCCCCTGTCCCTGGGATTCTCCAGGCAAGAACACTGGAGTGGGTTGCCATTTCCTTCTCCAATGCATGAAAGTGAAAAGTGAAAGTGAAGTCGCTCAGTCGTGTCCGACTCTTCGTAACCCCATGGACTGTAGCCTACCAGGCTCCTCCGTCCATGGGATTTTCCAGGCAAGAGTACTGGAGTGGGGTGCCATCGCCTTCTCCAGGTATACAATATAGTGATTCACAATTTTTAATGGTCATATTCCATTTATAGTTATTATAAAATATTTGGCATATACTCTTAAGTGTTTAAAAAACATTAGCCCTTTTATCAATCCAATAACATGACCACAATCTTGGATCACTGTTACAGGCTTTCTGGACTTTCTGCTTCACGTTTGCTTCTGCCTATCTTTTGTACTTTATGGTCAGGTTAATTTTCTTTTATCAGTGATTTTCACAAAGGAGGTGGTCAAAAAATATTTGTTGAATGAACGAAGAAAAGGGAAGGAAGGAAGGATGGGTGAGTAACAGATTTTTATGTCATGTTTAGGATATCACTTTATACTTCAAAACCAGTATTTCCCAAATAAAGCCCCAACTTCCTGATGATCTTCACAACTTCACTGCTCCCTGAAGTGCCCTGCTTGTGTCCCCTCTGTTTGCTTTAGAACACACCATTAAACAAACAAACATCATGTTCATCTCAAGTTTCTGTGCACTGTCCTATCTTGGACTGTTCCTTTCTGCTTATCCAGTTTCTGACTCACTCTTTTCAACCTGGTCCCCTCTACAGAGTCCCACAAACATCAGGGTGCTAAGACTACAGTCTATCACCAATAGCAGATGATGTCTGTCGGAGTCACCTGTCTTCTCTCTGCCAGGGCTTTCTGCAAGCTTATGAGTGGTCTGTATCACTACAGAGTGCACCTTTGAGGACCCTCTCATGCTCTTTTCTCACTTAGCATGTACTCAGCACCTTATACCTAAAGAAGGCAGTTGGCACCTATTTGGTAATCTGGAAGAATATTTTTAAAATAAATATTGTTACATTTTTATTAGCAATACAAAAATCTTCCCCTCAGCATAAAAATAAATATTTGCAAATTTAAACAGGATATCTCTAACTAAGCGAAAGAATCCTAACTAAATGCACACATATTTTTAATAAGCAATTAAGGAATGTATGAGCTTTCCTGGTGGCTGAGTGGTAAAGAATCTGCCTACCAATGCAGGAGATGTGGATTCGATCCCCAGGTAGGGAAGATCTCCCTAGAAAAGGAAACGGCAACCCACTCCAGTATTCTTGCCCACATAACATAAAATTTACTATCTTTATCAGTTTTAAGCATACAGTAGAAGAGAAACTTTTATAGCATACCTTGCCCATGAGCTGGGCACTATCTATATTAATACTGCAACCCATCTTGCTCAAAATTTTAAACTATGGTAATTAAAACACTGCACATACATCTGTCTAGATTCTAGTTTTCAAATTACCCAAATCAGATCAAAGAAAGTAACAAGGCTAGATTTTCAGCTAGGAGTTATAAATAAAATAGTAAAATACAACTTTCAAAGAGTATATAGAGAAACTTAAATGTGAATGTACCCTAATGGTTTCCCTTCCCCTCTTCTTTTTCAAATTTAATTTTAATAATTAATATAATTCAATTATTTGGATCATAGAAAAAGCAAGAGAATTCCAGAAAAACATCTACTTCTGCTTCATTGACTATACTAAAGCCTATGACCATGTGGATCACAAAAACCTGTGGAAAATTCTTAAAGACATGGGAATACCAGACCACCTTACCTGTCTCCTGAGAAACCTGTATGCAGGTCAAGAAGCAACAGTTAGAACCGGACATGGAACAATGACTGGTTCCAAACTGGGAAAGGAGTATGTCAAGGTTGTATATTGTCACCCAGCTTATTTAACTTATATGCAGAATACATCATGCAAGATGCTGCCTGGATAAAGCACAAGCTGGAATCAAGATTGCCAGGAGAAATACCAATAACCTCAGATATGCAGATGACACCACCCTTATGGCAGAAAGCAAAGAAGAACTAAAGAGCCTCTTGCAGAAAGTAAAAGAGGGGAGTGAAAAAGTTGGTTTAAAACATTCAAAAAATGAAGATCACATCCAGTCCCATCAGTTCAATTCAGTTCAGTCGCTCAGTTGTGTCCGATTCTTTGTGACCCCATGAACCGCAGCACGCTAGGCCTCCCTGTACATCAGCAACTCCCAGAGTTTACCCAAACTCATGTCCATTGAGTCAGTGATGCCATCCAACCATCTCACCCTCTGTTGTCCCCTTCTCCTCCTGCCCTCAATCTTTTCCAGCATCAGAGTCTTTTCCAATAAGTCGCTCTTTGTATCAGGTGGCTAGAGTATTGGAGTTTCAGCTTCAACATCAGTCCTTCCAATGAACACCCAGGACTGATCTCCTTTAGGATGGACTGGTTGGATCTCCTGGCAGTCCAAGGGACTCTCAAGAGTCTTCTCCAACACTGCAGTTCAAAAGCATCAATTCTTTGGTGCTCAGCCTTCTTTTCAGTCCAACTCTCATATCCATACACGACCACTGGAAAAACCATAGCCTTGACTAGATGGACCTTTGTTGACAAACTAATGTCTCTGCTTTTTAATATGCTGTCTAGGTTGGTCATAAATTTCCTTCCAAGGAGTAAGCGTCTTTTAATTTCATGGCTGCAGTCACCATCTGCAGTGATTTTGGAGCCCCCCAAAATAGTCAGCCAGTGTTTCCACTGTTTCCCCATCTATTTGCCATGAAGAGATGGGACCGGATGCCATGATCTTAGTTTTCTGAATGTTGAGCTTAAAGCCAGCTTTTTGACTCTCCTCTTTCATTTTCATCAAGAGGCTCTTTAGTTCCTCTTCACTTTCTGCCATAAGGGTGGTATTATCTGCATATCTGAGGTTACTGATATTTCTCCCGGCAATCTTGATTCCAGCTTGTGCTTCTTCCAGCCCAGCGTTTCTCATGATGTACTCTGCACAGAAGTTAAATAAGCAGGGTGACAATATACAGCCTTGATGTACTCCTTTTCCTATTTGGAACCAGTCTGTTGTTCCATGTCCAGTTCTAACTGTTGCTTCCTGACCTGCATACAGGTTTCTTAAGAGGCAGGTCAGGTGGTCTGGTATTCCCATCACTTTCAGAATTTTCCACAGTTTATTGTAATCCACACAGTCAAAGGCTTTGGCATAGTCAGTAAAGCAGAAATACATGTTTTTCTAAAACTCTCTTGCCGGTCACATCACTTCCTGGCAAACAGATGGGGCAACAATGGAAAGAGTGACAGGCTTTATTTTCTTGGTCTACAAAATCATTGTGGACGGTGAAGTGAAGTGAAGTCACTCAGTCGTGTCCGACTCATTGCGACCCCATGGACTGTAGCCCACCAGGCTCCTCCGTCCATGGGATTCTCAAGGCAAGAATACTGGAGTGGGTTGCCATTTCCTTCTCCAGGGGAATCTTCTCTACCCAGGGATCGAACCCTGGTCTCCCGCATTGCAGGCAGACGCTTTAACCTCTGAGCCACCAGGGAAGCTCCTATAGTTAAAGAGTGGACAATAAAAATCAGGTTTTACTTTTGCTTATAGAAGTAGAACAACTCAACCAAAGTCATTCAGAAGCTTTACTGCCACTGGATCAAGTAGAGCAAGAGAAGACTGTTAGCAAAGATCAGTAGGATTGGATTTTAGGAGCAGGCAGTGGGAAGAATGTGAGTCTTTTCTCGGATAATGGCACAGAAAGATGAATAGATTCTATTTACATCTTATTCATGGAAATAGCATGAAAGCCTATTAACAAGAATTACATTATCTTGTTGATTACGTTTTGTAGTCCAGTTTAGAAAGTCAAGGAATTATATCTCAAGAGTCTGCTGTATGTACTGTCACAAAAACTCCAGTTTTTAAAGATGAGGAAACTGAGGTGAAGAGAGGTGAAATAATATGTCAAAGGTCACACATCTAGTCAGGTAGAGCTTAAACCTGACTGCAGATATGTCTAAATCTAAAGTCAATGTGGTGCATGTCAGGTATATGTTTCATGAATTATGTGCTGCTTGCAGCTGTGGTTTGTATTAGTCAGGGTCCTCCAGGGAAACAGCCAACAGGGTGCATGCATGTGTGTGTGATTGTGTGTGTAAAGAGCAGGGATTTAATGTAAAGAACTGGTTCAGGCAAACATGGGGTGTGTGTGTGTGTGTGTGTGTGTGATTGTGTGTGTAAAGAGCAGGGATTTAATGTAAAGAACTGGTTCAGGCAAACATGGGGTGTGTGTGTGTGTGTGTAAAGAGAAGAAAGACATATAAAGAACTGGCTCAGGCAATTCAGGAGTCTGACAAGTCCCTCGATCTGCCAGGTGAGTGGACAAACTGGAGACCCATGAAAGCGATGGTGTAGTTCTAAAGGCCAGGAGGCTTAAATATCCCATTCTAATCTAAAGGCAGGAAAAAAGCCAATATTTCAGTTTGAAGGCCATGAGATAGGGAGAATCCACTCATACTTGGGGGAAGGTAAGAGACTCATTCCTTTTCAGGCCTTCAGGGATAAGGCCCACCTACATTATGGAATGCAATCTGACCTGCTCACTCTACTGATCTAAATGTTAATCTCATCCAAAAACACCTTAACTCTTATCCAGAATGTTTGACCAAATAGGTGAGCACTTCATGTCTCAGCCAGGGCGACACATAAGATTATCCATCATATGAATGTCTTACAATCACGAGGAGCAATTGTTGTTTTTCAGTGTCACTCAGTCCTGTCCAATGCTTTGCGACCCTGTGGACTGCAGCACACCAGGCTTCCCTGTCCTTCACCATCTCCTGGAGGTTGTTCAAACTCATGTCCACTCATGTCGATCACTCATGTCCAGATGGTGATGCCATACAACCATCTCATCCAATGTCATCCCCTTCTCCTCCTGCCTTTAATCTTCCCCAGCATCAGAGTCTTTTCCAATAAGTCAGCTTTTTGCATCACTAAAGTGGCTAAAGTATTGGAGCTTCAGCATCAGTCCTTTCAATGAATATTCAAGGCTGATTTCTTTCAGGATTGACTGGTTTGATCTCCTTGCAGTCCAAGGGACTCTCAAGAGTCTTTTCCAACACCACAGTTCAAAAGCATCAATTCTACGGCACTCAACTTTCTTTTATGGTCCAACTCTAACACCTATACATGACTATTGGAAAAATCATAGCTTTGACTATATGGACCTTTGTAAGCAAAGTAAGACTCTGCTTTCTAATATACTGTCTAGGTTGGTCATGGCTTTTCTTTTAAGGAGCAAGTGTCTTTTAATTCCATGGCTGCAGTCACTGTCCACAATGATTATGGAGCCCAAGAAGATAGAGCCTGTTACTTTTGCCATTGTTTCCCAATCTATTTGCCATGAAGTGATGGGACCAGATGCCATGATCTTCGTTTTCTGAATGTTGAATTTTAAGCCAGCTTTTTCACTCTCCTATTTCATCAAGAGGCTCTTTAGTTCCTCTCTGCTTTCTGCTATAAGGGTGGTTCCATTTGCATATCTGAGGTTATTGATATTTCTCTTGGCAATCTTGTTCGCAGCTTGTGCTTCATCCAGCCCAGCATTTCGCATGATGTACTGTGCATATAAGTTGAATAAGCAGTGTGACAATATACGGCCTTGACTACTCCTTACCCAATTTGGAAACAGTCTATTGTTCCATATCCAGTTCTAACTTGTTTCTTGACCTGCATACAGGTTTCTCAGGAGGCAGGTATGGTGGTCTTGTATTCCCGTGTCTTTTTAGAGAAGGCAATGGTACCTCACTCCAGTACTGTTGCTTGGAAAATCCCATGGACGGAGGAGCCTGGTAGGCTGCGGTCCATAGGGTCGCTAAGAGTCGGACACGACTGAGCAACTTCACTTTCACTTTCATGCATTGGAGAAGGAAATGGCAACCCACTCCAGTGTTCTTGCCTGGAGAGTCCCAGGGATGGGGGAGTTTGATGGGCTGCTGTCTATGGAGTCACACAGAGTCCGACACAACTGAAACGACTTAGCAGCAGTAGCAGCAAGAATTTTCCAGTCTGTTGCAATCCACACAGTCAAAGGCTTTAGCATAGTCAATGAAGCAGAAGTAGATGTGTCTTTGGAATTCCCTTGCTTTTCCTATGATCCAAGGGATATTGGCAATTTGATCTCTTGTTCTTCTGCATTTTCTAAATCCAACTGTACATCTGGAAGTTCTTAGTTCACATACTGTTGAAGCCTAACCTGGATGACTTTGCTATCATGTGAAGTGAGGGCAATTGTGCCGTGGTTTGAACATTCTTTGGCATTGCCCTTCTATGGGATTGGAATGGAAACTGACCTTTTCCAGTCCTGTGGCCATTGCTGAGTTTTCCAACTTTGCTGGAATATTGAGTGCAGCACTTTAACAGCATCGTTTTTTTAGGATTTGAAATAGCTCTGCTGGAAGGGATTAGATCTCATAGACAAGAGTGCCTGATGAACTATGGATGGAGGTTTGTAGCCTTGTACAGGAGGCAGTGATAAAAACCATCCCCAAGAAAAAGAAAAGCAATAAGACAAAATGCTTGTCTGAGGAGGCCCTACAAATGGCTGAGAAAAGAAGAAAAGTGAAAGGCAAAGGAGAAAAGGAAAGATATACCCATTTGAATGCAGAGTCCCAAAGAATAACAAGGAGGGATGAGAAAGCCTTCCTAAGTGAACAATGCAAAGACATAAAGGAAAACAATAGAATGGGAAAGACTATAGATCTCTTCAAGTAAATTAGAGATACCAAGGGAACATTTCATGCAAAGACGGGCACAATAAAACACAGAAATGGCATGGACCTAACAGAAGCAGAAGAGATTCAGAAGATGTAGCAAGAATACACAGAAGAACTATACAAAAAATATCTTAATGATCTGGATAGCCATGATGTTGTGATCACTCACTTAGAGCCAGACATCCTGGAGTGTGAGGTCAAGTGGGCCTTAGGAAGCATTACTATGAACAGGGAGCAGAGGTGTGAGCAAAAGCCTCTGTGTTCTACCAAGAGTCCCTCTACATTCTCTTGAAATCAGGTTCAAAGAAAACTAAACTCCAAGTGGTGTGTACAAAACACCTATTTTCTTATCTCCTTTTTGATAGAATTTATTTCTTAAATTCTTGGCAATTAAGTTTCTTCTATTAAATAATGTGTACAGTATGTAAAAAACGTAATTCTTATTTTTGCAACATTGTATTAAGCCCTGGTATAAGCAGCTTTATTTTTAACATGCTCTATGCTGCATAAAACAATCTGTGGCTGGTTTGGATGGATCTTTTACTGAAACAAGAGCATAGGAGGAGGGAGAGAAGAAAAGAATAAAAGAAGCCAACAAATAAACAGGTCACACCTCACACAAGCTGGTCTTGCCTCAAGGGCAGTGCATTTGAAACATTCTCTGCCTCTGCTGCTGGGGCCTTACAGAAACTTATTTACGCTCATTAGCCTTCATCAGTAGGTCCTGCCAACATCCAGCATTGTTTCATTACACTCATTTTTCAGCAAAACCTCATTAGCTGAAGAAACCAGGCAGATGCTTTATATTAATACATCTCAATTTCAACTGAAGACACCACAGTCGCAGTAGTTTTGCCACAAGAGCCAAGTAACAGGCTACAGCAGTTTGAACACAAGGCACATCCTGACTCCAACACCCTGGCATCTTGTTCTGACATTTTCAACCAAGCCAAAGTAGCTACATGGAGAAAATTAATAGGGAAGCAGAGGAAAGGCAAGTGGAAATACCTGACAATAAGCATAGTTAAAAAGCTAAACCTGGCTTAAGAGTGAAGCTGGCCAGGGATAAAATGGCCCTTTAGGACCCCTGTATTTATACACTGAATTAGTGATTATACTAGCTTTTAAGAGGAAAACACATGAATATTAAAAAGTATTCCCAAACCTCAGACATATAGTTTCAAATGTCTGAATGAATAAATCAGGCAATGTTTTTGGAAAGCAGTCCTTTCAGTGACTGCAATTATTTTGGAAGAGAATACTAATCATCACTTTGTCACAACAAATTGATTTGTAAAACTGTTTTCACTCCTGTCTAAGCACATGCTGTAACTGGATGCTTCTGCATTTTTATCTTAAAGAAATGACCAGGCTAAAGGTCTTGTCTATTTTCTCAAAATAATGCTAAAATGACTACATGGGCCCAGGTGGAGAAACACTGACTCGTGGTGTTCACATACTAGAGAACTGCCAATGCACAGCTCCAAGTATGAGTGGAAATGAACAGACAGGCCACATGGACCTTCAGTACAATGTGAAAGCCACCTAAGAAGAGAGGCTTTGAAGAGTAAAAAGTATAAAAACCTGTGCTACCTTCTCTTTCAGCACTAGATGCTCTTCCCAAGGACAAAAAGACTGAGCTAATTAAACAGAGAAAGGAGAACCTGTGATAAGTTTTATAGCTGCTGGGTTAGAGATCCAACAGTTACACAGAGGAATCTAGCAAGCTCTAGAATCCCATGAGCTTTTAATTGTATAGAGCCGCCTTCACTGGTTGAGGCCAGATTATTTCTAGAGTGGATTCTCAACTGAGGACCTGACTGCAGAAGACACATGCTACCATTGCTCTCAGCAGAGTAAACCTAAATGTCTTCCATATTGATGAGATCACAACTCAGCAAGTCTGTGTACTACAAATTCTCCTGCCTTAGACGGTTTATTTACTTGTTCATTCCTCCAGGTATCATGGTAGGCACCAGGGATGGCAGAAAGACTGATGCAATGTTATTCCTATTCTTTAGGAGCTCACCATATAACAGAGAAGGCAAACCATATATGGAGTTTAGTAGAATAGTAAATACAATGCTATTAACCAGTGCTTTGAAGGCAAGGGAGGGAGTAGCTAATTTAGTCTCAGAGAATGGAGGAGAACTTTATAGAAAAAGGCATCTGAGCTGTAAGAATAAAACGGATAAATGTAAAGGGTGATACAATATAGTAACTGGAGATAGGCCTACTTTAGATTGATGGTCAGAAAATAATTCTCCTGGAGGATGTCATTAAATCTGAGACTGGCTTCAACAGCAAAAAGGAACAAGATCTAGTAACAAACACTGAGGCAGAATGAACAGCAAAGGCCCTGAGAAGAAAAGACTTGAAGTGTTTGAGGAACTCAGAGGAAACTAGTGTATTTGGAGCATAACAGGCAAGCAAAAGAAAAAGGAATAAGGGTGGAGTTAAGGCCCAAAAGGGGCTTCTAAGGCAACAAGGGATTTGGCTTTCATCTAAGTGGAATGAGAAGCCACTAAAAGAGTTTCAAACAATGAAAAGACTCAATGTAATTTACATTTTTAGAACAACAGTAATAAATACATATATAGTGCCTACTGTAGGTCAGATTCTGCCCAAGCATTTTATCTATATTAACATACATTATAATGGCTACTATATAGACATGGTTTGCAGAAGGGAGAGTGGGCACAAGGATATTCATGGAGGGCTGCAGTTGAAAGATCAGAGTGGTTGGAATGAAGAAGGAGCAAGTGAAAACATTTCAGGAATATTTAGGACATAGAATTGACAGGACTGGACTGGGAGGGGGACAAGTAGTGACATAGATAGGTGCAGAGCAATCAAAAATTACTTCTAAGTTTTCACAAAGTTCAAAGAAGGGAGTGTTCAATGGTGTTGAATGTCTGAGGACAATGAGACTAAAATCTGAAAAGAGATCAATGGATATGTCAATTAGGAGGTTGTGATTTTAGTAGATCAGTGGTATAAGCAGTCAGACTGCATATAGGTAGTGATTGGAAGCTGAAGAAATGGAGATCATACAAATATTTTTCTAAGATGTTTGAAAGAAAGGAAGAAGAGAACATGACAGAGGGGCACAATTGAGGATTTTTTTTTTTTTTAAGGTCAGGGATAATTAAACATCTCTATAGTTGGGTGAGTTAATGCCTGCAATTCAAAAGAAAAGATCTATTCATTACTAGAGGCATCTCAACATTACTAGAATACATCAGTCTAGTTTTTTCTTATTGAAGTACAGCTGAATTACAATATTATATTAGTTTCAAGTTTACAACACAGTGATTCAAAATTTTTATAGATTATACTGCATTTAAAGTTATAAAATATTGGCTATACTCCCTGTGAAGTACAATATATCCTTAGAGTTATTCATTTTATACATAGTAATTTGTATCTCTTAATGCCCTATCTCTGTTAGCCTAGTTTTAATCTTTATTATCACAGACGCTCCTGAGAACTTAAAAGTCTATCTCCTACTTTTAACAATTTTTATGCAGTTGCAAGGAAGGGCTCATGCTTGGCTACACATAATTATTTCTTTATTGCCACCTTTAACTCATATATTTAGGCTAACCTGATTAGTTTCTTCAGTTTCTGATTAATGATAGAGGAGTCATAATCAGTGTTCAGTCGTCTGGCCTTGCCAGTGTTCCTTTCGCTCTCCAAATCACAGGCTCCCACGATGAAAGATGTTTTAAATAAGACTGAGGAAATAATAAAATGCTCACAAAAATAATTAAGAACAACAAAATCTGAAGGTTTTTTCATGAAAATTCATAAAATGTATCAAATTATGTGAAATTTATATGCTTTATAGGAATATTGCCTAAGATCTTGTAAGCCAATGAAAGTGACTTTCAAAAGAGATATTTCCTAGGCATTATATTCTGACATCTCTAATTTAATAGTCTGAAGAAGTATGGGATGCAACAGGATAATGTAATCTGAGAAAATGCAACAGGCACTTAAGTTTTATCTATGCCAAATCAAAACCATCAATACAGGGCTAATTTTTAAAGTGGAACTATCTTACATATTTTTTAAAAAGCACTTGTCCAAATTAAAACACTGACTTGCATGTGTATAGGGACAGTCTTAATCAAAGACATACAAAGAGATAAAAGGAATTTAACAGGTCAAATACTCAAAATTTAATTTTTTTAAAATTGGATATAATCTAAAACATATATTCAAGTGGCTCCTTACTTAATGAAGCTAATCCTTCCTTTATATTCTTTCCAACTCTTCACAAATTCAAATCTTAACTTCTGAAAAATAGCCCAATAATAATGTTTAATCCACAGACATTATAAAAGTTCATATAAGAAGTATTTTAATATATAATGAGCATTAATAAGGTCAAACTCTGAGTACTAAAAAAAAAAAAAAAGTGAAAACACTTTCTAAGATAGGAGAAAACAAAGGTATGACAGAAAGTAAACGTGGTTTCATATTCCAGCTGGTGACGGGTTGATAAATGACTATCTGTTGGCCTAGCTATAGAAGCACTATGCTAGTTATTGTGTGGAAGATGCACTAGTAAAAGACATGCCTACCTCAGACTATCTCTCTTAGTCATAATTAGGGACAATGAAGACATAGGAAAACAACATTAATAAGTCTCACTGACGATGATTCTTCACTTAAACAAACTTTAGTCAAGCTCCTGAACCTCCTCGTAGGCTCATCAGTGTGCTTCCTTATAAAACTCAGTTTCAGCAAGAGTCCTAAGTCAGTTTAACTAGAACCCTCACCATCTATATCTATTTGTTTACCTTCTGTATGTGTTCATATTTCTCATCTGTTTCCATCCCCCAAGTGATATCTGATCACCCTGGACTGTCTTAAACAAAGAATCTTGTTGGCTGCTGGGTTGGGTTAGACAGAATCCCCCTTACCCGTGATATTTCCTCTGAGTAATTTTCCATCCACTGACCCCAACCCTGCTCCTTGGCTATAAATTCCCTTTTGCCCACGCTGTATTTGGAATTGAATCCAATCTCTGTCCCCACTGTAAAATCATACAGCAGTGGTCTCTATACCTGTTGTGATGGTCCTGAATAATCTGCCTATCATTTTTATTAAGTGTCACTGAATAGTATTTTCTCTAATTTTGTTGTTGCTGTTTAGTTGCTAAGTTGTGTTCTACTCTTTGCGACCCCATGCACTGTAGCCTGCCCAGTTCCTCCGTCCATGGGATTTCCCAGGCAAGAATACCAGAGTGGGTTGCCATTTCCTTTTCCAGGAGATCTTCCAGACCCAGGGATCAAACCCACGTCTCCTCAATTGGCAGTCAGGTTCTTTATCGCTGAGCCATCAGGGAAGCCCATTTTCTTTAATACCATGCAGTAAATGTGCACTTTGACCATGGTATACATGGCTCACCAGCCCACACTGCAGGACACTGGGTTCCTTCCTTGCATATATACCGGTGTGACCTCGGACTCTCACTTTCTGAATCTCAGTCTCCTGACCTATTTTGAGGGAATAACACAAGATGCTCTTGATAATCTTACTATTCTCTTAATATACTTTAAATATTCTATCATGTATGTGGAGTACAGTCAATAAACAAAATGGTTTTACAGTTTACATAGATACATTTGAATAAAAAAATAAAACATTCCCCAATCTAGGCTAAGGTCTATAACAATACATTCAGATCAAGGGTGTGTTAGGAAAGTTTCTAGAAAGTGATTTTCATTTTTATGATTTTTATGTGGGTATGAAAAATGGTTTTATCTTATAATCTCTTGCCTTATTTTTATTAGCTAACGAATGCTACAGAATATAAAATATTTAATTTAGGAACAGAAAAGTAGGTAGAGACCTTTAGATGGAAAGCAATTTAGTCATATCAGCAGTTTCTTAAAAATGTAATTCATGTCAATGTATGGCAAAAACCACCACAATATTGTAAAGTTTAGCCTCCAATTAAAATAAATAAATTAATTTAAAAAACATTAAATCTTAAACAGCCCTTATTAGGATGAAATGAAAGTCGTTCCGTTGTGTCTGACTCTTTGTGACCCTATGGACTATAGAGTCCATGGAATTCTCCAGGCCAGAATACTGGAGTGGGTAGCTGTTCCCTTCTCCAGGGGATTTTCCCAACCCAGGGATCAAACCCAGGTCTCCTGCATTGCAGGTGGATTCTTTACCAGCTGAGCCACCAGGGAAGCCCAAGAATACTGGAGTGGGTAGCCTACCCCTTCTCCAGTGGATCTTTCCAACCCAGGGATCGAATGGGGGTCTCCTGCATTGCAGGTGGATTCTTTACCAGCTGAGCCACCAGGGAAGCCCAAGAATACTGGAGTGGGTAGCCTACCCCTTCTCCAGTGGATCTTTCCAACCCAGGGATCGAATGGGGGTCTCCTGCATTGCAGGTGGATTCTTTACCAGCTGAGCCACCAGGGAAGCCCAAGAATACTGGAGTGGGTAGCCTACCCCTTCTCCAGTGGATCTTTCCAACCCAGGGATCGAATGGGGGTCTCCTGCATTGCAGGCTGATTCTTGTCTCCTGCATTGCAGGAGCTCAGTTCTTTACCAGCTGAGCTATCACAGAATCCCAATGTACTTCCAGAATAGAAATTATTACATTAAAGAGACAGGAAACTTGATATAGCCAAAGAAACATCATGTAGGCATTTAAAAGAACATTTTATAGAAATAATATGAAAAATAACTATGATGGTGTAAGTAAGTATTAGCAAATGCAAAACTGAATATCCAGTGAGGCTACATATGATAAGAAAGCCTATGCATATTAACAGCCAATACATTGAGAATATGTTTTTCTCCAGACTTTTTAGAATTTTTCTCATTCTCACTAATGAGAAAGTAATATTATTTATAAAATAAGTTACTGGAACAAAATAAAATTAGCAATAATATTTATTTAGGTCTTATAATGTCAGACATTTTGTTAAGAGCTTTACATACACTATTACCATTTAATTACATACAACCACATGAGTTATGAAGTATTATCTCTATTTAATAGAGGAAGAAAGTGAGGCTTAGAGAGATTAATTAAACCTTCCAAGGCCATAGAGTTAGTAAGCAGAAGAAATCAGTTTTAGAGTTAGGCCTGTACGACGCAAAGCCACTATACTATACCACCTCCTTAAAAATAAAATCTATTACATACATATGTAGTATTCTTTAATCTTCAAGAAAATAATTCATGCAAAATTTTATACACCTGTATTTTCAGAAAACAAAGTATGAAACCCTTTTTTCTTCATTAATTTGAAAAATGAGAGATCAAGTGTATATGTTTTTAGCTCAGATCTGTATAAATATGTACATGGTTTAGTAAATAAGTACTGATTTTCTTTCTAAATTTAGAAGCTTTAAGCTCTTACACTAAAAAACATTTCTTTCATATTGGTCTTTTCTCCAAAGACTGCCAAAGCAGATCAATCCATTTTAATTGGTATATTAAATGTGCTAGTTAACTTCTCAGATTCAAAGCTTGGGTGTCAATGAAAATGATAAATGTGAATCTGAATTCTCTCAAGGGTGCTTCAACACACATGATCTGCTCTATCATGATGATATGCCATAAACGTAAAATACTGCTTCAAGAGGCTGACCAAAAATACTCATATTTTATTCAGTACAATGGCAAAAATACCTGTAACTCTCTAAGGACCTTGTAAGAGCACACTGCTCCTCAGGAAGGAGGCTCCCAGGGTGGCTCCTTGTAATATGAATCATTAAAAAAGAGAGGGTTAGAATAGATACAAAGAATATACTTTTCTTCAAAGATCAAAAAGACCTTTAAAACTTTTTGAAGATTCAAAAATAAGAAAAAAGGGAAGTAGGAAAGTCCCAGGTAAATTCATAAATTTATTTATGTTTATGAATAAACAGGATTCTGTTCTCAGAGTAAAATGCCAGGAATATAAGTAGGCTCAGTGTGTTGAATCATAAGAGGGCACAAATTGATACTTGTAGTAGATTCATTAAAACAATACTAGATCATAAGTATTAGATCAAACATAAGAACTAGATCAAACAGGACCCTGCACATCTTTATTCTGGATGATAAACCTTGTTTTCTTGCTTTGGACTATTTTACTTCTTTTACATTTCAGCCATGACTATAAGAAGTTTTCATCTTGTAGATGAAATCTTTCATTATATCTCATGCCTATTATTGGAACTTTTAATTTTAACAAGTTCAGTGGGTTAATTAGAATGATGTTATTATATTTAATCTTTTTTTTTTTTAACTTGAAATTTAACTTTTCTCAGGTCTGGATGCCTTTGACAAAGCATTTAATTTTCATTGGCTCTGGTATAAATACAAGTTAATAGGAGCCTTTTATTTCCCTTAAAGACTGAAGATAGTATTCCTGAAGAGAACTCATGCAGACTAGGCTTTCAGAAGCATTTCTGATGCCTTGACTATTTTATGCTGTTTCATTATGATAATCACACGAACTTCTGTTCAGCACTCAAATTCATTCCCATGCTTGTAGATAATTTTGGGTTTTTGGTCCCACACAAGCACTTTCTTTCTTTGCCAAGCTAATGAAGTTGAGTTTTTTTTTTTAATCCTTTAAGTAGAAATTATGTCTCAAACTCGTTAAACTATTTCAGAGCCTTAGAATGAACAAATAAAACTGAGCTCCATGCAAAATTTCCCTAAATCACCTTTAAAGATTAATAAACCTTTAAAAACTGTGAACATATCTGAAACAAGAATGTAAAAAAGGGAAGCAGGTATAAATCCATATTTAGGAGTGCTATATACATATCTACTAAATTAGGATAGGCTTATAACCTGTCTTGGACTGCAGCACACTTACTTCCTGAACAGATGGTCTCCCACCGTTTAATCACTCTTTAACTCCCTACAATCTGGCTTCTGAGCACACTATTTACTAAAATCACTCAAAAGTTACCAGTAACCTAGATCAGGGAAGCCAGCAACAAAAGTGCTAGGCAGAGATTCATGAATAAGATTCAGCCAAATAATTTCACAGATTAGAGAACTGCCCTTCATAAATCCTAGGAGACCTTCTCCAGATTACACTAAGGTGAATCATGCAAGGTCTAAACACCAGCACTTGAATTTCTGCCAATGCTGTGCTGTTCTCCCCAGCCAACTAGTCAGTCAGCTTTCTTGACCCACTGTCTCAGAGTTAAGATCCTTTACACTTTCAATCCAGTGACACTGTTTTACCTTCTTGTTAGATCCTTATCGGGCCCTTCCTTGAACATTCCTTTACTCAGCCATCTGCATTACTCGTACCCTGACTTTCCAAAATTGACTGCTCTCATAGTTTCAGTTCCTATCATGAGCCATGTGCAAGAGCAACACAACCTTGTAACTTTTCATTAACTGCTGGGTATCTCAACTACCATGTTTCTATGAAATCTCTACTATTTATATTCTTGAATATTAAAACAGTATTTTCAGATCACAGTGTTTTTTTCTGTGACTCTTCCTTTGATAGTAGAATGGCTTATTTATGTAACATTTCTACTGTACTCAGTATCTATTTCAAGAAAATTCAGTTCAGTTCAGTTTTTTGCAAATTGCTTTAAAAATGAAGAAAAGAAAACCAATTCCTGGCTGGTCTTATTCTATTGCCTGTTAAACATGTTAGTTTCAGACTGAATCCTGCAAACATTTAGAAAGATATTAAGTTTGCTTTCCTATTGAACCAGGAATCTTCTGTATGTTGATTAGTATAACACATACTTCAGAATAAAGCTCATTTGCTACAGAACTCCAGAAAGCCCCCAGCTGCTATAGAAGGACGTCCTTTTAGCGTTACCTTATCCCCAGTGGAAAACCATAATGCAGAATACACTGAATATGTGAAATGTACACAGTCAGCTGCTTACAGTTTCTTCCAAATATGAATGAGTAGCAAAGGTTTGAAACAAATACAGTCTCCAAGCAACTTTCCTCATGTTGACACGGTTAGAGGCTCTGCAGTGTGAACAGTCTAAGTCTCATTCACAGCTAATCAGCAGATAGCTGGCACCAGAATTACCTAGGCAACAGAAAATGATGGGCCCCCCGAATAGGAACAAGTTAGGGTAAAAGAAGGGAGGGCAAATTCTCAAATAAAGCAGCTTATAACCTCTAAATATTATTTTCCTTTGGATAGGAAGAAGGAACTCCCTAATAAAATTACTGTTAGACTTGTGGACTTGGTCTCATCCCAGTACTAACAGGGAAGAAGAAAGTGACAATTACACCTTTTAAACATGATAAATGATATATATTATGAATCTCAACATACATTTTGCACAGATATAACATCTTTCCACTTAATTTTTCAGATCATTTCCAAAAGCCTCTCAGTGTCCTATAGCACAGGTGAAATGAGTTTTCTGTGATGTGGTATTAAGCTAGGTTGTTCAGGAAGCAAAATATTTCCTCTGTTAACTCCTTCATACCATTACAAAAATCACTGTTTCCATGCTTGACACCCCTTTCACTTTTCCTTCTTCAGTTTACAACTTTGTATTGGTTCTGCCACCTGACAACTGTACGACCTTGGAAAAATCACCAAACCTTTCTGAGACTTACACTATCAATCTATAAAACAAGTATAATAACATTTATTTCAGAAAAGCATTAAGTTCTGACATAATACATATAAAACAGTTTGTACAATGCCTGTAATCATTAGATGGCAAAAATCAATAGTGATTTTCTATTTCTCTCATTTCCTTTCTCTGCTGCTGCTGCTAAGTCGCTTCAGTCGTGTCCAACTCTGTGCGACCCCATAGACGGCAGCCCACCAGGCTCCCCCATCCCTGGGATTCTCCAGGCGAGAACACTGGAGTGGGTTGCCATTTCCTTCTCCAGTGCATGAAAGGGAAAAGTGAAAGTGAAGTTGCTCAGTTGTGTCCGACTCTTCACGACCCCATGGACTGCAGCCCACCAGGCTCCGCCATCCATGGGATTTTCCAGGCAAGAGTACTGGAGTGGGGTGCCATTGCCTTCTCCGTTCCTTTTTCTAGCCCTGTAAAATACCAAACTAGTCTAATAGAAGACAAAGAAGAATAAGACACATGCCCTACTCTGAGGACCCCTGCCAGAGAGTCAGGCGTGTAAACCAACTACCATGACATGACACATGCTAAAACATGGAGAAAGAAATGGCAACCCACTCCAGTATTCTTGCCTGGGAAATCTCATGGGCAGAGGAGACTGGCAGTCCATACGGTCACAAAAGAGTCAAATTATTTTCAGGGAGTAATTTACAGTATGATTAGATAATATGATCTTTTGCATAATTTATCTTTTCCAAATCAAACATGACATAGGAAAGTAGGGGTAAGTAGAGCAGGCACTGTTACTCTATCTACAAAAAAAAAAAGAACAGATTAACAGTTTGGTGTAAATTATCTCTTTCACACGTTTCTTTACCAAGTTGGAAAATTTGGTATTTAATTTACTTGGTTTCTATCTACTTGATTTGCATCTACTTGGGGCTATCACAACCGTTCAGTGAACATCTACTCTGCTCAAATCCCAGTGTTAGGTTCATCAGCCAAGATCTGAAGAAGCACAAAGTGTGGCTGGAGAAAAAGATACTTAAGAGAAACAATGAGAAACTAGCATGGGAAGTGAGGCTTCTAGTTCTAGACAGTGGTGTGAGCACTTACACTGAATTCTTATTCTTCTGCAGACCCCACAGAAATGACCATATAGATGCTAAAAATAAACAAAAAAGACTAAAGCCATAGCAATAAAGAGAAAAGGGGGCAAAAAATAGGACATTTCAGCACATTTCTAGTGTAAAAGATGGCAAATAGAAGTGCATTAATGAAGAAAGCAGAGCAGAAGAAGCCTATATCGCCAAACTATACCACTCAGAGCATCACCATAATGCTGCCAGAGGTATGGGAGCTGATCCACCAAAAACAGGGGTTCCGGAGCGGCACCTGGTTTGCAGATATAATGGAGGGCTGATGGGAGAAGTGGGGCATGACAGAGAACTGATTAAAGGCCACAGTGGCTAGCCTGAGGCCCCACACAAGAACCACCATCAGCAATAAAACGAAGTTCTTCTCTCTCTTTTTAAATATTTTACATTATCTTTTATTTATTTTTGGCTGCATTGGATCTTCGTGGCTGCACACGGGCTTTCTCTAGTTGTGGTGAGCAGAGGCTACTCTTTATTGTAATGTGAAGGTTTCTCATTGCAGTGGGCCTCCCTTGTTGGGAAGCATGGGCTCTAGACACGTGAGCTTTAGTAGTTGAGGCATGGCAGGCTCAGCAGTTGCAATGCACAGGCTTAGCTGCTCTGCAGCATGTGGGATCTTCCTGAACCAGGGATCAAACCTGTGTCCCCTGCATTGGCAGTGGACTCTCAAATACTTGTTCTTTTCCTATACTAAACAAACTGGCTGGGGTGAGTTAATGCTTCCAGTCTTGGCCTCATTTGGCAAGGGTGAGGAGGGGCATGTTTGTTCCCCACCAAGATCTCCAAGAGACAAACTCTTTCTTACCTCCTGTTGGGACTGGGGGATGGGGGGTACCACTTAATACACGGAGAATAATCAGGCCATCTATTACCTAATATATCACTGAACAAAGGAGGATCACCAGGTATGTGAAAAATAGCCAATAAGAAGAAAGCAAAACACTACATCAATAAAACAAAAAATTACCTTGGGTATTATGTCTACAAATTCGCTAGACACAGAAAGACAAATATTGCATGGTTCTACTTATATGAGGTATTGAACAGACAGATTCATAAAGACAGAAAGTAGAATAGAGGTTACCAGGAGCTGGTGGGAGGGGAGTAGAGAGAGTCATTGTTTAAAGGGTACAGAGTTTTTGTTGGAGATGATGAAAAAGTTTTGGGTATAGATAGCAGTGATGGTTATACAACATTGCAAATTTCATGCCACTGAATTGTACACTTATGAATGGTTAAATTGGTAAATATCATGCAATGCATATTTTACCACAATAATAACAAAGATAAGGATCAGTCAGGAAATTCAACAAATGGTGCTCTAACAACTGGATATCCGCATACAAAGAATGGAGTTGAATGCCTACCATTAACTCAAAATGAATCGGAGGTGTAAATATAAAAGCTAAACCCATAGAATTCTTGGAAGAAAACACAGGCATAAGTCTTTGTGACCCTGGATTAGACAATGGTTTCTTAGATATGACACCAAAAGCATAGCAACCAAAAAAGAAAAAACGGATAAATCAGACTATCAAAGTGGAAATTGTCTGTGCTTCAAATGACACCATCAAGAAACTGGAATAGTAGTTCACCAAATGGGAGGGAATATTTTCAAATAATAGAAGGAACTCATATGTAGAACACATAAAGAAAAATTACAAAACAATAATAAAAATACAAAGAACCCAATTTTAACATGACCACAATATCTTGAGATACTTGTCCAAACAGATACATATACATATTCCTCCCAAAACACACAAAAAGATGCTCAATGGCTTTAGTAACTAGAGTAACTAGGGAAATGCAAATCAAAACCACATTTTACACACTAGAAGACTATAATCAAAAAGATAACAATAAGTAGTGACAAGAATGTAGAGAAACTGGAGCCCTCATACACTGCCAGTAGAAGGTCAAAATGGTGCAATCACTTTGAAAAACAGCCTGCCGTTCTCAAAATGTTAAGCATAAAATTATCAAATAACTCAGCAATTCCATTATAACCAAGAAAAATGAAAACAAGTCACACACAACTTTGTGTACCAAATTTCATGGCAGCATTAGTTACAGTAGTCAGAAAGTGGGAAAAACCCAAATGTCCATCACCAGATGAATGGATAAATAAAGGGTAGTAAATACACACAATGAAATGTTATTTGGCCACAGAAAGGACTGAAATACAGATGTACGCTCTAACAATGTTTTCTATGAACTTAGAAAACATTGTGTGGAGTGAAAAAAGCCAGTCACAAAATACCACACATTATATGAAATCATTTATATGATATACCCAGAATAGAAAAATCCATATAGACAAAAAGTAGATTTGCAGTTGCCTAGGGTTGGGATAGGGAGAGACAGGAAGGTTGAAGAAAGTAGAGAGTGACTGTGGAGAGTGACTGGGTCATGAAAATATTCTAAAATTTATTGTGATGAATATACTAAAATCCATTGATTTGTACACTTTAAATTAGTGAACTACATAGAATGTAAATTTTATCTCAATAAAGCTTCTACTAAAAATAAATGTACAGGACATCCCTGGTGGTTCAGTGGTAACGAATCAGCCTGCCAATGGAAGGGACATTGCCAATGCAAGGGACATGTGCTCGATCCCTGATTCTGGAAGATCCCACACACTGTGGAGGAATTAAGCCCGTGTGTCACAGCTACTGAGCCTGTGCTCTAGGTCCTGCAATTCACAAACACTGAGCCCTCGCGCCCTAGAACCTGTGCTCAACAACACAAGCCTCTGCAATGAGAGGCCAGTGAACTGCAATGAAGAGTAGTGCCAACTGGCTGCAATGAGAGAAAGCCTGTGCGTAGCAACAAAGACTCAGTGCAGCCAAAAATAAAAATAAATAAATAAAATAATTAAAAAATAAATGTTTAATTGTTGTTCAATAAATGATAGCCAATATTTTTAAAAAATTATTCTACAGAAAAAGACTAAGGAACAGAACAAATCTTAACTCTAATTTTTATTCACAGAAAGACTTATGAAGATTAATTATCCATGAAAAAGGGGGCAAGAAGGAACAAGACTCATATAACTTTTAATTATTTACCCTGAACATAATCCAATGGATAATGAGTCAAGAACTGTGAGGGCTAAAAAGAAGGCAGTGGACTTGGCTGGCTAACCCAACCTCAGGACCTGAAGGATGGCAATGTGGTGAGATTTCTAAGATCCAATACATACCGGGCTGAGCACTGGACAGGCCTGCAGCCTGAAATAACCAACAAGCATAGACCCAAAACATAAACACAAAAGTCTCTTCTCCCTGTCTAAAGGACTGGGAAACAAGAACCATAACAGTGACCAAGTGGAAAGATCCAACTCTGGCTCCTCTACTTGAGGGTTATCAGTTGGCCATTCTGCCTTCACCAGTAGCATCAAAGCCCTGGTGGGCCCACCTAACCTCTGCTTTACAACCAGTGCACTTGATGGGTCAGTACAACTGCAGCATCAGCAAAGAAGCCCCAGTGAATTGTCATGACCCCTACTCCACAAATCAGGTTTTAGTGGGCAGACCAATTCATCCATGATAGCAGCGGTAAAGCTCCAAGGACCACCCCAACCCTCACTCCACAACCAGTACACCAGCATGGAGTTTTGCAGCCTATAGAAGCAGCTTCACAGCAATGACAAGACTACCCAACCCCTGATCCACACCTAGAAACCAGCAAGTGAGGTGATACATCTGAGCTGATGATAACTGCATCAGCTGAGTTAGTTATCTCCTGGTCTTCCACCCAGGGGCATAAGTAGACTTAGTCCAAGAGAAATGGAATATTATATGTAGAAGAACACAAAATTGAATTGGCAAGGGATTTCTCAACAGCTTCCCTTGTGGCTCAGCTGGTAAAGAATTCACCTGCAATGCAGAAGACCTGAGTTCGATCCCTGGGTTGGGAAGATTCCCTGGAGAAGGGAAAGGCTACCCACTCCAGTATTCTGGCCTGGAGAATTTCATGGACTAGTCCAGGAGGTCGCAAAGAGTCAGACATGACTGAGCAACTTTAACTTCACTTCACTTCTCAACTGAAACTATGGAGGCCAGAGGAAGTACACAATAATTCTTACTGAATTAAAGAAAACAACCGTCAATCAGGAATCCTGCATATAATGAAATTATCCTTCAGAAATGAAAGGGAAATAGACATTATCAGACAAAGGAAAACTAAGGAATTTGCTAAAATACCTACTCATAAATAATGTCTATAGAAAGCTGTGCAAACAGAAAGAGAATTACAGAAGAGGGCAGGGACATTCAGAAAGGAAAGAACAATGAAACAGTAGAAGTTGAGATAAGCACATGACTTTCTCTAAGGGTTACATTTACATTATTCAGATATTTAGAGTCAGAGGTGAAAATCGATCTGGTTTTGTTTTAAAAAAAGACTTTTCTGGAAATGGGGAAACTGCGAACTGGTTAATACTCCCAAACGTAACACAACTGCATTGGGATATCTTCTGTATTATTTCACTTTTTACACAATGCATCTATGTAACTTTCACATGTGGGCAAAGGAAGAGACTGTATTGGGCTTGGATTTTAAAGGACTCTGTGTGAGAGGCCAGGGTTTCAGGATGAAGGTTGTACTACGAATGGAGGCCTGGGAGTGAGTGAATAGTAGATCAGCAAGTCAGCTGAGACTGTAGTACAGGAATGGTTGGGAGACATTTGCAGAAATTGCAAGATGTAAGTGAAAAACAAGGAGATGAAGTGACTATGTGAGGATATGGAATTTAGACTCTACCCTGTAGGCAACAGTGTGTCATGGAGAGTTTTCAGGAAATGAGATAAATGAACTCATACTTTATAAGATCCTGTGTTCTCAAGCACAGAGAATAAACAGGAGGAGTGATTAAAGACAGAGATTATTAAAACCATGCCATTGAGTAGTAATGAAGCCTGAGTGATATGTGGCAGTGGGAATAATTATGAAGAAACAAATGGAGATGCTTCTGTGAAGGCAAAGCCAATGTGATAACCACCTGAAAATAGAGCTACCGGTACAAGAAGACAGTCCTTATCCAAGACAGGGGCTATGAATACAAAGAAGATAAATTTGGCATCAAAAATGTTGGGTTTCTTTTTTTTTTTAAACTACTTTACTGAGATATATAACTCAATGAGTCGGACTTAAGCACACACCCAGAAACGCTGAGTTTTGCTACTAGATCTGTGGAGTACGATCACCAGGTAGGTAAAACTTAAAGTTTAGACAGCAGGAAAGATGTCACGATTAAAGAAATAGATTTAGATATTTGCATAAGTCCACTATTTCCCATGACATACCTTCCTCCCACATACACCTTTAAGCACACACAAACACTCAAGTTCAACACTGAGAACCTCCTATATAACAGGTGTTAGGGTACTATGACAGATCCTGAAGCTACAGAAATGAATAAAACATGGTCTCTGATCTCTAGGAACTTATATTGTAAGTCTGCAAAGGTTTTCTTGTTTTGTTTTCTTTTGGTCAAAATCTCACAATACTATTAAGTATATCTGCTACTGCTCACAATGCTTTTCTTTCTGTTCCTCTAAACCAGCGTTTCTTTCTACTTTTCTTTCTACTCCTCTAAAGCTGGAATTAAGATTGCTGGAAGAAATATCAACAATCTCAGGTATGCTGATGATACCACTTTGATGGCAGAAAACGAAGAGTAACTAAAGAGCCTCTTGGTGAGGGTAAAAGAGGAGAGTGAAAAAGCCGGCTTAAAACTCAAAGAAAAACTAAGATCATCGCACCCAGACCCATTACTTCATGGCAAACAGAAGAGAAAAAGGTGGAAGCAGTGACAGAATTCCTCTTCTTGGGTTCTAAAATCACTGCAAATGGTGACTGAAGCCATGAAATTAAAAGGTGGTTGCTTCTTGGCAGAAAAGATATGACAAACCTAGACAGCATATTAAAAAGCAAAGACACCACTTTGCTGATAAAGGTCCATATAGTCAAGGCTATGGTCTTTCCAATAGTCATGTACAGATGTGAGAGCTGGACCATAAAGGAAGTAGAGCACTGAAGAATTGATGCATTCGAACTGTGGTGCTGGAGAAGACTCTTGAGAGTCCCTTGGACAGCAAGAAGATGAAACCAGTCAATCCTAAGGAAATCAATCCTGAAGATTCATTGGAAGGACTGATACTGAAGCTCCAATACTTTGGCCACCAGATGTGAAGAGCCAACTCACTGAAAAGATGCTGATGCTGGGAAAGATTGAAAGCAGGAGGAGAAGAGGGCAATGGAGGATAAGATGGTTGGATGGCATCACTGATTGAATGGACATGAATTTGAACAAATTCCAGGAGATGGTGAGGGACAGGAAAGCCTGACAGGCTGCATTCCATGGGGTCGCAAAGAGTCGGACATGACTTGACAGTTGAACAACAAAAAAAACCCCTTATTTATATAATGGTATTTTATTCTTCAAGTAACATCAAGAGAAAACAGTGATTTCTGACTAGTGGGAGAGCAGTGAGGAGGTTCATCCCAAATGATACCACAGTTTCCCAACCTTGATTTTAATCCCAGCTACAAAAGCAATCCCCTTTTCCTAAAATTAATTTGCTAAGAGTAATGTTAATACAATCAACAGCTCTCAATTCAGTCCTCAATGTTTTGGATTTATAATGTGCCAATAGCCCCATGCATACTTGAAGGAGGGACCTTTCTAAAGTTCTAACACACTCCCTGCTCTCTGGATTCTGGAAAATTTCCTTCTGCCATAACCTGCTGTGAAGGAATAAGCTGGTCCAGAAGGCCTGGGTTGTCTAAATCCTGAAAATTCCCAAGAAAGGCATGCTTTCAGGATGAGTATTCTGGCTTCCTGTAAGGTTCTGTCAGATAAGAGTGTTTCCGCATGCCAAAGGCCTTGGGTCATACTGTACCAGTGTATCTAGATAGTTTATGTCAATAATGTGATTTACAGAGAACATCTGCTGCTTCTCTGAGGGGTAACGAGAGCTTAAATAACTGAGGGCAATCATACAGGTGCTACACGTTTATATGACTGACCCCTAAAATAAAAACCCTGGACACTCAAGTCTCAGCAAGATTTCCTCAACAAGATTTCCTCAGCAAGATTTCCTGGTTTGCAATACTTGGCATATGTTGTCACACATCCTTCCTGGGTAATTATGTCTCACATGATTCCACTGGGAGAGACCATTTGGAAGCTTGTGCCTGGTTTTCTCAGATTTGATTTGTGTATCTTCACTAATTTTATCCATTCTATCCTTTTTTTTTTGATTAGGTTGGTGCAAAAGTAATGGAAGAGTTAATTCTCAGGTAGGTTGATAAGGAGTCCGGGGTCCCCAAGGAAGAGGAGGAACGGGTACGGAGCCCTCTAGGAGGAGAAAAGGACAAACTTCTTTTTTTCTACGTTCCTTGTCACACATTTTCTACATTCTTAGTCACATAAAACATTTTGTTCTTTAAGCCCAGAGTTAATGATTACACAACAAAACAACTCATCTTGCTCAAAGGTATGTTTTTCCTTAAATTCTGTACCAATGATTGATTATATAACAACAATGTATCCTGCTTAAGGACATGTTTCTCCCTCTTAAGAACCTTCTGACCAATCCTGTTATCTTAAAATCTTTATTGTGGGAGTGGGTATGGTAAGACCTTTACAACCTTGAGACATTCTTTTGATTTATTCTTAATAACCAATTGAAAAAGTATATAGTTCCCTTGCTAAGACTAGTGAGGGGCACTCTCTCTCCCCCTTCTGATGTCTATGTCAGACCTGAAGCTAAATCCTCTTCTTTGGAGATCAAGAATCCAACATCAACATCGTTCACAGTAAGCTATCAGTAATTGTGGTTTTTCATTGTTGAAATTTGCCATTTGATATTGGAATACATTGTAAAATAAATGTGGTTATGTTATACATCATTTTAATATGCATTTCTTGCTTTTTTTTGTTTATGACATTACTTTCAGCTTATTTTATATTTATTTTAGACTAGGGAAATAATGTTAGACAAAAAGCAAATTCAAGTGATTTTCTCATTCAAGTTCAAAAGGGGTTGTAAACCAGTGGACACAACTCACAGCAACTGCTATGTACAGCACAGTGGACGTTCAAGAAGTTTTGCAAAGGTGATGAGAGCCTTGAAGATGAGGAACACAGTGGCCAGCCATCAGAAGTTCACATGACAGATTGAGAGGATCATGGAAGCTGATCCTCTTATAACTACAGGAGAAGTTGACCAGCATTGGCCATTCTACAGTCATTTGGCATTTGAAGCAAACTGGAAAGGTAAAAAGCTCAATAAGTGGGGGTGCCTCGTGACCTGACATCAAGTCAAAAAAATTGTTGAAGTGTGGCCCTCTCTTATTCTGTGCAACAATAATGAACCATTTTTCGATCAGTTTGTGATGTGCAATGAAAAGCGGATTTTATATGACAACCGACAAAAACCAGCTCAATGACTGCTGCTGCTGCTAAGTCGCTTCAGTCATGTCCAACTCTATGTGACCCCATAGACGGCAGCCTGCCAGGCTCCCCCGTCCCTCAGATTCTCCAGGCAAGAAAACTGGAGTGGGTTGCCATTTCCTTCTCCTATGCATGAAAGTGAAACGTGAAAGGGAAGTCACTCAGTCATCTCCGACTCTTTGCGACCCCATAGACTGCAGCCTACCAGGCTCCTCTGTCCATGGGATTTTCCAGGCAAGAGCACTGGAGTGGGGTGCCATTGCCTTCTCCAAGCTCAATGACTGGACTGAGACAAAGCTCCAAAGCACTTCCCAAAGCCAAACTTGCACGCAAAGAAGGTCATGGTCACTGTCTGGTGGTCTGCTGCCCATTTGATCCACTATAGCTTTCTGAATCCCAGTGAAACCATTACATCTGAGAAGTATGCTCAGCAAATTGATGAGATGCACAAAAACTGCAAAGCCTGCAGCCAGTATTGGTGAACAGAAGGGGCCCAATTCTTCTCCACTACAATGCCTGACCACATATTGCACAACCAATGCTGCAAAACTTGAATGAATTCGGCTAAGAAGTTTTGTCGTATCCACCACATTCACCTGACCTTTCATCAACTGACGACCACTTCTTTAAGCATCTCAACAACATTTTGCAAGTAGAACTCTTGGAGTTTGTTGAATCCTAAAGCACAGATTTTTATGCTACAAGAATAAACAAACTATCTCTCATTGGCAACAATGTGTTGATTATAATGGTTCCTATTTTGATTAATAAAGATGTGTTTGAGCCCAGGTGTAATGATTTAAAATTCACAGTCCAAAACTGCAATTACTTTTTCACCAACCTAATAATAAAACTGTAAGTGTAACAGCTTCTGAGTCCTGACAGTCCTTCCAGTGAATCACTGGGGCAAAGAGTGGTCATGAGGACCCCTAACACAGCTTCCTTTGAAGTCCGAGCTGTCTCTCTCTCTTTTTTTAATAAGACTTCCCAAGATTTAATTTTTTAAACCAAAAAATGGAGAATGATCTCTTGGTGGCTCTTTAAGGGAAATTTAACTACATAAGATTTAATCATTTAAAATGGAATCAAAACACTGGCTTCAAAGCTGTACAGGAGAAACTCTAGCTTTTTTTATATCTCTGCTTCTCATGAGGTGGAATACTTCTTGGACACTCTGGAGAAGAGGCATTTTAAGCCCTTGCAATACTTCTATTTTATTAACAGATATTTAATATAAAGAATTAAGCAGACTTTTTATTGATATATAATTTACATATAGTAAAGGCATAAATGTTAAGTGTATTATTGGGTAAGTTTTGACAAATATATATACCTCTATAACCACCACCCAGAGATCAATGGTTAGAGTATTTCCACCACCCTAGAAAGGTTCGTTATACTCCTTTTCAGTCAGCCACTCCCCTGCCCCACTGCAAGATAACCGCTGTTCTGACTTTTAATATCTAAGTGTAGTGTTGCTTGTTCTAGTACTTCCCATAAACGTAATCATGCAGTAGGTACTCTTGTGTCTAGGAGATGATTTAACCATATTACTTAAATCAACAGTTTACAATTTTTGTTTCTGATTAGTATTTTGTTGTATGGATATACAATATTTCTTAACCATTCACCTGTTGTTTAACCATTTGGATTGTCAGTCGCTAAGTCATGTCTGACTCTGACTCTTTTGTGATCCCATGGACTGTAGCCCACCAGACTCCTCTGTCCATGGGATTTCCTAGGCAAGAATACTGGAGTGGGTTGCCAGGAGATGTCTCTTATTTCTGAGAAATGTCTGAACTTTACTACTCTACATATTTTTCTGACATTTGGCAGGATCAATTCCCACAGATCAGTTAATTCCAGGATCTGACTTAGTTAATCATGATTGAAAGGCCACTGACACCAGCATTTCAAGTAGAGAGCCATGTCTGACTTCATATTTCACCAAGCCAAGTCAGCTAGTCCCAACAATGTCTATGAGCATGCTATGTCTTGGCTACTGCTTACACAGCTGAGAAAGTGGCAAAGGCACCTCACTATTTTATATACTACCACAACCAAGCTCCCAGTAGGGTAGAGCAATGACACCTCCCACCAATTTTCTGCTGCCAGCCCTTCCTATGATCTCCTTGTCAGAAACATACAACCCTGCACAGATGTAATAATCCCCACTCGGCTGCAAGAGAGAAGCCTCTGTCCTGGCCCTAGAAAAAGGCTCTTAGATAGGATGTAGCTCCACATGGGAGGCATAAATGATTTCCATATAATAAGTACACTTAGAATAAATGCTCTATAAAATTCACTCTCACTCACATGTACCCTGATTTTTTGAGTGGGCAAGAGCATTGCAAGTATATTGTATGTAAAAAATTATACATAACCCGCGGCCCTCATCATATGTGGCAAGCATGAAGTAAATGTTTTAACTATTCATTATGTTAGCTGTGTGCTTTGATGTAATCTGGTTCCTGCCCCTATACCTCAAATCTGTGACCAACAGGTCACTTTATATTCTAAAAAAGGCCTTGAGATTTCATCACCCTAGAAGTGGGTCACACACACTATGTAAATGAAACATACCAGTCTTAAAATGGCTCAGAGTCACAGCACTAGGCAATATGAAGTAAAATACATTCCCACTTTCCCATTTCTTCAGGTAAAATTGCATGTCTCAAATACATCCAGAATGTACACTTGTACTGCAGTGAGACAAGTGTTAAATAAGGACAAAGGCCAAATCTCTTCCTTATATGGGAACTAATAGATCAGCATAAAATCTCTACCACATATTAACACAGGCATTTTTATGTTCCTGAGAAAATCTTAACATTTACTTAAAAGTCTCCCCCAAAGTTTTTCATCTATAAACCACTCATAGTAACTAGATGTTTTGTTGAGGACCAGCAAAAGCAGCAGAGAAATAGTGTGAAAGAACCTACTAATGAGGCTAGGTGGCTTTCCCTTTCTCTCATTAAAAGAAGCATTTATGTGTGTGTGTTTGTGTATTATACATATATTTAAAGTAAAAGGAGCATTTTATAATGCTAATTTGTAAGCATATTTTCTGTTACCGATGATGCTATTCTTATTAAATACATTTTAACTGCTTGGAATCCCAGGCACATACTCAGGTTCATTCCCTCTCTCCTCAGGCAGTTTCAACAATCCACACAACATTTTCATTTTAACAGTCGTCATTACTGGTATCATTTAATACTTGAGGGTATGCTCAAGTCAACATCAATCTTGCTGATCCTGCAAACACTTATTTTGTTGACACAACACAGTCTGAATCTATAGCTCCTAAATGTAAAAAAAATTTTAACTATTCCTTTCCCTGACATGTCACCAAGTACTAAGATCAGCTCTGTCCATCACTTAGGCCTATCACAGAGACACATCACTAGATAGACATCAAGCATGGGGTGGGGGGCGGGCGTTCATGTAACGGTGCCATCTCATCTGTCCCAGTGCTACCCACACATAAATCTTCTCAAAGACATTTGCTACTGTAAAGTCAACCACTGTGAAGGTGAAAATGTTTACCTGTGAGACATCTTGTTGGAAACATCCGACTCATACCTTCTCATTAACAAATAACCTTTACCACAAGTAAATCTTAACTAACCAGAACAGAGAAATGCCTTGCTCTCACAAGGAACAATAAAAACCCATTTAGAATAAAATTTATGCTTTAATTAAGCTTTAACTATCTGGATGACTCTAAATCATAAAATAAAATCTCTTTACCTGATTGGAAAACCTCATGCTCACATTTCGTTGATTCTGTAGAGGGACAAAACGCTGAACAGGATCAATGTCTTTAGGACTAATTAATTCATCAGCTGAAAAAAAAAAGGGAAATTACTAGATCAACAATGTATCTATACAACACTATAAACCAACTAGACCTAACAGGTGTTTATAGAACACTCCATTAAACAAGAGCAGAATATATGTCCTTCTCAATATGCAAGCAACATCTTTCACATACCAGACCATAAAATAAGCTTCAGTAAATATACAGGATTTAAATCATACAAAGTATATACTTCAACCACAATAGAATGAAATTAGAAATCAATACCAGAAAGAAGTCTGAGAAGTTCACAAACTAAAATTAAATAATACATTCCTAAATAACCAATGGGTTGGAAAAGAGAAAGTAGGAAATACTTTCTAATATACTTTCTGATGATGATTGAAAAAGAAGACACAACATACCACACTGTAGGGGATTTAGGTAAAGCAATGCTCAAAGGGGAATTCATAGCTGTAAATGTATATATTAAAACAGAAGACTCTCAAATCAATGTTATATTTCACATTAAGACAACAGATGAAAAAGAGCCAAGTAATCAAAAGCATGCAAGAGGAGTATAGTATCAGATCAGATCAGATCAGATCAGTCGCTCAGTCATGTCCGACTTTTTGTGACCCCATGAATCGCAGCACGCCAGGCCTCCCTGTCCATCACCAACTCCCGGAAAACAGAAGACTCTCAAATCAATGTTATATTTCACATTAAGACAAAAGATGAAAAAGAGCTAATTAATCAAAAGCATGCAAGAGGAGTACAGTATAAATGAAACCAAATAGATTCTTGAAAAACTCAAAAGTTGACAAACCTTTAGATAGACTAACCAAGGGAAAAAAAAAAGAAGACTTAAATTACTTACTCAGGAGTGAAACTAGGAACATTACTACTGATTTTAAGAATTCCAAGAGAATATTCTCAAAAAATGTACGCCAACAATTTAGATAACCAAGATAACATGAGCAAATTCCTAGAAATACATACACTACAAAAAATGATTCAAGGAGGAAAAGAAAACATGAACAGATGTTTAACAACTAGTGACTGAAACTTTTCACACAAAAAATGTCCAGGATCATGTGGCTTCACTGATGAATTCTATTAAACAGCTAAAGAAGAATTAAAGCCAATCTCCCACAAAATTTTACAAAAACGAGTAGAGGGATACTTTCCAACTCATTCTAAGAGGCCATTATTACCCTAAAACAGAAATCAAAGACACCACAAGGAAAGACAATCACAAATCAAAATCTCTTCTGAATATAGACACAAAACTACTCAATAAAAACACTAGCAAACATACAAAAATTACTACATACCATGACCAAATGGGACTTATCCTATAAATGCAAGAATGGCTTAACATCCCTAAATCAGTTATTGCAACTCCCCATATCAACTGAAAAAAGGATAAAAAACTACATGACAATCTCAGTAGACACAGAAAACATTTGACAAAATTCAACATCCTTTCATTATGGGTAAAAAGCTTTCAGCAAACTAGGGATAGACAGGAACTTCCTCAATCTGATAAAAAGGCATCTATGAAAAATCCAATCACTAATGTCATCAGTTCAGTTCAGTTCAGTCGCTCAGTCATGTCCGACTCTTTGCGACCCCATGAACCACAGCACGCCAGGCCTCCCTGTCCAT
>NW_011494764.1:2579950-2580086 GCF_000754665.1 Bison bison bison
AGTAATGTCTCTGCTTTTGAATATGCTATCTAGGTTGGTCATAACTTTTCTTCCAAGGAGTAAGCATCTTTTAATTTCATGGCCACAGTCACCATCTGCAGTGATTCTGGAGCCCCAAAAAATAAAGTCTGACACT
>NW_011494764.1:2580186-2580292 GCF_000754665.1 Bison bison bison
ATAAAGTCTGACACTGTTTCCACTGTTTCCCCATCTATTTCCCATGAAGTGATGGGACCAGATGCCATGATCTTCATTTTCTGAATGTTGAGTTTTAAGCCAACTT
>NW_011494764.1:2580392-2581263 GCF_000754665.1 Bison bison bison
TTTTAAGCCAACTTTTTCACTCTCCTCTTTCACCTTCATCAAGAGGCTTTTTAGTTCCTCTTCACTTTCTGCCATAAGGGTGGTGTCATCTGCATATCTGATGTTATTGATATTTCTCCCGGCAATCTTGATTCCAGCTTGTGCTTCTTCCAGCCCAACATTTCTCATGATGTACTCTGCATATAAGTTAAATAAGCAGGGTGACAATATACAGCCTTGACGTACTCCTTTTCCTATTTGGAACCAGTCTGTTGTTCCATGTCCAGTTCTAACTGTTACTCAATGGTAAAAGAATGCTTTGCCCCAAAGATCAGGAATCAAGACAATAATGTCTGCACTTGCCACTTCCATTCAACTTTATACTGGAAGTTCTAGTCACAGAAATAAGGCAAGAAAAAGTAATAAAAGGCATCCAGAATGAAAGGTAGAAGCTACAGTAATTAAAACAATGTGGTACTGCCATAAAGATAAGAGATCAGTGGAACAGACGAGTCCAGAAATAAACCCTTCCATTACAGTCAACCGATTTTTGACAAGGGAGCCAAAATAATTCAGTAGGGAAAGAATAGTTTTCTCCCCCACACAAAGTACTAGGAAAGGGAATATACAAAAGCAAAAGAATGAAACTGGATCTCTTTACACAAACTACAAAAATAAAGGCAAATTAGATTAACAAGTTAAAAGTAAGAGCTAAAAGTATAAAATTGTTAGAAGAAAATATAAGAGTAAATCTTTGTAACTTTGTATTAGATAAAATTACATCAAAACATATGTAACAAAGAAAAAATGAGATAAACTGGATTTTGTCAAAATTGTAAGCTTTTGTGTCTCAAAGAATACCATCAAGAAAGTAAAAAGACAGCCCACAACA
>NW_011494764.1:2581363-2588719 GCF_000754665.1 Bison bison bison
CAAAGAATAGGAGAAAATATCTGAAAACCACATAATTTGTAAGTGACCTGTATCTTGAACATACAAAGAACTCTTACAACTTAACAATAAAAAGACAAATAACCTAATTTAAAAATGGCTACAGTATCTGAATAGACATTTCTCCAAAGAAGATTTACTGTAAACATATGAAAAGATGCTCTGACAGTATCAGTCATTTGGGAAATGCTTATCAACACCACAATGAGATAGATAAAACCTCATATCCATTAGGACAACACCAAAAAAAAAACAAGAATAAGGGTTGGGGAGGACACAGAGAAATTAGAACCCTTATACACTGCTGGTTGGAAGCCAAATTGGTATACCTACTTTGCAAAATAGTTTAGAAGTGCTCCAAATATTAAACATAGAGTTACTATAAGACTCAGTAATTCTACCCCTAGGAATCAGGGTAGGAAATGAAGGGAAATAAAAACATATGTCAAACAATAACTTGTTCATGAAAGTTTATAGCAGCATTATCATATAGTCCATAGGGTCACAAAGAGATGGACATGACTGACTGAATCTCACTTCACTTCACGTGGCATCAGACTTTACTTTCACAACCAGACACATCCACAACTGTGCGCTGTTTCCACTTTGGCTCAGCCTCTTCATTCCTTCTGGAGTCATTTCTTCACTCTTCTCCAGTAGCATATTGGCCACCTACTGACCTGGGGAGTTCATCTTTCAGTGTCATATCTTTTAGCCTTTTCATACTGTTCATTGGGTTCTCAAGGTAAGAATGCTGAAGTGGTCTGCCATTCCCTTCTCCACTGGATCACGTTTTGTTAGAACTCTTCACCATGACTTGTCCAACCTGGGTGGCCCACCACTGCATGGCTCATAGTTCAATCAGTTAGACAAGGCTGTGATCCATGTGATCAGTTTGGTTATTTATTACATGATTTGAGGTATATATAAAATGTCCAGAATAGGCAAATCTATAAAGTAGACTAATGACTGTCTAATGCTGGTGGAAGGATGAAGTGATTAAAGGTAATGTGGGGAATGACTGATAAAGGGTATAGGTTTTTTTGTAAGGGGTGATGAAAATATTCTAAAATTGATTGTGGTTATGGTTGCACCCCTTCTCCTGCCCCAGCTAGCTCTAATGGTAAAGAACCTGCCTGCCAGTGCAGGAGACATAAGAGACTTGGGTTCGATCTCTGGGTTGGGAAGATCCCTTGGAGGAGGAAATGGCAACCCACTCCAGTATTTTTGCCTGGGGAATCCCAGGAACAGAGGAGTTTGAAAGTGAAAGTCGTTTAGTCATGTCCAGCTCTTTTCGACCACATGGACTATACAGTCCATGGAATTCTCCAGGCCAGAATACTGGAGTGGGTAGCCTTTCCCTTCTCCAGGGGATCTTCCCAACCCCGGGATAGAACCCAGGTCTCCCACATTGCAGGTAGATTCTTTACCAGCTGAGCCACAAGAGAAGCCCCAAAATACTGGAGTGGGTAGCCCTTCCCTTCTCCAGCAGATAGCGGGCTACAGTCCATGGGGTCTCAAAGAATCGAACGTGACTGAAGCAACTTAGCACGCATGGTTGCACAAGCCTGTGGATATGCTAAACACAACTGAAAGGTAAACTTTAAATAGGCGAAATGTTTGTAATTTTAAGTCAGCAAAGTTGTTCTAAAATCATGAGTTTGCAGTCTCAGGAAGAAAACTAGATCCTTGAGGGAAGACAGTGTTTCCTAACACTAAATTCTGAAAGATGTTTCTAAGATGGAGCATTTTTTAGGGGGCACTGACCAGCATAAGGGCAATGTCTTTGACTGCTGTTATAGTATAATATGGAAGCTCTTTTCATGTTTTAGTTCCTTATGGTAACTCTGGATAAAATACAAAGATACATGGAAGACAATTTAGTGTGTTTGGGAGGGGTGGGTGAGAAGAAGGTACTAAGTCAATGTTCTCTGCTGTTTTCCGCTCTAATGTACCTCAGAGAGACCCAGTGACACCTGGGGCTCTCTGTAGCATGGATTCTCTGAGGGCCTGGAGGTGACTATGCTGGGAAGGAGCAGTGTGGGGGGGAGGATTCTCAAATTTAATTCTGAATAACCTCTTTGGTGTGCAAGTTGGCAGTATGTATGCAAATTTAAAGCAAGCATACTCTCTGACCCAGCAATTAGCATATCTTAAAGTTTCTGTTATGCTCAGACATGTGAAAGTTAACTGAATAATAAATCAAAAAAAAAAGAATCCAACTTCTCCTAAAATGAGTCAGTAGGTGTTTATTTTTACTGCAATTAAACTATGAAAATGCTCATTTCATTTTGATCTTCAGTTCTATGCTGATTATATAAAACAGGTTGTTATGTGGTAGCCTGGATGGCAGGGGGGTTTGGGGGAGAATGGATACATGTCTATGTACGGCTGAGTCCCTTTGCTGTTCACCTGAAACTATCACAACATTGTTAATCAGCTATACCCCAATAAAAAGTAAAAACATAAAATAAAAACAAGCTGAGTTTTATACATATTTATCCAAGCATAATATTAAAAAAAATTACAGCCCATCTACCATAGCTTTTTAGGTACTGTTTTTAGGCAGTGAATAATTCTGAAAAACAAAGGAGGGAGTCAACCACAAAAATGATAGTAAATTCTTTACAGCTTTGGGACTGTTTCCCACTGTATTTCTATCCTGGGGCAATTTCAGGGCACACGTACAATGTTATCTAGTAGACAAAAAACAAAGGTGTCCTTAGAAACTCTTGGAAGATATTTTTCATAGTGATAAAAACGAAAATAATAGAATAGTAAGAAAACGGAGGAGAAACAGCAGCAGAACAGCCACAGAAGCCACCACAGCCACTGCTGCCTCTGCAGCAGCAGCCACAGCATCATTTTGTGCTTACTCCATTCTTGGCATTGTTTAAGCATTTCACATACATTAATCCTCAATACGCCCTTATCTTACAGATGGCAAAACACAGGCATTGGGTGGTTAAGCAACTGGCACATGGCTAGAAAATGACAGAATTTCGATTCAAACATAATAGTCTCTTCAGAGTCTCCTGACCACATATTAATCTTGCCCTTTAAGAACAATGATATTCTATACGATGGAAAAGATAACCAAGAGGTGGAAACAGTAAACAATTTAGGCCTTGATATGTCATCCTTTTCCTACCCCAATCAGGGAGTGTATTATAGGATATTCTCTCTCTCTGAAAAAAATATACTTTTGCAATTTAAACCAAGTTAACATGGGCTTGATTATGCCAAATATCGGCATGTGATTTCAATTTATTAATATTAGTTTAGTTTATGCTGCAGGGTTGATTAATACAGTGATATTCTAAATAGTAGCATATTATTTCCCCTTCTTATTTGTCTGATCACTGAGATGTGAAAAAATTTTCATTACCAACAAGCATTTTACAAAATTAATGTTTCACTGTCATTCTATAGAAATGAATTGTATCTTTATTGTTATTTATAAATGATGACAGATAAATTAAGAAATCTTAAATCCTTGGAAAGCATAAGTGCTAATTTATTAACAGTGATATGAATCAAATAGACAACCAAATCTTGAAAAAGCTTATTTCTTTGCATTTCCTTCTCATTTCTCTTTTTGTACTATACCTGTATATCTAGCTTCATGTACCAATTTATACCACCTGTTCATCTATAACCCACAGGCTGTATGATTCTTATTCATGTCTATACCACACTACCTAGCATAGCACTGGCATCTGGTAGGCGCTCAAGAGACTTATTAAACAAAATAATAAATTGGTGGGTTAACAAATCTGGATACATTAATTGCCACAATCACTAATTTCCATATGGTAAAAGTGATAAATACCTTAAAAGATCAAGTTAAAAGACATTCCTCCCCACTCTGTTAGGGGAAGCACGCTGACTGAAACCGCCCACCCTGGCCAGGCCCTTTAGTAACCATTTGCATGGGTTGTTTCATGACAGCAGAGCCTGGTAAGGCATACGGAACTAATAAGCCACCACCAACCGGAAGAGTTCTGGAAAGGTCAAAAGGAGATACCGCGTGTCTGTCCACTTTCCAGAATCCCTCTCGCTAGCATCCATCTTGGCTGAACGATGCGTGCACCACCAGGAAAGACTCTCAATTAGAATGATTGGCCAAAGACCACGCGGAAACTAATCCCATCACCATAAAACCCGAGACTGCGAGCCATGCTGCAGAGCAGTTCTCCTGCATTCCCTTACTCTACTGCTCTCCGCCCGGGTGCCCTTTCCCAATAAAATCTCTGGCTTTGTCAGCACATGTGTCTCCTCGGACAATTCATTTCCGAGTGTTAGACAAGAGTTCAGTTTCCGGCTCTGGAAGGGGTCCCCCTTCCTGCAACAACCCTACTGCATTGATTTTTTATCATTCAGGAGGCAAAAACAGAGCTCCTCATTGCTTCAACTATGGCACTGGTTTTCTGGTAAGATCCCTGAAAGAACTCACACCTGCCCAACTACAGAACATTTTAAAAAAAGAAACAAGGATAAAAGAGCAATGCCTTTTACATTTGACAGTACAGTACCAAATCTCACAGAATCAAGTATTTCTATTAATATAAATAGGGACAGCTGTTTTTAAACCTTTAGAAGACAGATTAGGTTCATTAATATCTACATTTTTATACACAGAAAAGGTTTATGAAATATAACCTTGGTTTATCTCAAACAATAATTGTTGAGGGTAAAAACAAAAAATCCTTAGCTACAGTGATACATATTAGCAATTCATATATTAAGAAATGAGCTATGAAAAAAAAAAGAAAATGTAGATCCTCAGTCTTATACATTATACCAAAAAATCCCAAATTTATATAATGTTCTTAACTCAATTAACAGGGATCTAATACATAAAGATTTTAAATTTACTTCATCAAAAAACAGCACAAGTTGGGGACTTCCCTGGTGGTCCAGTGACTAAGACTCCAAGCTTCCAATGCAGGGGGTTGGATTTGATCTCTGGCCATGGACAGAGGAGCCTGGCGGGCTACAGTCCATGGGGTTGCAGAGAGTCAGACACGACTGAGAGACTAAGCACAGCACAGGGAACTAGATCTCAAATGCTGCAACTAGGACCCAGGGCAGCCAGATAAATAAAGAAGTATTTATTAAAACCACAACAACAGCAGCACAAGCAAAGTTTAAGGGCAAACTAGGAAAATACTGAGAGGTTAAGTATACCTAATATATAAAATATTCACACAGACTGATGATAAAAACTATAAAACCAAGGTTAAGTGAGCAAAGTAAATAGGTAACTCAGAGGACACAGAAATGACTGAGAAATATGTTTTTAACCATCAGCATGCAAATAAAAATAGGATACAAATCAGTATCTTAATATGCTAGTAAAATTTTTGCTTTTAATGAGCACACTTAATGCCACAAAGGTTATATGTGACACACTGCCGTGGAGACTTCTGCATAAATCAACAGTTTATCAGTCATGGGCTGCATAACCTTGGGTGAGTTGCTAAATTCTTCTGAGCTTCAGTTACAGCATATTATACCCATCTCATAGAGAAGACAGGAGGATTTCTTAGGATAATATTTGTAAAAGGAAGAGCACAGACTATGACAGATTTTAAGGCAGTATTATCTCAGGGCAACAGTCTGACAATATATACATAGAGTCTTCTCAGGCTTGAGGCATCACTGGCTTCATGTTCAATTTTACTAATATATTCAAGGGTAGGATCAAAAACTTATATACAATTTTTCTAGCTCTAGTAGCAATTCAAGTAAAAATTTTAGTTTTAAGAAAGTCATGGAAGAAAAATCTTTCAAGGTGCAACTTTTAAAGCAAAACTCTATTACATGTACTTTCAAGATGTTAGTGATGCCTACTGCACAGAAATCCTACTTTAGGTCACTGGCAATCTCATGGATACAATGAAAAAGATAAAAAAAGTGCTAAGAAATTGATGTCTTTCTGCTTGAAGTTTCCTGGAGGGTGATAGCTGGGAAAGCTCTTAGCAACCACAATGTAGAAATAAACCTGTATATTTTTATCTCTTTATCACTAACAAAACTGTGGGTTACACTGAGCAAGGTGTCAACTGTATTTGAATTTCAACAGACCAATGAAAATCAAGACCTCAGTTTCTTATGTCCACATGCACACTAGGGGGCACTTGATCACTAACTTGAAACAGATTTCCAGGCTCAATCAGTGGTTTTTATATTTGAGGTCACTTGGTCAAGAAATATCATGAATAAAATCAAATACAAATGGACTTGTCTTAGTTACAGACATTGGGATTAGAATAAGCAGCGTATCAGAATAACTAACCTGCCCTCAGAAAGAAAGAAAAATATTTCCTAGGTTGTCACATTTGATTCTTATTGTAAAGCTACTGTGTATCAATCACAATGACTAGCAGGGAGAAGGCCTCTATAAATATCAGCTGGTTCACTGAGTAGATGAATGGTTAAGAAGCATCTAGGGATGCATTTTCTCCTTGTGATGTTCTGTGACTATCAGAGTACCTATAAAGAGAGCCCATATGCATCCTTAGTTGCCTGTTTAACAAGAACTATGAAACATGTTTTCACAAGTACTATTTTCCAAATGGTGGCTGAAAGGAGGAAGGAGGGTAGAAAGAAGGGCATGAAGTAGAAGAATCATTTAAGTATGTATTTGTCCCACAGTAAATGCTTCAGTATATTTTCTCATCAATCCTTAAAATAAACTGATGATCAAGAAGATAAGAAAATTCAGAGGGAGGAGCCAAGAGCAGTAAGTGGTAGAACTTCTTTCCAAATCGTAAACTGTCTAGTTCCTAAGTTCATGGCCCCCAAACTCTTGATCTTTCCACTACAGTCCAAGATAAACATAAAGAAAAGGAAAGAAGGAAGTGAAACTAGAGGGAGGAAGAAGTGGATGAAAAACAAAGTAATGTCAGAGAAATAATCAGTACTACACGTTTAAAAGTTTGGTGGGTGTTACAAATCATTTAAAGTATAGTTTCTACTGGAAAATGAATTGAGTTCCAAAAAATGACTTACTAAACAACTTTAGGAACCCAAGAATTAAAGTTTGGGAACTGCATATGCATATAATATTTTAGATATTTTAAAATACTGCTTTGTCTATATCATCATTTTAAAACTCTCTTGTTGACACTTACAGGAAATTAACACCCATCCTCAAAAGAAAAGAATCCTTTGTGAAATTAAAAAAAAAATTTTACTCAACTGAACATTTTAGGACTTTGCATGCATTGCAATGGGAAATAGATGGGGAAACAGTGGAAACAGTGTCAGACTTTATTTTTCTGGGCTCCAAAATCACTACAGATGGTGACTGCAGCCATGAAATTAAAAGAC
>NW_011494764.1:2588819-2635826 GCF_000754665.1 Bison bison bison
AGGCTATGGTTTTTCCTGTGGTCATGTATGGATGTGAGAGTTGGACTGTGAAGAAGGCTGAGCGCTGAAGAATTGATGCTTTTGAACTGTGGTGTTGGAGAAGACTCTTGAGAGTCCCTTGGACTGCAAGGAGATCCAACCAGTCCATTCTGAAGGAGATCAGCCCTGGGATTTCTTTGGAAGGAATGATGCTAAAGCTGAAACTCCAGTACTTTGGGCACCTCATGCGAAGAGTTGATTCATTGGAAAAGACCCTGATGCTGGGAGGGATTGCGGGCAGGAGGAGAAGGGGATGACAGAGGATGAGATGGCTGGATGGCATCACTGACTCGATGGCCGTGGGTCTCAGTGAACTCCAGGAGTTGGTGATGGACAGGGAGGCCTGGCGTGCTGCGATTCATGGGGTTGCAAAGAGTCGGACATGACTGAGCGACTGATCTGATCTGATTATAAATTATAAAATTATTCTTTTTTATCATTAGCTATTGTTGCTAACCTCTTACTATGCTTAATTTATACATTAGACTTTATCATAGCTATGTATAGAGAAAAACATAGTACATAGAGCATTTGGTACCACCCATGGTTTCAGGTATCCACAGGGGAGTGGGTCATAGAATGCATACTCATGGATAAGGGGAGGGGGGCTATTATTTATTAAAAACACAAGCTCAAGTCTGGAGGTCAGGCTTTTTTTTCAAGGCTAAACAACTGATATGTTAGTTTCTCTTTAAAAAATATTGAGTAAGAAAATATATTACAGTTAAATAATGGTTTTGGGGAAGTTTTAAAGTTATCATTAACTGTATGTTATCTTACATTATTCTAGTTTAACCTCAAAAAATTTTCAATCTAAAGATCATGATTTTCAAATGACTCTTATGTGATAAATATTCTCAAGGTTATTTATGCAAAAAAACTCAAAAAAGTACATGGCTTTCTACAGACTCATATGAACATTTTCTAAACTTTCAAATGTAAACAAAAATTAAAGGTATAACTAATGATTATTTTATTCTAAGACAAGTCAAATGTTATATCTGAAATAACATTTTATTTGGTTTAAAACAACATGTTTGTGGTTCATTTACCTATTTCATGGCAAACATTGATTTTCTAAAAGTCTAAAAATAAAAAAATTACTGTAATAATTAACTATTTTCTAAGAACACAGTGGGTAGTTCAGGTCTTGGGCCAGGAAATAGCATAATGAGTCTTTCTGCTCTAACAGTGAAATAAAAGTCACGTAGCTTTGTTGTATATTATTCATTAAGGTATGTGTGTGTTAGTTGCTTAGTCGTGTCCAACCCTCTGCAACCCCATGAACTGTAGCCCACCAGGCCCCTCCATCCATGGGATTCTCCAAACAAGAACACTGGAGTGGGTTGCCATTTCCCTCTCCAAAAGGAACTAAAGAAAGAAAGAAAGTGAAGTCACTCAGTCGTGTCTGACTCTTTGCGAACACATGGACTGTAGCCTACCAGACTCCTCCATTCATGGAATTTTCCAGGCAAGAGTACTAGAGTGGGTTGCCATTTCCTTCTCCATCATTAAGGTATACATAGAGCAAAATATTAAATTTCACCTGAATTAGTGAAGGCCATATATTATAGAATATTTTTAAAGGTTTTAAAGGTTTATGTTCTATTATTTCCATAATTCCAATTAATTGCCCACAAAATATTGTTAAGCAGATATCCAACTGAGGGTCCTTTAATAAATAAATAAGACTTTGTTCGTAAATGTGGTGGCTGGGATCTTAACATCCATAGAAACTGGATGGTTCTTAGCGAGGGCACAGGGAGGGGCAAGAATACAACAGTCAAGAGCAACTAAATGATTCAATCTTCCGAGATCTTACTCATTTTAACCACTGAGTTGTTAACCAGATGACACAGAGCTAGGTCAGAGTGCTAATTAATATGCAGCATCTCTTTTTTTTTAGCAGGAGATAAGAATGTGGTTTCGTAGTTTGCAACACCACTTTTGCAGGTTCTCTACTGCCTTTTTAGAAGTACAGCAGGAAAAAGAGAAATTGACTATTTCTTTAAAGATTTTCTTTTTCAAAATGGTCATGAAACAGAGATAAAGGCATGACCTGGACTATTTCTGTTCACTCTGATCTTAACAGAAGAAAATGCTATCTCCATTCAAAACCTGTCTACATTTAATACATTTATTTTGGAATAATGAAAGTCCAATTTTTTTTACTGATTGATATTTTCAATCCTCTTTATTTTTAAAGCTCAATCTGCTTATGTAGAGTATGGTCAATTCTATATTCCCAATTAATTAGCCTTCTTACTTTTGTCCTGAGACTCTGCTCAAACAGCAATCTTTCTAGCTGTATCCATCCCAGGCTGGATATATAGCAAAAAGCAGGATGAAGGCAGTGTAGATCTCAAATTATAGCCAGGTACCAGTTTTCAGTCTCATATTCACAGGAAAATTTCATCATGCTCACATGTAATTTCCAAGTATAGTATACAGAAACTTACGATTCTGATGTTAAAATTCTTGTCTTAGGTTTACTATTCCTCTTCCAAAATATGTTTTATTTAGCTTAATATCAACAAGGCTCCTTTGTATTCATGATAATAAGATGGAAATAAAATTCTAACTAGAGACAACCTTAGCAACTTGACTTGATTCTAAGAAAACTACTTCATGTATAGATTTTTTTTTCATGTGTAGATTTTTTTTTCTTTCAGAAACTCATAGCAAAATCTGTATAAATAATATCAATTCCTTATCAAAGAACTGTCCCTTTAGAGAAGAACAGTTTTTAACAGGCTCTTAAATTAGCATTAAGTAAATATGGAGACCCAGAAAATACAGTTAGGAAATGAGCAAACTGAAAACAGCAATAACTTAATTTTCTCTTCTTTGGTTAGCTTCTGTTTGCTCCTATAATATCATTTTTTGCATGCATGCTCAGTCACTAAGTCATGTCCGACTCTTTGTAATCCCACGGACAGTAGTTGACCAGGCTTCCCTGTCTGCGGGATTTCCAAGGCAAGAATACAGGAGTGGGTTCCCATTTTCTTCTTCAATATATCATTTGTGTAAAGCTTAAATCGGGAATCTGGACTTTGAAATATTTTCCCCTAGTGGAATGTAAAAAAAGAAACCAAGATGATTACTCTTATAGCACCAAGAAATTCAGGTTTTAGGCAGTAATGCTAAGAACAGCAGAGACAATAACAGTGTTTGACGCAGTAAGCGTTTCTTCTGGTGCAGGTGTTTACAATCAGCCTGCTTCACAGACTGTTTGCCATAAAAGAATTCTGACTAATATGATCACCTTTTTAATGGAAACACTAATAATGTTAAAAATTTTATCAAGGAATGGCACAGGCAGATGCATAAAGCCTTTCTGTGTTCATTAAATTAACCTTCATTTCAATGTGTCCAAAGATGCTTAAGCTAAAGTTTTAGGACAAGCTGAAAAATAATTCTTCAAAAGATTATGAAGAATGGCCCCATTATGCCTCCCCCTTACTGAGTAAACTGCCAACATGTATTTATTGGAAAGAAGAGAACTTTGATATACCTGATTTCTTTTGCAAAGTGGATGATAGAGCTATGACCAAGCATGGTTGTTATACTAAGTCAGAATTGTATTACATTTACAAAAGAGACTACAAGTTTCCATAGCCTTCTGCTAGGAACCTATACAGTAAGCTAAATGCAGCGCCTAAATGATCATAGTGGTACCCACACACCTATTTGATTTTCTTCCCAGAAAATGTCCATCGTCATTCAGTGCAATAGACATATTAATATACTTTTACACGATAAGAAACTCCAAGATGAAAACTCCCAAACTCATTCTATAAGGCCACCGTCCCTTGATACCAAAACCAGACAAAGATTTCACCAAAAAAAGAAAATTACATGCCAATATCACTGATGACCATACATACAAAAATCCTCAACAAAGTTCTAGCAAACAGAATCCAACAACACATTAAAAGAATCATACACCATGATCAAGTGGGGTTGACTCCAGGGATATAAGGATTCTTCAATATGTGTAACTCAATCAATGTGATAAATCACATTAACAAATTAAAAGATTAAAAACCATATGATCATCTCAACAGATACAGAGAAACCTTTCAACAAAATTGAAGATCCATATACAATAAAAACTCTCCAGAAAATTGGCATAGAAGGAACCTACCTCAACTTAATAAAGGCTATATACAATAAACCCACAGCAAACATTATTCTCCCTGGTGAAAAAGTGAAAGGGTTAATCTCTAAGATCAGGAACAAGACAAGGGTGCCCACTCTCACCACTATTATTCAATATAGTTTTGGAAGTCCTAGCCAAGGCACTGAGCAAAGAAAAAGATATAAAAGGAGCCCAGAGTGGAAAAAAAGAAGTAAAACTCTCACTGGTTGCAGATGACAAACATCTATACATAGATTTTTTAATATATTTTTTATACATGTATAGATGTTTTTCTATACATAGAAAACCCTAAAAAATGTCACCAAAAAAACTACTAGAGTTAATCAATGAATTTAGTAAAGTTTCAGGATATACAATTGATACATGGAAATCCCTTGCGTTCCTATACATTAACAATGAAAAGTCAGAAAGAGAAATTCAGGAAATAATCCCATTCACCACTGCAACAAAAAGAATCAAATGCCTACAATAAACCTACCAAGGGAGACAAAAAAGCTGCATATAGGACACTATAAGACAATAATGAAAGAAATCAAGGACAACACAAATAGATGGAGAGATATACTGTATTCTTGAACTGGAAGAATCGATATTGTCAAAATGACTATGCTGCTCAAAGCAATCTACAAATTCAATGTAATCCCTATCAAACCACCAATGGTATTTTTCACGGAACTAGAACAAAAAAATTCACAATTTGTATGGAAACATAAAAGACTGAATAGCCAAAGCAATCCTGAAAGAGAAAAAGAGAGCTGGAAGAATCAACCTTTCTGACTTCAAGCTATACTACAAAGCTATAGTCATCAAGATAGTATGGTACTGGCACAAATACAGAAATACAGATGGATGAAACAAGATAGAAAGCATAGAGATAAACTGATGCACCTATGACTATCTTATTTTTGACAAATGAGTCAAGAGTTTACAATGGAAAAAAGACATCCTCTTCAATAAGTGGTGCTGGAAGAACTGGACAGCTACATGTAATAGACTGAAATCAGAACACTTCCTAACACCATACACAAAAATAAAGTCAAAATAGATTAAAGATTTAAATGCAAGGCCAGAAACTATATAGTTCTTCCCTGATAGTTCAGTTGGCAAAGAATCTGCCTGCAATGCAGGAGACCTGGGTTCAATTTCTGGGTCAGGAAGATCTGCTGGAGAAGGGCTAGGCTACCCACTCCAGTATTCTTGGGCTTCCCTTGTGGCTCAACTGGTAAAGAACCTGCCTGCAATGCAGGAGACCTGGGTTCAATCACTGGGTTGGGAAGATACCCTGGAGAAGGGAAAGGCTTCCAACTCTAGTATTCTGGCCTGGAGAATTCCATGGACTGTACAGTTTACGGGGTTGCAAAGAGCTGGACATGACTGAGTGACTTTCACTTTTATTTTTAGAGGAAAACATAGGCAAGAAGATTCTCTCTGACCCACCTCCTAGATTAATGGAAATAAAAACAAAAATAAACAAACGGGACTTAATTAAACTTAAAAGCTTTTGCACAGCAAAGGAAACTATACACAAGATGAAAAGACAACCCTCATAATTCAAGCAAATAATTGCAAATGAAGCAAGTGACAAAGATCTCAAAAATATATAAGCAGCTCATACAGCTGAATATCAGAAAAACAAATAATCTAATCAAAAATGGACAGAAGACATAAACAGATATTTTTTCAAAGAAGACGTGCAGATGGCCAGTAAACACATGAAAAGATGGTCAACATCACCCATTGTTAGAGAAATCCAAATCAAAATTACAATGAGGTAATACCTCACACCAGTCAGAATGGCCAACATCAAAAAAAACCCCACAGAGAATAAATGCTGTAGAGGATGTGAAGAAAAGGGAACTTCCTGCACTGTTGGGTGGGAATGTAAACTGACATAGCCATTATGGAAAGCAGTAGGAAAATTCCTTAAAAAACTAGGAGTAAATCTACCATATGACCCAGCAATCCCAGTACTGGGCATATACCCTGAGAAAACCACAATTCTAAAAGACCCATGTGCCTCACTCTTTAGTGCAGCAATATTTACACTAGCCAGGACATGGAAGCAACCTAGATGTCCATCAACAGATGAATGGATAAAGAAGATGTGGTACATGTATACGATGGAATATTACTCAGCCATTTAAAAGAACAAATGAGTCAGTTGTAGTGAGATGGATGAACCTAGAGCCTCTGATACAGACTGAAGTCAGTCAGAAAGAGAAAAACAAGTATATTAATGTGTATATATGAAATCTAGAAAAACGGTACTGATGGACCTAGTAGAGAATGGACTTGTGGACACAGCAGAGGAAGGTGAGAGTGTGACAAACTGAGAAAGAAGCACTGACACAGGTAAACTAGCATGAGTAAAACAGTGGGAAGTTGCTATACAACACAGGGAGCCCAGCTTGGTCCTGTATGCTGACCTAAAGGGGTGAGATGGGGGAGGCGAGGGAGGCTCAAGAGAGAGGGGTGGGTGTGTGCTAAGTTGCTTCACTTGTGTCTGACTCTATGTGACCCCATGGACTGTAAACTCCCAGACTCCTCTGTCCATGGAATTCTCCAGGCAAGAATACTGGCGTGAGTTGCCACACCCTCCTCCAGGGGATCTTCCCCACCCAGGGATCCAATCTGCATGTTATGTCTCCTGCACTGGCAGGTAGGTTCTTTACCACTAGTGCCATCATATATAATTATGACTGATTTGTGTTGTACAGCAAAAACCAACATAACATTGTAAAGCAATTTTCCACCAATTAAAAAAAAAAACTCCCTCTTAACAAGGCCTCTTAACAGCATGATACACCACCCAAATCCAAAAGAAAATGCCAACAAAGACATACTTATTTCTAAAATCTTGATAAGGGAAAAAAATAAAATTCCCAGTCTTCTTCACTTACCCAGGAGTTTTGCAATGACATAAAGGGCTTGTCCCCAAAGAAACAGTTTTCCATCACGGCCACAGTTGCTAGGGAATCGCTTCTGACTACCAGGGTTTCTTTTTTCATGCTCTACAAAATCAGCTGGCACATAATAGTACTTTGGTATGACAGGATAACCTATGGAATTTAAAAAATAAGTATTTAAAGTATAACAAAATCAGTGTCCTCCCCAAATTTTCCCTTCAAAGACAGAAAGGTTGTCCAATAGAATATAGGAAAATTTGACTCTTTTCAGAAATTCTCAGTCAATAATGTGGGAAAAGTTTCTTTACTTTAATTGGAACAGCATATGTTATAAGTTAGTCAACTTATAATATAAGTTGTACATAATCTCTTCTAACAACATTTAACACCTTTAAGTGAATCAATAAATATAAAGTATGCAAATATTTAGAGCTACAGAAGAAGCTATTTGTAATAGGATTAGTCTGTGGAAGCTTTACAAATGAGATACTATATAATCTTAAGTGAAGAATTATAACCCCGAGCAATTGCTGAGAGCAAAGAAATCCCCATTTTAAACATTAAGCCCATTATTTACCATTCAGTATCATTGAAGAGAAAAAAATCCATCTTCCTCCCATGACCAACCCATTTAAAAACATTTTTTGGTAGAAACTAAAAGTGATTTAAGACTAGAATCTCTGTGGATGATTTCAATAGGGGGAAAACCAACTTTCTAATAGTGCTACAGAAGACTTCTTGTATCATCAGCCCACAGTGAACTTAATTTTTCTAATAATACTGCACAGATTTCTGTAAAATTTGCTTCTCTATTCATGAACCAATCAACAGTGATACCTCTGTCTAAAACCAGTAAAAAGGTCTAAGAAACACAGAGAATAGTTTCAACATCACCCTTTCAATAGGATGAAGCCTAAGTGTGATACACAAACTATTACCTCAATGCATCAATGATTTTTCACTGAATACTAAAAGACCTGATTCAGGGATTTTAAATATATTCATTACAACATTCATTACATTATGTCTCACATTGGACTAGAGGTTATTTGGAGCATAAAGACAAAAATAACTTGTTTTAAACATTAATATTTATTTGAAATTCAATGTTTTCCATAATCATTTTACTACCTTAACATTATAAATATCTTAAAGGGTGAGCACATAATATAATGACTCTAAGATATTTGTGGAAAACCCCGAAGAATATCATAAACTTCATGTAAGACAGGAATGGGGCCTACTGCTGTGATTGCCAGTTTTTGCATCATGTCTGCAAGACCATCCATTTTTTTAATCAACACACCACAATTTTGAAGTTCCAGATGTTGTTATTTTAATAATCCATCCAAACACCAAAGATATCTGGAACTTTTCCTTTGGAATTTTTTTTGAGAATTAGTTTTTGATTCATACAGAAAAATCACTTATGTTCCTTTATGGTCCCTGCTAGTGCTTAACTGAAACCAATACATTACTCATAAGCCTGGACCTTCTGACCATTTCTAAAATAGTAAATCCATTATCAAAGAATGACATTTAGAACTATGGCAGACATTTATTTCAAAATAATGTGTAAAAAGCCCTGAAAAAATCTCCAAAGAGGAGGCCAAAATACTCTTGGCAGTGGTAGGACTGTTAGGCCAGAGCGGAGCCTCCCTAAGTGGCCCTCTAAAGGGGGCAGCATTTGTGAACAAAGTATTTCTGGTGACATGGATAAAAATTAGTCACTTTTTATTATCATCATATTACATACAGTGAAGGAGTTTCACAGTAGGTAACATATGAAGAACCCTGCGCACCTGGCAAACCATTGGGTAGTAACTATAGCCATGACCTCGTAAAATTCATCTCCATCTCCATCTTTTGTCTAATGAGCTCCTTTTATAAAAAACAAGTTTATTAAACAAGTTAAGAGATTATTCATTCTAATCCATTTGCAGTCCCATTCATTTTTTCAATTGAATATATACTGTTTTGTTTAAAAGGCAATCATTTATATACTTCAAAGGAACATTAAGGAAACATTGGTAGAAAGACTGTCTTGAAAAAGCATCCCAACTATACCTTCTGTGGTGTGATGAAGTACTGGAGTCAGAAGATCCTGATACTCTTTTACTTGCTTGGGATTGCCTCTAAAAACACCTAAAATGTAAAATATAAAATCCAATAGCATTTGAGCTCAATAAGCACCACAGAAATTTTGCCTTAGAAAAATTACCCCAATTGGAATTATTTTGGTAATTTTATATGTAAATAATAAAATGGAAAAAGGTAAAGCAAATAAATATATATGATAGTTTTCTGGGACACTGATTTTAGAAGATCATGTTAGCATTTAGAACTAAAAATTGAATTTTAATTGCAATTTCTCTGTTCTTCAGTGTAAATATTATAGACAGACACTCACAATGTCATAAATTGCACTGTTCATAATTCCTATGCATAAAAATTATTTGTAAAGATGAAAATATATTTATATCATTTTTAAAATATTTCAAATATTTTTTAAATTCCTTAAATGATTTAACATTAACTCAGAAAGCAGAAGGGTAAGTGAAAGTGAAAGTGTCAGTCACTCAGTTGTGTCTGACTCTTTGAGACCCCATGGACTGTATAGCCCTCCAGGCTCCTCTGTTCATGGGATTTTCCAGGAAAGAATATTGGAGTAGATTGCCATTTTATTCTCCAGGGGATCTTCCCAATCCAGGGATCGAACCCAGGTTTCCTGCATTGCAGGCAGAGTCTTTACCATCTGAGCCACTAGGGAAGCCTTAAATGATTTAACATTAACTCAGAAAGCAGAATAGCATATAAAAATGTTAACATCACTAAGTGCAGTCTATTTTGCTAGCTGAAAGGAGTCATACTTTATTTCTGCTCTTCTTTAAACTACTTATATCCTACAGTTTAAATTTCAGGAGAAAAACTCACCATCAATCATCATGTAAAGGAAAAATATGGGAAATTCACATTCAATGCCATCAAACAGCTAAAACAGAAAATAAAACATTAAAAATTTCATGAACAATTATATTAGAACAATGACATTAATTAGAACACTTGCATCATAGGAAAGTTTCTTGTAATAAAAAAACTGGACTGATTTTATAAGTACTTCTTTAAAAAAAAAATTTCTCAGAATTCTTATTATTCAAAAACTCATTCATTTATTAATCCATCACACAGTAGTCATTCATTCAGTAATATTTACTTAGTACTTAGTAATGCCAGGCATCACTAAACAGAGGGCTATGGATATAAAAAGATAGAAAATCTGCCCTAGTGGAGAAACAGGCATGTAAATAAAACAACTGCAGCACATTACAAAATGTCTATGTATGGTATATATCAAGAGTCAAGAGCGTGAAGCATCTGAGCCTGCCCAGGGTGTCAGGAAAGGGTTTATAGGAAAGGAAATGCTTCAGTTAATGCTTGATGAGTTTCTCTGGGGAGATGAGCTACAGGAACTCCACAAAGAAAAAAGAGCAGAACAAACTAGAGATGCATTAAAGGGCAATGTTTGTTAAAGAAACTAACAGCAATTCTGTTTTCCTGGAACAAGCAAAGAAAAAGTAATGAAAGCTGAAGTCCAACTAGGACTAGCTCAACTAGTCCACAACTAGAACATACCATGCTCTTTAGAAGTGACAACAAAGACAGAGGCAACAGGAGGCAGGTAGGGAGGGGTTTGGAGTTTTTTTTTCTTTTTAATGATTTTCAACCTACCCCATGAAAGCATAGTCTTCAGCAATGTGAATGGATGCTTACTTTTCTGGGAGGTTTTATAATCTTCTGGGAAGCTTAAAAACAGCTAGAATAAACGCAGATGTAGGGTATGTATGCATGCTCAGTCACGTCAGTCGTTTCTGACTCTTTGCTACCCCATGGACTGTAGCCCAACAGGTTCCCCTGTCCTGGGATTTCCCAAACAAGAATGCTGGAGTGGGTTGCCATTTCCTTCTCCAGGGGATCTTCCCAACCCAGGGATCAAACCTGCGTCTCCCATGTCTCCTGCATTGCAGACGGATTCTTTATCGTTGGGGAAGCCTCACTTTGGTGGCGGTGGAGGAAAAAAAGGAAAGTGATTTACTCTGAGATATTTGAGGCTTGAGGCTACACTCATGCAATAGAATCTCCCATCTTGAAATATCTTCATTCTTTGAGAACTTGTCCATGTTCTCAATGGAAAATGATGGATGAGGGATCAGAGGACATTTGGCAAGTATTTAAGAAACGGACTCCCCAAGGGTCTTTTACTGAAGTAGCAGGCAGTTACTACTGTATATGTGTTTGAAATACAAAATCTTTAAAACTAAACGTTTAGAGGAGTGTATTTTAGAGGGAAGTGAATAAGTGAAATAGAAAAAGAGCATCTGCTTAACAGATTGAAAATTAGATCACAAATAGATATTTTCTATTATCTTAGACAAATGGTATAGTAGGCAGGCAAAATTTGAAAGCTCAAAAGAAAAATTACTCACTCAATGAATCAGCATGGCCCAGTATGAGCAAATGGGCCTTCACACTAATGTTTATCAAGAGTTTACTACGCGCCAAGCACAGTTCTAAATACTTTTATATACATTCATTGATTTAATTCTTATAAAACCTCCATAATATAGGTACTAACATTATTTTTACCAATGAACAATATTATATACAGAGAGGTTAATTAACTTGCCCAAGGTCAGACAGCTAATTAGTGGCAGAGCCATAACTCAAAGCCAAGAAGTCTATCTCCTGAAACAGTGTTTTTTGATCATTCTGTTATGCTATCTGATATGGAATATTTTTGATACCTTAATTTCAGCTGGTTTGTAGTAGCGTCTGTTGGGATCTTCCAATGATGTTCTATATCCATCTCTCAAGAAACGCTTAAATCCATATTTTCCTTTTAATTTTCTAATCACTTTATCAAGCGTCTGGCTAAAGAGAACTTCATCATCCAAAGCAAACGCAGGATAACTGATGCAGGGGAGCAGGGCAGCATCTGTGTTCTAGGGGCAAGAAGACAAAGAAGGGAATAGAAGTGCCTATAGTGATATGATCAGCACAGCCCAAGAAGAACCACAGAGATGAAAAGCCACGAAGGTTATCTAACTGACAGTGAGACTGCTGTGCTTCAAGGGACAGACAGGTGTTTATATGGCATGGTTTAGTGAACCTTACAAAGGAGATAAAACTTCATGCAGTTATAAGAAGTATTTTCAAGGTTCAACACTGGACTCAAATTTTAGTATATTACATCACTGTGTAAAAATTTTCACCAATAATTAATCATTACAACTAGTTTGTCATAACAATTTGTTCAGAATAGTGAAAACCAGAAAACAATCTAAATGTCCAACAATTGGCTGAGTAAAGTAGCAGCCAATAAAATTTATATTATAGAAATGGTTACTACACAGAAACTTGTCCATTCAAAGAAACAGGTTATCAAGCATTATGAATAATATTCCTCCAGTTTTATAAAATAAAAGTATTACATGTGTATATAAAAATACATACAAATCCAAATGTATCACCCTAAGGTTATAATTGAATAGTGGAAAATGAGTGGATATATTCTTATTATTTGCTTGTTTGTAAACTCTATTTGTCTATCATAATCTTCTATTACTTCTATAAAATAGTTATCTTAAAATAACTAAATTATTCCATTTGGGGTGTTTTCAAGAATAGAGCCCTGAATAATCCCTACAAAAATTGGCAATCAGGTACTATATAGGCATATAAGAGTTTATCAGATAAAGAAAAAGGTGAGTAGAATGAGAGAAAAGAAATAAGGAAAGCAATTCTATTCAATAGAAATTTAACTTATGAAAAATATCTTTCTACATTTCTAATATATAATAAACATGACCAAAAAAAAATTCATTTTGGTATAATGTTACTACTTCCTCAAAAAGAAAAAATACATATATAGTTCTCTACAGCTCTACAAAAACTGAAAGAACAGAGCAGCTTTCTCCTCAGCTCTGCTCACTTCCTGAACACGATCTCCACAGGCCAGAGTAGTGAGTGGCAACACTCTCTCTTCTTACCTCTTCTACCAACCTCCAACACTTTGGAGCACTTTCTTGGATAAAGAAAAAAACTACACAACAATCATAAACAACGGTTCATATTATTATAAAAATATCTCACATGAGATCTTGATTCTCTGGGTAACAATGAGCACAAAGTCTGCCGGTTGCGATTGTGGGCATCGATATCCACAAATATAACTGACCAAGAACAGCCCTGGAATAAGAGAGAAAAAAATTGTCCTATATTAACATAAAAGAACTTGTAGACAACTGGGCAATCTGACTGAACTAAATTTCACATTATAAATCAATCTTACCTTAATTTACAAAAATAATAAAATTAAAAATACAAAGACAAGCAAAGAAAAGTTTACAAAAATATTAACATTGGTTGCATTTGAGAGTGGCATTACAGAAGATTTTAATTTTTTAAATACCATCAAGTATTTCTCAGATTTCTTGCAATAATATACTACTTTTATAATTATAAAAAATAAGTGTTATTATTTTTTTTTATATGCTCAATAGAATATTTATATGAAAGGAAAAAATGGGATGCAAAACCAGGCAGTATGGCTCCAGAATCCACATTATATTTTCCCCATCCTGTCAGTTTTCTTATAAACCAAAATGTATTTATTACCAGATAACTAATAAAGGATATTTCTTTTAATAAAAATAAAAAATAGTTTAGCTAACACTTGTAACAAGGAATTAAGAACTAATTTGGATTCACAAAATCTGAATTGTACAGACCTAACAAAGAATGATCAAACTAAATGAATTTAGGTATCTAGAATTTCCGATATAAAAACTACTTGATTAAAATATGAAGACAGAAGAATCTCAAATAAAAATGTACATAATACTTGCCGTTATTCACTATGTGTAAGGCAATGTGTTTTGTGCTTCACATGGATTATCTCGTTTAATCTCCTTATGTGGACATTAGTGTCCTCATTTTACTGAAAATGATGCTAAATCTTAGTATAACAGAAACAAAGGTTCAAAATTAAGTCTCTGACACATAAGCCTTCATCTTAAGTTCTACATTAGGTAATTTCCCACACTAAAAATTATCTTTCAAGTAAGAACCAAAAACCTGAATAAAAAAAACCAAGTGAACATAAGAACCAAAAGCTTTAATAAAAAAACCAAGTGTAACAAAAATGGTAACTGGTCTCCTAACCAAGTTAAAAAAAATTTACTCCTTAGCCATTAGTGCTTTCCATCTTCAATAGTACAGCAGTTAAGTAAACATGGCTTTGTCCTTTTATTAAGAACCTAGATATTTTGAAAACACAGAGAATGAAATTGGAACACAGAGACTGCTTCCATTATAAGAGAATACTCAGAAAAAAACATGAGAAGAGGAAGAACGCTATCACAAATTTTATGTTGCTTCATTACCTTGCTCACCAATTTCAAAGATGCATTTGCCGTGAAGATAAAATACACTGACTGAAATACAAATCTAGCTCCTAGAACCAAATATCACACTCACTCTGTGTATGAATATGGGTTAACAGGAAAATGTACACAGTATTAGCTCACAAACCAAAACGATTTCTCAATCCTAATATTATTTCTTAAATTTCTCTTAACTCTGACAATAAATGAACAAGGAATGAATGAGGCTGTCTCTCAACCAGATCAATGTTAAACTGTCTTTCTATTATTTCCAAGTCCCTACTTTTCATCCCTACTGTCAAAATTGAGTCCAACAATCCTTCATGCAGTAGCTGCCACTGTCAAGAGTAATGTGCCCTCTGCTTTGAGGGCACGAGACAGAACGCGACCTCTGATACCAAGGAGCTCACCCAGGTGACATACAGCCGTAAATCAGATGAATACCAAACAAAATAGCACTGCACATGGCAATACATGACTAAGTACCAGGTGAGTGAACAAACGCTAAAGTTTACAGCAGAAAACAACACAGCAAGCTTGGGGTACTTCATGCAAAAGGTGAGGACCAGAACCACGATCTGAATTTGGGGGCCAAGGGGAGCAAGTAGAGCAGTTAGAACAAAAGTATAGAGAAATAAATGTGTATGAGACGTTGGGAGTCAAATGAATATACAAAAGAATGGGGTTTATTTATCCTTAGGCTGATAAATAAAGTTAATTCCATGTCAAATCAGTCTACCTTGAATTGAATTTTTTTAAAGATGCAATCTAAGTAGGATAATTTATAAGTAAGGAAGTGAAATGGCAAATTTGGCAATTCTTGTCATCATTTGATTCATATAAACAGCCAATTTCTATTCTCTCTCTCTCTCTTTAGTTGCTAAGTCGTGTCCGACTCTTGCAACCCCATGGATTGTAGCCTGCCAGTCTCCTCTGTCCATGGAATTCTCCAGGCAACAGTACTGGAGTGGGTTGCCATTTCCTTCTCCAGGGTTCTATTTTCTAGTCAGGAATAAATCGTTTATCTACATTCACCAAAGCACTTGTTCAGACCTCTTCATCTGCCAGCCTCTAAGAAATGTGTGTGAAAGGAAAAATAATCCATAATGCAACCACATTTTTACACTAAGATCAAAGGCTATTAAACGATATTATTTGATTGTCATTTAAAAATAGCACCACAGCTTTTAGGTATATGGCCTGGATTTACAGAAGAATAAAATTCACCTAAAAAACCATGAGCATCTATTTCTATTCAGAAACAAATTTTTAAAAAACTCACCAAGGAGGTCTACATATGGAATCAATTATCACCTACTTTAAATTATCAGACACATTAATTTTAGGCCTGCAAATTTCAAAGGAAGCTAGGTATGTCGGTATTGCTTTGAACACTCCACATAATACGAGCAGTCTTTTTAATCATCACCTCTGAGATTCTGACCTCAGCTCAATTTGTCAGTCTCTTGATCTTTCCAGTTAAAGACAGGAATATGAAAGGATGCTTATATATATATATATATATATATATGTAAACTCCCTAGTATCTGATTAACTTGGGATATTTTATTTTCATCTTTCACTTCCTGAAATTAAAACTATGCTATAATATCCTGACTCTATTTAAAGACCATAGTTTAAGACTGACAGTTCAAACTTTACTTCAAAACTGAGTTTCTCTAATTGTTTTCTACTATACACATTACACAATGATTCAACCTGACTTGAGTTCCAGTGGTTCCAGTGTACTAAACCATCTATTCAGGCCTCCATGACCACAACAAACACTTCTGAGATGGTACCTATGACCAAGGTGGCATCTAAACTAAAACAGGCTGGGACCTGGGACCTATGCTGCAGTGCTGGCACCTGGACAAAAATCTCCTCAAGCAACAAAACACAAAATAACTATAAGAGACTAAAAATAACTGTGCACAAACAACTGGGATAAATTCTGGACAAAAGACACAAAGAAACCAAGAAACCCAACTGCTACTTCTGAAGAGCTTGGAGCAAGATTAGGGCACTGAATGCATGCTCCCTGCAGACACCACCACCAAAGGGGTAGGTAAACCACCTAAGTCACCCCTCAGGCCTGATCCCTGGACACACCTCTAACGTAACCACATATAAAGAACCAGTTTGAGGCCCCACAGCGAGTGAGCAAGGGAACATGTTACTTGTTCTTGCTCCTCCCTGCTGCAGTAGGGAACCCAGAAAAGCCTTGCCTGAATTTCTTGTCTGGTTTATGATCAATTCCTATTGATTAAGGAGGCCAAGAAACCTGGTAGGTAACATGACCATAAGATGATCCCTTTATTTTCAATTGAAAGTGAAATGATTTAAAGTACTGCCCAGGCCTTTTTTCCCATCATTAGCCATTTCTCTGAACCTGATCTAATGCGCATACTATCCTCAAAGATAAACCAAGATGAAACTGATCAGTATATGTACCATACATGACCTTATCTATTCTCCTGGAAATAAAACCACATCACCATGATCAGGAAACTTTCTTATCTAGTTCAGCATTATAGGCTGTCCTATAGCTCTTTGGCACAGCCTAGAGACATATTCTGCAGAAATGACTTTTACTGATGGAAACTGCCCCTCTCTACTATGGCTGTGGTGGAAGTGGGCCTGTAAATAGCCAACTTTTACTTACTGGCCAAACAATAGATTCCAGCAACCCCTCTCACCGGAGGAAATCCTACTCACATATTCTTAAAGGAATTTTCAGGCTATAGAGGGAGATGAACCTGAGTGTTAATTCTTAGGGTTTTAGAAGAACAGAGCTGAGACTCAGACTCAAGAATCACAAAAATGTTGCTGATGTCTGTGACATCTGCTAAGTATAAATTATGATTTATTTAAGTACTGTCAAATATCTATATATCACTATATCCATTTATATATCACTACATATATGGTCAAATACGAATAAATTTCTAAATGCTCAGTTCAGTTCAGTTGATCACTGTGTCCAACTTTTTGCAACCCTGTGGCCTGCAGCATGCCAGGTTTCCCTGTTCATCACCAACTCTCAGAGCTTGCTCAAACTCATGTCCATCAAGTTGGTGATGTCATCCAACCATCTCACCTTATGTCATCCCCTTCTCATCCTGCCTTCAATCTTTCCCAGCATCAGGGGCTTTTCAAATGAGTCAGTTCTTCGCATCAGGTAGCCAAAGTATTAGAGTTTCAGCTTCAACATCAGTCCTTCCAATGCATATTCAGGACTGATTTCCTTTAGGGTTGACTGGTTTGATCTCCTTGCAGCCCAAGGGACTCTCAAGAGTCTTCTCCAACACCACAGATCAAAAGCATCAATTCTTTGGTGCTCAGCTATCTTTATGGTCCAACTCTCACATCCATACATGACTACTGGAAAAACCATAGCTTTGACTAGACAGACCTTTGTTGGCAAAGTGATGTCTCTGCTTTTCAATATGCTGTCTAGGTTGGTTATAGCTTTTCTTCCAAGGAGCAAGCGTCCTTAATTTCATGGCTGCAGTCACAATCTGCAGTGATTTTGGAGCCCCCAAAATAAAGTCTGTCACTGTTTCCACTGTTTCCCCATCTATTTGCCATGAAGTGATGGGACTAGATGCCATGATCTTAGGTTTTTGAGCGCTCAGTTTTAAGCCAACTTTTCTACTCTCCTTTTCCACTTTCAGCAAGAGGCCTCTGTTATAAACTTAGTACAAAAATTAAATTGATCAAATTTTATTTTCTCCCAAACAAAAATATGTTTTGAAAATAGTTTCAGAGTAAAGATTTAAATGATGAGTCCTTTTTCTTTAAACTAAGGCAAATCTGATAATTTTTTTAAAAATTATTTTTTAATTGAAGGGTAATTGCTTTACTGAATTTTGTTGTTTTCTGTCAAACATCAACAGGAATCAGCTACAGGTATACATATGTCCCCTCCCTCTTGAACCTCCATCCCATCTTCCTCGCCATCCCATACCTCTATGCTGATACAGAGCTGCTGTTTGAGTTCCCTGAGTCATACAGCAAATTCCCATTGGCTATCTATTTAACATAGAGCAATGTAAGTTTCCATGTTACTGTCTCTATAAAAAGAAGGAAGGAAGTGTAGAAACACATAATAATGAAAGTTAAAGGCATATTCCATCCAACAATTCCCAAAAACAAAAATTAATTTTTGTCTTTACTCAAACACCAAAGCACACAAAGGGCAAGAATTCATGAAGTAGATACCTCCTTCAGAAGATCAATAATTAAGAAGAAAATGGTGTGGTAAAAAGGTAGAAGTTTCCATTTATAAAATAAATAAATCCTAGGAATGTAATGTGAACTAAATGGACTGGAATGGACAAATTGAATTCAGATGACCATTATATCTAACTACTCTGGGCAAGAATTCCTTAGAAAAAAAGGAGTAGCCCTAACAGTTAACAAAAGGGACCTAATTGCAGTACTTGAGTGCAATCTCAAAAATGACGGAAAGACTCTATTTCCAAGGCAAACCATTCAGTATCACAGTAATCCAAGTCTATGCCCCAGCCGCTAATGCCTAAGAAGCTGAAGCTGAATGGTTCTATGATGACCTACAAGACCTTCTAGAATTAACACCAAAAAATATGTTCTTTTCATCACAACGGATTGGAATGCAAAAGAAGGAGGTCAACAGATAAGTGGAGTAATAAGAAAGTTTGCCTTGGAATACAAAATGAATCAGGGCAAAGGCTAACAGAGTTTGGCCAAGAGAAAGCACTGGTCATACCAAACACCCTCTTCTAACAACACAAGAGGCGACTCTACACCTGGACATCACTACATGGTCAACAGCTTTATGGGCTTCCCTGGTGGCTCAGAGGATAAAGTGTCTACCTGCAATGCAGGAGACCCAGGTTCGATCCGCGGGTTGGGAAGATCCCCTGGAGAAGGAAATGGCAACCCACTCCAGTATTCTTGCCTGGAGAATCCCACGGACAGAGGAACCTGGGGGGCTACAGTCCACAGGGTCGCAGAGTCGGACACAACTAAGCGACTTCACTTTCTTTCTTTCTATATTCCTTGTAGTTGAAGATGGAGAAGCTCTACACAGTTAGCAAAAATAAGACCGGGAGCTGACTGTGGCTCAGATCATGAACTCCTTATTGCAAAATACAGACTTAAACTGAAGAAAGTGGGGAAAACCACTAGGCCATTCAGGTATGACCTAAATGAAATCCCTTACGACTACACAATGGAAGTGACAAACAGTTTCAAGGGATTAGATCTAATACAGTGCCTGAAGAACTATGGATGGAGATTCCCAACATTGTACAGGAGGCAGAGATCAAAACCATCCCCAAGAAAAAGAAATGCAAAAAGGCAAAATGGTTGTTGAGGAGGCCTTACAAATTGCTGAGAAAAGAAGAAAAATGAAAGGCAAAGGAGAAAAGGAAAGATATACCCATCTGAATGCAGAGTTCCAAAGAATAGCAAGGAGAGATATGAAAGCTTTCTGAAGTGATCAATGCAAAGAAATAGAGGAAAATGACAGAATGCGAAAGAGCAGAGATCTCATCAAGAAAATTAGAGATACCAAGGGAACATTTCATGCAAATATGGGGACAATAAAGGACAGAAATGGTATGGACCTAACAAAAGCAAAAGATTTTAAGGAGAACTGGCAAGAACACACAGAAGAACTACACAAAAAAGATCTTAATGACCCAGATAACCATGATGGTGTGATCACTCACCTAGAGCCAGACATCCTGGAGTGCAAAGTCAACAGGGTTTTAGGAAGCATCACTATGAACAAAGCTAATGCAGGTGATGAGATTCCAGCTGAGCTATTTCAAATCCTAAAGGATGATGCTATGAAAGTCCTACACTCAATATGCCAGCTAATTTGGAAAACTCAGCAAAGGCCACAGGACTGGAAAGGTCAGTTTTCATTCCAATCCCAAAGAAAGTTCAAAATACTGCACAACTGCACTCATCTCACATGCTAGCAAAGTAATGCTCAAATTCTCAAAATTCTCCAAGTTAGGCCTCAACAGTACATGAACTGAGAACTTCCAGATATACAAACTGGATTTAGAAAAGGTAAAGGAACTAGGGATCAAATTGTTAATATCTGCTGGATCACAGAAAAAGCAAAAGAATTCCAGAAAAACATCGACTTCTGCTTCATTAAATATGCCAAATCCTTTGACTGTGTGGATCACAACACACTGCAGAAAATTCTACAAGAGATGGAAATATGAGACCACCTGATCTGCCTCCTAAAAAAATCTGTATGCAGGTCAAGAAGGAACAGAAATGCAGATGGAACAACAGACTGATTTCAAACTCAGAAAGGAGTATATCAAGGCTGTATATTGTCACTGTGTTTATTTAACTTATATGCAGAGTACATACATCATGAGTAATGCTGGGCTGGATGAAGCACAAGTTGGTATCAAGATTGCCATGAGAAATATCAATAACCTCAAATATGAAGATGACACCACTCTTATGGCAGAAAACAAAGAGGAACTAAACAGCCTCTCAATGAAATTGAAAGAGGAGAGTGAAAATGCTGGCTTAAAACTCAACGTTCAAAAAACTAAGACCATGGCATCTGGTCCCATCACTTCATGGCAAATAGATGAGGAAACAATGGAACAGTGACAGACTTTATTTTCTTGGGCTCCAAAATCAGTGTGAATGGTGACTGCAGCATGAAATTAAAAGATTCTTCCTCCTTGGAAGAAAAGCTATGAGCAACCTAGACAGCGTATTAAAAAGCAGAGCCATTACTTTGTCGACACAGGTCTGTATAGTCAAAGTATGGTTTTCCCAGTCATCATGTACGGATTTGAGAGCTGGATCATAAAGAAGGCTGAGCGCCAAAGAATTAATGCTTTTGAGCTGTGTTGTTGGAAGACTCTTGAGCATCCCTTAAACTGCAAGGATATCAAACTGGTCAATCCTGATGGAAATCAGTGCTGAATATTCATTGGAAGGACTGATGCTGAAGCTGAAACTCCAATACTTTGGCCACCTGATGCAAAGAGCCAACTCATTAGAAAAGACTTTTATGCTGGGAGAGATTGAAGGCAGGAGGAGAAGGGGACCACAGAGGATGAGATGATTGGATGGCATCACTGACTCGATGGACATGAGTCTGAGTAAGCTCCGAGAGTTGGTGATGGACAGGGAAGTTGGGCATGCTGCAGTCCATGGGGTCACAAAGAGTCGGACACAACTGAGCGACTGAATTGAGTAATGCTAAGTTACTTTTTATTTGCAAAACTACTTTCTGAGTTAGTGCCAATATCTCTGTCTTTTTCAGTGAGGAAGCCAAGACTTAGGATAAATATCTAGCCAAAGTCACAAGCTCACTGGAGGAGTAGGAGCACACAGTGATCCTGTCTTGACCCTGAATACAATTCCATTCCTTTATGCCAGATTCCTACTCCACTCACACAACTCCTTTCATCCATCCTTATCTGTCTGCTGCTGCTGCCGCTGCTAAGTCACTTCAGTCATGTCCGACTCTGTGCGACCCCAGAGACAGCAGCCACCAGGCTCCCCCATCCCTGGGATTCTCCAGGCAAGAACACTGGAGTGGGTTGCCATTTCCTTCTCCAATGCATGAAAGTGAAGAGTGAAAGTGAAGACGCTCAGTCGTGTCCAACTCCTAGCAACCCCATGGACTACAGCCTACCAGGCTCCTCCTCCTCCTCCTCCAGGCAAGAGTACTGGAGTGGGATGCCATTGCCTTCTCTGTTATCTGTCTATATATATATAAACATATATTCTTTAAATATTTATACACACATATTATACTCACACACAGATATTTAAAGAAATATACTGAGAGTAAGTCAGGGGTAAAAGGAAATTAAAAGAATTGAAGGATACATGTAGGATTTCCATGAGTATGGTGACTCTTAAGAGAGAGAGAAATGTGGTTATAAGCCAAGGGATCAAAGCCAGAGGACCAAAAGTCTCCAGAAGAGGCATAGTATTAATTCTCATCATTTTCAATAGGCTCATAACCCCTACATTTTTATGAGCTCTTATCCCTCCATTTCTCTAGCCACAGGTCTTGAGAGAAAAAAGAATGTGGAAGAGAGTGATTTAGAGTCATGTCTGAGGCACCCAGAACAAGTAACTGCTTCTGTCTAACTCCAACTTGAAACTTTCTTAAATGAAACACTTGAGGTACATAGTATTATAATTTTCATAACAAAATCCATGTCACATTTTACATGTCTAAGTTCCTAAAATGTATCTTCATTGATTTGATTAGCATTGAATAGCTTAAGGTTAATTATGATATTAGTTGGACACTTCTTCTGCCCTCCCATTAAAAAAAAAATTATTTCTAGTTGAAGGATAATTGCTTTACAATATTGTGTCGGTTTCTGCCATATACTAACATCAGCCACAGGCATGCATATGTCCTCTCCCTCTTGAAACTTCCTCCCACCTTCTACCACATAAGACACCTCTATGTTGTCACAGAGCACCAGTTTGAGCTCCCTGAGTCATACAAGAAATTCCCACTGGCTATCTATTTATTGTTCAGTAACTCAGTAGTGTCTGATTCTTTGCGACTCCATGGACTGCAGCACGTGAGGCTTCCCTGTCCTTGACTATCTCCGGGAATTTGCTCAAACTCACATCCATTGAATCAGTGATGCCATCCAATCATCTCATCCCGTCATCACCTTCTCCTCCTGCCTTCAATCTTTCCCAAAATCAGAGTCTTTTTCAATAACTTGGCTCTTCACATCAGGTGGCCAAAGTATTAGAGCTTCATCTTTAGCATCAGTCCTTCCAATGAATATTCAGGGTTAATTTCCTTTGGGATTGACAGGTTTGATCTCCATGTGGTCCAAGGGACTCTCAAGAGTCTTCTCTAGGATCACAGTTCAAAAGCATCAATTCTTCAGTGCTCAGCCTTCTTTATGGTCCAACTCTCACATCCATACATGACTATGGAAAAACTATAGCTTTGACTATACGGACCTATGTCAGCAAAGTGATATCTCTGCTTTTTAATACGCTGTCTAGGTTGGTCATAACTTTTCTTCCAAGGAGCAAGCATCTTTTAACTTCAGGGCTGCAGTCACCATCTGCAGTGATTTTGGAGCCCAAGAAAATAGTTTGTTACTGTTCCATTGTTTCCCCAACTATTTGACATGAAGTGATGGGACCAGATGCCATGATCTTAGTTTTGTGAATGTTGAGTTTTAAGCCAGATTTTTCACTGTCCCCTTTCACCTTCATCAAGAGGTTCTTTAGTTCCTCTTTGCTTTCTGCCATTAGGCTGGTATCATCTACACATCTGAGGTTACTGATCTATTTTACATATGGTAGTTTATATATTTCCATGCTCCTCTCTCCATTTGTCTCACCATCTCCTTCACCTCTGTGTCCACAAGTCTGTTCTCCATATCTGCGTCTCCACTACTGCCCACAAATAGGTTAATCAGTACCATCTTTCTAGATTCCATATATATGTGTTAATATACGGTATTAGTTTTTCTGATTCTGATTTACTTCATTTTGTATAATAGGTTCTAGGTTCATCCACCTCATTAGAATGGACTCAAATGTGTTCCTTTTTACGATTGAGTAATATTCCATTGTATATATGTACCACAGCTTTTTTATCCATTCATCTGTCAATTGACATCTAGGTTGTTTCCATGTCCTGGCTATTGTAAATATTGTTGCAGTGAACACTGGGGTACATGTGTCATTTTCAATACGGTTTTCTCAGAGTATATGCCCAGTAGCAGGACTGTTGTGTCATATGGTAGCTTTATCCCTAGTTTTTTAAGGACTCTCCATATTGTTCTCCACAGTTACTGTATCAATTTACATTTCCAGGAACAGTGCAAGAAGGTTCCCTTTGCTCCACACCCTCTCCAGCATCCACTGTTGATAGATTTTTTGATGACGGCCATTTTGAGGTGTGAGGTAATATCTCACTGCAGTTTTGACTTGCATTTCTCTAATAATGAGTGATACTGAGCATATTTTTATGTGTTTATTGGTCTTCTTGTCTTCTTTGCAGAAATGTCTGTTTAGGCCATCTGCCCAACTTTTGATTGGGCGGTTTGTTTTTCTGGTATTGAGTTGGAAGAGCTGCTTTTATATTTTGGAAATGCTTTGTCAGTTGTTTAATATGCAACTATTTTCTCCCTTCCTGAGCACTGTCTCTTCACTTTGTTTATATGCTTCCTTTACTATGCAAAAGCTTTCAAGTTTAATTAGGTCCCATGGTTTATTTTTATTTCCATAACTGTAGGTGGTGGGTCATAGAGGATCTTGCTGAGATTTATGTCATGGAGTGTTCTGCCTATGTTTTCCTCTAAGAGTTTTATAGTTTCTGGTCTTACATTTAGGTCTTTAATCCATTATGAGTTTATCTTTGTGTATGGTTTTAGGGAGTGTTCTAATTTCATTCTTTTACATGCACCTGTCCAGTTTTCCTGGCACCACTTATTGAAGAGAGTATCTTTGCTTCATTGCATTTTCTTGCCTCCTCTGTCCAAGATAAAGTGTCTGTAGGTGCATAGGTTTATCTCTGGGCTTTCTATCTTGTTCCATTGGTTTATATTTCTGTTTTTGTGCCAGTACCATACTGTCTTGATGACTGCAGTTTTGTAGTAGAGCCTGAAGTCAGGCAGGTTGATTCCTCCAGTTCCATTCTTCTTTCTCAAGATTGCTTTGGCTGTTTGGGGTCTTTTGTGTTTCCATACAAATTGTGAATTTTTTTGTTGTAGTTTTGTGAAAAATGCCATTGGTAATTTGATAGACATTGTACTGAATTTGCAGATTGTTTCTGGTAATAAAGTCATTTTCACAATATTGATTCCTTGTACCCATGAAAATGCAATATCTCTCCATCTTTTATATCATCCTTGATTTCTTTCATCAGGGTTTTATAGTTTTCTGTACACAAATCTTGCTTCTTTGGTAGGATTATTCCAAGGCATTTGATTCTTTTTGTTGCAATGGTGAATGGGATTTTTCTTAATTTCTCTTTCTGATTTTTCATTGTTAATATATAGGGATGTAAGTGATTTATGTGTATTGATTTTGTATCCTGCAATTTTACTAAATTAACTAATTAGCTCTAGTAATTTTCTGATATTTTTAGGGTTTTCTATGTATAGTATCATGTCATGTGCAAACTGAGAGTTTTACTTCTTTTCTAATCTGGATTCCTTATATTTCTTTTTCTTCTCTGACTGCTGTGCCTAGGACTTCTAAAATTATGTTGAATAACATTGGCAAGAATGGGCACCCTTGTCTTGTTCCTGATCTCGGAGGAAATACTTTCAGATTTTCACCACTGAGAATAGTGTTTGCTGTTGGTTTATCATATATGGCCTTGACTGTGTTCAGGTAGATTCCTTCTATGCCCATTTTTTGAAGAGTTTTTGCCATAAATGAGTGCTGAATTTTGTCAAAAGCTTTTTCTGCATTTATTGAGATTATCATATGGTTTTTATCTTTCAATCTGTTAATACAGTATATCACATTGATTGATTTGCATATAATGAAGAATCCTTGCATCCCTGGAAAAAACAGAACTTGATTATAGCATACTACCTGTTTAATGCATTGTTGGATTCTGCCTGCTAGAATTTTGTTGAGGATTTTTGCATTTATGTTCATCAGTGATACTGGCCTGTAACTTTCTTTTTTTGTGATGTCTTTGTCTGGTTTTGATATCAGGGTGATGGTGGCCTCATAGAATGAGTTTGGCAGTGTTCCTTCCTCTGCAATTTTTTGGAGCAGTTTGAGAAGGATAGGCATTAGCTCTTCTCTAAATGTTGAATAAAATTCACCTGTGAAGTCAGTTGGCCCTGGGGTTTTAGTTTTGGGGAAATTTTTAAATCACAGTTTCAATTTCAGTGCTTGTCATTGGTTAGCTGATAATATTTATTTCTTCCTAGTTTAGTCTTGGAAGTTTGAACTTTCCTAATAATCTGTTCTTGTCTTCAAGGTTGTCCATTTTGTTGGCATATAGTTGCTCATAATAGTCTCTTATGATCCTTTATATTTCTGTGTTGCCTGCTGTAACCTCTCCTTTTTCATTTCTAATTTTGTTGATTTGATTCTTCTCCCTTTTTTCTTAACCATCTCACTAATGATTTGTCCATTTTGATTATCTTCTCAAAGAACCAGCTTTTAGTTTTATTAATCTTTACTATTGTTTACTTCATTTCTTTTTTATTTCTGCTCTGATCTTTATGATTTCTTTCCTTCTACTAACTTTGGGGTCTTTTTGTTCTTCTTTTTCCGGTTGTTTTAGCTGTAAAGTTACATTGTCTATGTGATGTTTTTCTTGTTTTTTGCATTGCTATACTTTCATCTTAGAACTGTTTTTGCTGTATTCCATAGGTTTTCCATCACTGTGTTTTCATTGTCATTTGTTTCTAAGAATTGTTTATTTCCCTTCTTATTTCTTCAGTAACCTGTTGGTTATTCATAAACATATTGCTGAATCTCCGTGTAATTGTGTTGTTTAATCTTCATGTGCTTGTGTTTGTTAGTTTTTTCCTGGTAACTGATATGTAGTTTCATAGCATTGTGGTCAGAAAAGATGCTTGACACAATTTCAATTTTCTTAAATATACTGAGGCTTGACTTGTGACCCAAGATGTGGTCTATCCTAGAGAATGTTCCATGTGCACTTGAGAAGAAAATGTATTCTTCTGCATTTTGATGGAATGTCCTGAAGATATCAATCAGGTTTATCTGATCTACTGTGTAATTTAAGGCTTGTGGTTCCTTATTAATTTTCTGTTTTGATGATCTGTCCACTGGTGTTAAGTGGGGTGTTAAAAGCCCCCTACTATTATTATGTTACAGTCAATTTCCCCTTTTTTATCTGTTAGTGTTTGCCTTACATACTGAGGTGCTGACGCCTATGTTGTGTGCATAAATATTTTAAATTGTTATGTGTTCTCCTTGGATTGATACCTTGATCTTTATGTAGTGTCTTTCTTTGTCTCTTTTAAGATTCTTTAGTTTAAGGTCTGTTTTGTCTGATATGAGAATCGGTGTCCTGTGTTTAGTTGTTCAGTTGTGTCTGAATCTTTGCAACCCCATGGACTGTAACCCGCCAGGCTCCTCTGCCCATGGGGATTCTCCAGGCAAGAATACTGAAGTGGGATGCCATGCTTTCCTCCAGGGGATCTTCCCAACCCAGGGATTGAACCCAGGTCTCCTGCATTGCAGGCAGATTTTTTACCATTTGAGCCACCAGAGAAGCCCATGAGAATTGTTACTCGGGCTTATTTTTGATTTCCATTTGTATGGAATATCTTTTTCTACCCTCTCACTTTAAGTCTGTATGTGTCTCTAGGTCTGAAGTTGGTTTCTTGTAGATAGCATATACATGGGTGTTTTTGTATCCATCCAGTCAGTCTGTGTCTTTTGGGTGAAGCATTGAATCCATTTGCATTTAAAGTAATTGCTGATATGGGGCTTACCAGATGACACCAGTTGTAAAGAACTTGCCTGCCAATGCTAGAGATGTAAGAGATGTAGGTGTAATCATTGGATTGCGAAGACCCCCTGGAGAAGGGCATGCCAACCCATTCAAGTATTCTTGCCTGGAGAATCCCATGGCGAGAGGGGTTTGGAGGGCTACAGTCCATAGGGTCGCAAAGAGTTGAATACGAATGAAACAGTTGAGCAACTGACATTTTCTTAATTGTTTTTGGTTTGTTTTTGTAGGTTTTTTCCTTGTCTTGTGTTTCCTACCTATAGAAATCCCTTTAGCATTTGCTGTAAAGCTGGTTTGGTGGTGCTAAATTCTCTTAATTTTTGCTTATCTGTAAAGCTTTTGATTTCTCTACCAATTTTGAATGAGATCCTTGCCAGGTAGAGTAATCTTGGTTGTAGATTTTTCCCTTTTGGTACTTTAAATGTATCCTGTCATTCCCTTCTGGCCTGCAGAGTTTCTGCTGACAGATCAGCTGTCAACAGCATGGGATTTCCCCTCTATATTACTTGTTGCTTTTCCCTTGCTGCTTTTAATGTTCTTTCTTCATGTTTAATCTTTGTTAGTTTGATTAGTATGTGTCTTGGTGTGTTTCACCTTGCATTTATCCTGTATGGGTATCTTTACAAAAATTGCTAAATAAAATTAGTCTACTTCTTGATCCAGAGTAATAACCAGTATTACTGCATATTATTCTTTCCATTGACAACTCAATCCATGATCACTTGATTAGGTGCAGAAATCAGTTAAAAATTTAAGGCAATCCTCAGGGTTTCCCTTTTATCTCAGAGAAAATGAGATTTAGACAAATGAATACAGTCAGTTGAGGGTTAAGCTAGTATCCCAATTTCCAATTCCTTGGCTGCACATCTGAAGCAAATTTCCCCTCTGCATGAAATATACATCTATATACATTAAATTGAAACCAACAAGGGAATTGACAAGTAAAATATTTAGTACCTAATGCAAGGAATATATAAAAATGTTGAAAGTTGAACAAAAGACTAGAGAGAGAAGCTACTGAACTTGGAAAATGAAAATTCTTCATCAAGAGTTTTATTGTTAAATTAAGCAATCTTTTTTGTTAGCAAACTAAAATTTAAGAAGCAAATTATATTCAAAGGAAAGATTGTTCAACCCTGGGCTGCTACATAAATTTCAGACATTCTCTGATCATGATGAATGAATTGGTTAATAAATGGCCAAGTTAATTAAACATGCAAATCAAAAAATGAAGTTTGTTGTTGCTACTGCTGTTTTTTTACCTGGTTGCCAAAGAGGTTGAATCCATTAATTGCTTCTAGAGCTGCTTTTGCTAAGCCAACAGAGCTAGAAGAGAAAAGGGAATACTTTATAACTCTGATGTATTTGTCTATAAAAGAATAACTGTTATATGATGAATATTCACAAGCAAGTATTTTTATTAACACTTATAACAACTTCCCAAGAATAATGTCTAATAGACTTCAGTCTGACATTTCACTATGTTAATTTTTCTTCCTTATAGTTAGTGATCTCCAAGGAAAAATATTTCTAAGTTCACCATGATCTACACAAATGTTCATACTATTGATGGGAGTAGTCTTAATTCCAGTATCACTTATATTCAGTAACTCAAGGGAAAAAAATGATTATGTTTAGAAGAAAGTGTAGTATGATGATATTTGCATGGTAATATCGGGCTGGGCATCATCATTCAGATCAATGAATAGAGCTTTTGTCATGTCAATTCTGAGCCCTAGAAAAGATTTTGTATATCACACACTAGCCACAGAGTATGGTTTAATATACCCATTCGAATGCTCTTTGATTAAGGCCCAATGAAATGGCATTATTTTATGCTCACAGATCAAAGGATCATCATACCTCTGATTTTTTGCTATATTCTTCTCTTTGTAATAAAATGTATACTTCTTTGGCCTCTCAGATATCTAATAGTGCTGAAAAATGGGAAGACCCAAATTTCATTAAAAATATGAAACTGTCATCTTATAAATATCAACCTTTAAATATTTTAGATCTAATATCTAGTTTACTTATTGCAATTTTTTGTCTTTTTCTCAAAGCAACTGCATATTCCATTAACCATTTTTTTAATGATTTTTTAAAATTTTATTTTATTTTTAAACTTTACATGATTGTATTAGTTTTGCCAAATATCAAAATGAATCCACCACAGGTATACATGTGTTCCCCATTCTGAACCCTCCTTCTCCTCCCTCCCCATACCATCCCTCTGGGTCGTCCCAGTGCACCAGCCCCAAGCATCCATTAATTATTTAAAATTAATGATCTGTCATCATTTCTTTAAAGCAGTGATTATTAAAGTGTGGTTCCCAGAGCAACAGCATTACCTGGAAGCTTGCCAATTCTCACTGCTTTCTGGGAATGGGGTGTTAACAAGCCCTCCAGGTGCTTGAATGCACTTTAAATCTGAGAACCACTATCCTAAGCTATTCGTGTTATCACGATCTACATTTTCTATGGGCTGTTTACATGAAATGTTTTCAAGTAAGCATTAATTTTACTACAGAATAGTAACTATTTGGGAAACGTTTTAAAATACGTGAATGGGAAGGAATATAGCCAATGTTTTATAACTTTAAATGAAACAGAGCCTTTAAAAATTGTGAATCACTGTGTTGCATACCTAACACTTACATAATATTGTACACAAACTATACTTCAATTTTTATAAAGGATAATTAATGTATGGAGATAGTGATCAGGTGGAAGGTACAGTGAGGAAAACAAAAAAATTGTAATTCAATGTCCTACCTAACTGACACACCTAAGAAAATTTTGACACATTAACTCTCAGGGGCCTATTTTAAGTATTAAAACATCTTGGAATTGATAAAACAACGCAGTTTATAGCAATAAAGTGAAATCCAGAAACTCAAAGATGAGCTAAGAGAAAGAAAAGATTTTTTTTTTAATTACGTAAGTTAAAAGTACAAAGGTAAGTGACTTAGACTACAGGATTTTATCCACAGGTGATATAATCACAGATACAGAAAATCCTTCAGTTCAGTTCAGTCACTGAGTTGTGTCTGACTCTTGGCGACCCCATGGACTATAGCACACCAGGCTTCCCTGTCCATCACCAACTCATGGAGCTTACTCAAACTCATGTCCATTGAGTCTGTGATGCCATCCAACCATTTCATCCTTTGTCGTCCCCTTCTCCTCCCACCTTCAAACTTTCCCAGCATCAGGGTCTTCCCAAATGAGTCAGTTCTCTGCATCAGATGGCCAAAGTATTGGAGTTTCCACTTCAACATCAGTCCTTCCAATGAATATTCAGGCCTGATTTCCTTTAGGATGGACTGGTTGGATCTCCTGGTACTCCAAGGGACTCTCAAGAGTCTTCTCCAACACCACAGTTCAAAAGCATCAATTCTCCGGTGCTCAATGGCAACCCACTCCAGTACTCTTGCCTGGAAAATCCATGGACGGAGGAGCCTGGTGGCTACAGTCCATGGGGTCGTGAAGAATCGGACATGACTGAGCGACTTCACTTTCACTTTTCACTTTCATGCATTGGAGAAGGAAATGGCAACCCACTTCAGCATTCTTGCCTGGAGAATCCCAGGGACGGCGGAGCCTGATGGGCTGCCGTCTATGGGGTCACAGAGTCGGACATGACTGACACGACTTAGCAGCAGCAGCAGCTTTCTTTATAGTCCAACTCTCACATCCATACATGACTACTGGAAAAACCATAGCTTTGACTAGACAAACTTCTGTTGGCAAAGTAAAAACTCTGCTTTGTAATATGCTGTCTAGGTTGGTCATAACTTTTCTTCCAAGGAGCAAGCATCTTTTAATTTCATGGCTGCAGTCAAAATCTACAGTGATTTGGGAGCCGCCCCAAATAAAGTCTTTCACTGTTTCATTGTTGCCCCATCTATTTGCCACGAAGTGATGGGACTAGATGCCATGATCTTAGTTTTTTGAATGTTGAGTTTTAAGCCAACTTTTTCACTTTTCTTTTTCACTTTCATCAAGAGGTTCTTTAGTTTTTCTTCGCTTTCTGCCATAAGGGTGGTGTCATCTGCATATCTGAGGTTAGTGATATTTCTCCCAGCAATCTTGATTCCAGCTTGTGCTTCTTTCAGCCCAGCGTTTCTCATGATGTACTCTGCATATAAGTTAAATAAGCCGGGTGACAATACATAGCCTTGACGTACTCCTTTCCTGATTTGGAACCAGTCTATTGTTCCATGTCCAGTTCTAACTGTTGCTTCTTGATGTGCATACAGATTTCTCAGGAGGCAGGTCAGGTGGTCTGGTATTCCCTCTCTTGAAGAATTTTCCACAGTCCTTAAGAATCAACAAAAATATACTATGTGGATGATACCACTCTAATGGCAGAAAGCAAAGAGGAACTAAAGAAACTCTTGATGAGGGTGAAGGAGGAGAGTGAAAAAGCCAGCTTAAAACTCAGTATTAAAAAAACTAAGTTCATGGCCTCCAGTCTCATCACTTCATGGCAAATAGAAGGGAGAAAGGTAGAAGAAGTGACAGATTTCCTCTTCTTGGGCTCTAAAATCATTGTGTATAGTGACTGCAGCCATGAAATTAGAAGATAATTACTTTTTGGCAGGAAAGCTATGACAAAACTAGACTGTGTTAGAAGCAAAAATGTCCATATAGTCAAGGTTATGGTCTTTCCAGTAGTCATGTACAGATATGAGAGCTGGACCAGAAGGAAGTCTGAGTGCCAAAGAATTGAAGTGTGGTGCTGGAGAAGACTCTTGAAAGTCCCCTGGACAGCAAGGAGATCATACCACTTAGTCTTAAATGAAATCAACAATGAATACTCATTAGAAGGACTGATACTGAAGCTCCACTACTTTGGTCATCTGATGAAAATGGTCAGTTCATTGGAAAGACCCTGATGCTGGGAAAGGTTGAAGGCAGAAGGAGAAAACAGCAACAGAGGATGAGATGGTTGGATGGCATCACCAATTCAATGGACATGAACTTAGGTAAACTCCAGGAGATGGTGAGGGACAGGAAGTCTGGCATGCTGCAGTCCCGGGGGTCACGAAGAGTCGGACATGACTTGGAGACTAAGCAACAACAAAGTCCCAAGAGACAAATTCACTATCAAAATTAATTTTATTTCTACATACTAGCCATAGACACTTGGAAATTTAATGTTAAAAATAAGTATCACTATAACATGAAATAACTCAAAATATTTTAGCATAAATTTAACAAAATATGTGCAAGACCTGAACACTGAAAAACATTTCTGAAAAAATTAAAAAGACCTAAACAAAGAGATGTCCCACATTCATGAATTGGAAAATTGAAGATCATTAAAGTATCAGTTATCTTCAAAATGATCTATTGATTCAATGCAATCACAATCAAGTATCAACAGGCATTTTTTGGTAAAAACTGACTAGCTAATTCTAAAATAAATGTGAAAATGTCCTGGAACAGTAGAAAGGTTTTCTTTAAAGGAGAGCAAATCTGAAGGACTACTTCAGAGGTAAAAGAGCTCCACGATAATGCTGGTAAAAGACATTTCTGAAAAGATACAAAGAAACTGTGTAGGGCAGAATAGTTTTTCTTGGACCTAAATAAAGCAAGTTATTCCTTAAAAAAACATGTTGAAGGACATCTTGATTTCATGACTTAGCATAAAGCAACAATTACCAGTGCAATATAGTACAGATCAGGGCAGACATGTAAATCAATAAGACAGTCTAGAAACAGACCCATATATATGATCAAACAGCTAGGTAAGTCAATGTGGAAAGAATAGCCTTTAATGGTGCTGGAATAGTAAAGTATCTATATGGGGAAAAAAATCTCAATCATTGCTTCATACTACACAAAAGTAATCTGAAATAGATCATAGACTTAAATGTAAAAGCTAAAACTATAAATCTTTTAGAACAAAACCTAGGAAAAAAACGCTTCACAATCCTGAAGTGGAAAAAATTTCTAAGACACAATAACTAGTCATAAAAATTTTGATAAATTAGACTTCATCAGAATTAATATCTGATCTTCAAAACATGCCATTAATAAATGGCATGCCATTTATTACCTGCCATAATAAACATGCCATTAATGAAATTAAAAGGCAAGTTGAATTCTGTAAAAAAAATTTGTAAAAAAAGAAAAAACCCATATCTCACAAAAGAATCTAAAATATATAAAGAACTGTTACAACTCAGTAAGAATACAAACAACCCAATTTAAAAATGGGAAAAAGATTTTAACAGACACTTCAAAATGCAGATATATGAAAGTAAATGGTACATGAAAAGATGTTTAATAAAATTAGTCAACAGAAAAATACAAAAAAAAAAAAAGAAAAATACAAATTAAAATTACCACATACTCATAAGAATAATTTAAAAATTACAAACAATACCAAGTGTAGATAAAGATGTGGAGCAACTGCAGTTTCTGCCATTTGATGGCAGGTATGAATGGTAGGAATGAAATGGTAGGAATGAAAAATGGTAAATTCCTTTCAAAAAACAGTTTGGCAGTTTCTTAAAATGTTAAAACACTTATTATACAACTCAGGAATTCTACTCTTATGTATTTTCCAAGAGAAATAAAAATATATATTAACAAAAAGAGCTGTATTGAAATGTTCACAACAGCTTTATTTTAATAGCCCAAACTGTCAACAAACCAAATGCTCATCAACAGAAAATAAACCAAAGTGTGGTTTATCTGTATAATGGGATACTATTTGACAATAAAAAGGAACAAAGAACTGAAAAAGATAAATAAAATATATGAAAAGGAAGTTGGAGTAGACACAATTTTCCCTATTCCTCTAAGTACAATTAAGAACCCCAGACATAAAATAAGAGACTTGCCTGTAGCTCAGACAATAAAGAATCTGCCTGCAATGCAGGAGACTCAGGTTCGATCCCTGGGTCGGGAAGATTCTCTGGAGAAGGGAATGGCAATGCATTCCAGTATTCTTGCCTGGAGAATCCCATGGACAAAGGAATCTGGTGGGCTACAATCCATGGGGTTGCAAACAGTCACATACGACTGAACAACTGCTACTATTACCACTAGACATAACATAAACAAATATAAAAAGGCTCAAAAAGATAGTGAGAAGGCAGCCTGCCTAGGAACCTCAGGATTCCAGGAACAGCAGTATAAGGAGTCTCCTGAGTTTCCCTTTTGCATTTTTTTTTTGCCTCATATATATACCAGACTTAGAACTGAATAAACCAACAACTAGGAAATACAGGTAGATACATATAGAAAAATACCCAGCAAAAGCCAATGGACCAGGAAAAGAGCAACCTAGCAAAATGGAAAACTTTTAGACCATAACCAGTCAAAAAAACTGTGACTCTATCCCCACCCACTCCGGTACACACTGAGTAGGAAATTCAGATTTCTATGCTCCTGAGACTATAATGAGGAACTGCACTCAACATCCAACCACCTCAATTGTGGTGGTGTCAGAAAAACCCAAGGACGAAATCAAGACCTGCATTCCCAATGGATGGTAAAAAGTCTCCATTCTCACATCTCAGTGTCAGTGGATATCACATGGAGAGCCTAGACTTTCATTCCTACCCACCAGTAAACAAGTGAATTGCCCCTTCCTCTGGGGATGGCACCAAAGGAAATCCAGTGGACAATTAAAACTCACATGAATGCCCAACTATAAAGAGGCCACACCTTTTTCCTTGTCATGTAAGTGGAGGTCATCTGGAAATTAGTACTGAGGTAATAATACTTCTACCTCCCAGACAGGGAGGTATTAATTGAAGCCTACTGGGGAGCTAGACCTGACGACCCAGATCCAGCAGTAATGTAGAATCTCTATCTTGGGTGTCAACAACACACAAAAAACTGGCAGTAATGTGGTGATGTGTTTACCCTCTTCCCCTGCCAGAGTGGTGTCAAAAAAATACAACTAAAATAAAAAATAAAACCCACAGTCTTATAATATCTTAAACGTTCATCAGTTTAGTTCAGTCACTCAGTTGTGTCCGATTCTTTGCGACCCCATGAACCACAGCACACCAGGCCTCCCTGTCCATCACCAACTCCCGGAGTTTACCCAGACTCATGCCCATTGAGTCGGTGATGCCATCTAACCATCTCATCCTCTGTTGTCCCCTTCTCCTCCTGCCCTCAGTCTTTCCCAGCATCAGGGTGTTTCAATAAGTCAGTTCCTCGCATGAGGTGGCCAAAGTTTCAGCTGCAACATCAGTCCTTCCAGTGAACATCCAGGACTGATCTCCTTTAGGATGGACTGGTTGGATCTCTTTGCAGTCCAAGGGACTCTCAAGAGTCTTCTCCAACACTACAGTTCAAAAGCATCAATTCTTCAGTGCTCAGCTCTCTTCATGGTCCAAGTCTCACATCCATACATGACCACTGGAAAAACCATAGCCTTGACTAGATGAACCTTTGTTGACAAAGTAATGTCTCTGCATTTTAATATCCTGTCTAGGTTGGTCATAACTTTCCTTCCAAGCAGTAAGTGTCTTTTAATTTCATGGCTGCACTCACCATCTGCAGTGATTTTGGAGCCCAGAAAAATAAGTCAGCCACTGTTTCCACTATTTCCCCATCTATTTGCCATGAAGTTATGGGACTAATTTTAAAAAATCACTCATCATATCTAGAAACAGAACTATTCAAAATGAATAAAATCTATCTATCTGTATCAATATATACTTATACTGAGACAAGAGAAATGTGAAAATTAACAAAGACTTTAAAGCAGCTGTGATGAAAAGGCTTCAGTGAGCAATTATGAGTATGAGTGAAACAAATGAAAAGAAAAAGGCTCAGCTATGAAATAGGAAATCTCAGCAAAGTCTTTAGAACTGAAAAATACAATAATCAAAACAAAAAGCTCAGTGAACAGGATGAAGGAGACAGAAGAAAGAATAGCTAACCTGAAAGATAAAACAATAGAAATTATCTAGTCTGAACAAAAGAGAGAAAATAGACTTAACAAAACAAATAAAGAGAATCTCAGAGACCTGTGGGAGTTTAACAAAGGTTTATCATTCATGTCACTGGACTTACTGAACAACAGGAAAAAAAAAAGGACAGAGCTTTAAAAAAAAAAAAAGCATCTGAAACAATGGCAGAAAATTTCTCAGTTAGCAAGTGACAAAAAGCTAAGTGATACTCAAACAAAATAAAATAAAAATACCCTTTCAGGACACATCCTAACTTCTAAAAACTAAAGAAAAAGAAAAATCTTGACAGTATCCAAAGAAAACATGTCTACAGGGGAAAAGCAATTAAATAACAGTGAACTGCTTATAAAAAAACAAAACCCAAAAACCCACAAAGCTAAAAGAATGTGACATAAGAGATTTTAAGCATTAAAAGAAAGAACTGTCAACCCAGAATCTTATACCAGTAAATATATTCTGTATATTTATTTATTTAAGCAAGACATTCCCAGATGAAGGAAAAGTAAGAGGTCTGTCATAAGCAGATTTACCCTAAAAATATGGAAGTAAGTTCTCAAAACAGAAAGGAAATGCTAGATAGTTAGAAAATGGTAAACAAAATTACTGGCAAATACAATAGGCTTTTATCCTGTTGAGTTTTATTTATTTTTTTTACTCTATTTTTAATTTAAATTTATTTATTTTAATTAGAGGCTAATTACTTTACAATATTATATTGGTTTTGCCATACATCAACATGAGTTTTATAAATTATGTTTGATAGTTACAGCCAAAGTTATAACACTGTGGTTCTAAATGTATATGGAGGAAATATTTAATATAATTAGATTATAAATGGGGGAGGGTAACAAAACACATATGAAGGTAAAGTTTCTATAATCCCTCTACCTGATAAAATGATGACATTAATACACTGAGTACATATGTGTATATAATAATACCTAGAGCAACCACTGAAAAGCCATAAAAAAGATCATTCAAAACCGGTATAGATAATCAAAATGGAATTCTAAAAAATGTTTTAGAACAGGAAGGTAGGAAAAATAAAACAGAGAAATGAAAAAAAAAAAAAGAGAATAAATACAAAAATAAAATGGCAAATGTAAACCAAAACATATCAATAATTACATTCAACGTAAAAGTCTAAACATGGCAATTAAAGATTGGCAGAGTTGACATAAAAACATGACCCAACTGTATACAAGAAACTCTTTTTGAATATAATAATGTAGACAGGTTGAAAGTAAAAGGATTTAAAAAAGAAGTATCATGTAACCATCAATCTCAAATGAAAGCATATTTTCAAGTCCCAACCCAAAGAGACAGTATTTGGAGATGGGGCCTTTGGAAGGTAATTAGGCTTAGATTAGGTCATGAACTAGGTCATGAATGTGGAGCCCCTATGAATGATGGAATTAGTATGCCTGAGTCACACAGCATGTGGGATCTTAGTTCCCTCACCAAGGATGGAACCATGCCCTCTACAGTGAAAGCATGGAGTCTTAATCCCTGGACCCCCATGGAAGTCCCAGGATTAGTATTTCTTTAAGAAGAGAGACCACAGAGCTTGCTTTGTCTCCCTCTCTGTCATGAAAGGACATGGCAAGAAGGTGATGATCTGTAAATCAGAAGAAAGTCCTCACCAGAGAACAGAGATGTCTGGCAACTTGATCTTGGACACTTTAGACTCCAGAATATATAAATTCCTGTTGTTTAAGCTTCCCAGTCTATGGTGCTTTTTTTTAGCAGGACAAATCAATTAATACAAGTCTATATAACAGGAGTATACATTTTTTTTTTTCAGGTGCTCACATCAACATCAAGAGATCCTATCTTGGCCATAAACAAAATCTCAAGACTATAAAAGAACTGAAATCCTACTGTACTCTTTAATCACAATGGCATCAAACTAGAATCAATAATAGAACAACAACAGGTACATCTGCCAACTCTTGTAAAGAAAACAATATATACCTGTCTACATAATCCACATGAATGAAAGAAGAATCTCAAGTGAAATAAAAAATACAATGAATAGAATGAAAATGAAAATATAACATCAAAATTTATGTAGTATAACTAAAGTAGTACTAAGGGAAATTTACAGAACTAAATGTATGTATTAGGAAAGAGAAAAGCCTCAAATCAATTATCTAATCCCAATGTAATTGAAGCCAGAAAAAGAGCAAAATAAACCTGAAGCAAACAGAAGGAAATAACACCGATAACAGAAAACAATGACAATTGATACACCCACACCCACACCCACACACAAAAAAAAACAGAAAAAAATCAGTGGAACAAACAACTGATCTTTAAAGGGCTAAAGAAAATTGACAGAAGCCTGACAAAGATATAAGACACAAATGACCAATATTAGGCATACAACAGGAGATAACACTACAGACATTGTAGGTATCAAAAGGATAATCAGCAAATACTCTGAACAATTCAACATACATAGATTAAAAGGAATGAATCAATTCCTGGAAAAGCACAAACTTATCACTACTCACTCAATATGAAATAATTTGAATAGCCCCATTACTGTTAAGAAGTTGAATCCATAATTTTCAAATGGTCAAGAAAAACCCTTTCCATACCTATATGATTTCATTGAAGAAATCTATCAAACATTTAAAGAAAAACTGACACCAATTCTACACAATCTCTTCCAGAAAATAGAGGGGGAAAATAACACTTCAGAGTTCATTTAATTGAAGCTAGCATTACTCTGAAACTCCAGTACTTTGGCCACCTCATGCGAAGAGTTGACTCACTGGATGGTATCACCGACTCGATGGACATGAGTTTGAGTGAACTCCGGGAGTTGGTGATGGACAGGGAGCCCTGGCGTGCTGCAATTCATGGAGTCACAAAGAGTCAGACACGACTGAGCGACTGAACCAAATTGAAGCTACCACTACAGAGTAAAGTGAAAAATAGTGATAACACCAAATGCTGGCAAAGATTCAGAGAATGACATCATACATTGCTAGTAGGAATGTAAAGCAATATGGGACTCTCAAAAATAGTCTTGCAGTTTCTTTAAAATCTAAACATGTAACTACCCACCAACTGAACTACTGGACATTCATCCCAGATAAGGTCATAGTCATTTACAACTATGTTTTCTTCTAAGAGTTTTATAGCTTTAGTTCTTACTATAGGTCATTGATCCTTTTCCAGTTAATTTTTGTATTATATACTGCACAAAGTAGGGACCCAAATTCATTCTTTTGTATCCAGTTGTCCCAGCACCATTTGCTAAAAAGACTATATTCTTCTCTATCAATTATCCTTGCAACTTTGTCAAAATCAACTGACCATACATGTATGGGTTTCTTTCTAGATCATCAATTCTACTGCACTAATATCTGTATCTCTTGTTATACTTGTACCACACTATTTAATTATTGTAGCAGATTACTGTAACTATAGGAAGCTCATTACTGTAGTAAATTTTGAAGTTGCAAAGTGTGGATCCTCCAACTTTGTTCTTTATCAAGCGTTGTTTCGGCTATTCTGAGTCCCCTGCATCTTCATGCAAATTTTAGGATTAGTTTGTCAAATTCTAAAAAAAAAAAAAAAGATTTCTGAGATGGATTACACTGAACACCCCTGGAGTAGGAAATGGCAACCCATTTCAATATTCTTGCCTGGGAAATTCCATGGACAGAGGAGCCCGGTGGTATAGCGCTATAGTCCATGGGGTGGCAGAGAGTCAGATGTGACTGAGCACACACTGAACACAGGATATCTTTCCATTCTTGTATGTGTTCTTTAATTTTTTTCAACAATATTTTATTGTTTTTGATGTACAAGTCTTGCATTTCTTTTTTTAATCCCCTCTACTTTTAAAGTGAGGAATCTTAAGTTCTGAGAGATTGAATGTAAGTGACTTTCAAATGCATCCTTATTTTCTCTTTGGTGAAAACTCTGTTCCCTACTACAATATATGCAGACCATTTTACCCTGGTTCTCAAGAACAACTAAGCGAATGATCTGGCATTGTTTCCCAGGTGACCCTAGTGATGAAGAACTCACCTGCCAATGGAGGAGATCTAAGAGATGTGGGTTTGATCCCTGGGTCTGGAATATCCCTGGGAGGAGAGCATGGCAACCTACTCTAGCATATTTTGCCTAAAGAAACCCATGGACAGAGAAGCCTGGAGGGCTATAGCCCAAAGAGTCACAAAGAGTCAGACAAGACTGAAGCAACTTAGCACGCACACACTGTTGACTCAAATCTGCAGTCCAGCATTTCACTTTCAGTGAAGAAGTACCTCACACTTCCACAGGTTGAACAAATTTCAAAACAATCCACATGGTACTTGCTAGTATACTTTAGAGAAGGGGCATGGTCTCTTTTCATAGCCAAAGTCATTTTAGAGAAATGACAAGGCCTACAACCTGGAGGAACAAAGTCCAAATGAAGAGTATGTGCTAGTTTAAAATATGTCTGCCAAATCTTTGCCTTCTATCAAAAGGTGGAGTCTAATTCCCCTCACTTATCTTATTGACTCTAACAGATAGGTGTAGTGAAAGTTATGCTGCATGATTTCCAAAGCTAAGTCATAAAAAGATACAGCTTCCACCTGGCCTGTGGGTTTTGGGACACTGAACCTTGGAACCTAGCTACCACAATGTGCAGAATCTGTATGGAAAAACTTCATATAGGTCTTCCTGCTGAAGTCCCAGTCAACACTCTGATACCCAAGTAAGGAAGTCTTCAAAGTTGACTCTAGCCCCAGCCACAACTGATGGCATGAACATGAGACCCTAAGGATGAACCACCGTAGTTAGCCTAGTCAACCCCCTGAACCATGAGAGTTAACAATAGTAAAAGATTGTTGTCTTGCTGTTTTATGCTTCTAAGTTTGGGATGCGTTACTTGAAACAGTAGGTAGCAAGAAAAGAACCTAAGGCAGGTTTCTTACCGTACATGCACCCAGCACAATCATACCTAGCCTTGAATAGTCCAAATGGAAACCAAACAGTACCTGCATAAGAATTTTAAATTCTTAGAACCTAAGGGTTAGAAGAGCCATAGGAATCATATACTCTGACAATGCACGCAGAAACATCGCTGCCAATTGATTTTATTGCTTAAGGACGTGTTCTCAATGCCCACGGAGCTCTCCCTTAGTCCCCAGTGCACAAGGTTCTAGGTTTAAAAATGGTGCAGAAAGACAGCGGAGGGATGAACGTGGAAACTGTCCTCTAAATAAGGCACTACAAAAGAAAGAAACATTGGATCTGGATTATAGTAAAGGTCAAGTTCTTACCATTTCAATTTTCTTTACCAATGCAATTGGTTGAATAACTGGACTTAATTGAAATTCACAAATATGTTAATTTATTATTGACTGGTTATTTAAATCTTTGGCAACAGCAAGCTATTTATGTGACTATTACCAACAGAGCATTCACCAATTTGGTTCTTTAAAGGTGCTACCTTACATTTACTTACAGGAACTAAAATAAAGTGTTTACCTGGGAGATAGTTTTTAATAAGGTGATTTATTGCATAAATGAAAGCTTCTCTAGAAAAGATAATGGGTTTGGACTAAGTGATTTAAAACCCACCATGGAATCCAAAAAATTAACTGGCAAGCATGGAAATTAAATTCACAATCTCATATTCATTAACATTATGCTTTAACTCCCTGAGGTGCCCAATCATACTTTCTGAAAAAAAAAAAAAAAAAGACTTTACAGTACTATGGTTTTAATGGATGTTCATGAATTGTTCACTACAGGAAAAATACATAAAATGAAGCAGAATGGATGGATAACTGCCTGTATTATAGCTCAATGACTAGAACATCAGAAATGACTTAAGAAGGGTAAGTAGTTACTTTAAATAACAAGTACTGTATGAAATAAAATGGTCACCAAAAGTATCTTAAACTGAGTAAAGTGGTGCTATGATGGTTACTTACCAGATATTTTAGTGATAGCCTTCTTTATTGGAAAAGCCTAGAGAATAGAATATAAAATTGTATTCCTCCCTACAAAACCCCAATAATCTTTCCTTCTGGATATATATCTATTATGGGCTTCCCTGATAGCTCAGTTGGTAAAGAATCCACTTGCAATGCAGGAGACTCCAGTTCGATTTCTGGGTTGGGAAAGATAGCCTACCCACTACAGTATTCCTGGGTTTCCCTTGTGGCTCAGCTGGTAAAGAATGTGCCTGGAAGGTGAGAGACCCGGGTTTGATCCCTGGGTTGGGAAGATCCCCTGGAGAAAGGAATGGCTATCCACTCCAGTATTCTGACTTGGAGAATTCCATGGACTGTATAGTCCATGGGGTTGCTAGGAGTCAGACACGACTCAGCAACTTTCACTTTCATATGTATAATAATCTTTCCATTTGGGCATTGTTGTTCAGCTGCTAAATCGTGGTTCAGCTGCTAAGTCATGTCTGACTTTGCAACCTCATGGACTATACAGTACACCAGGTTTTCCCTGTTCTTCAGTATTTCCCAGAGTTTGCTCAAATCAAGTCTACTGAGTCAGTGATGCCATCCAACCATCTCATACTCTGTCGTTCCCTTCTCCTCCTGCCCTCAATCTTTCCCAGCATCAGGGTCTTTTCCAACAAGTCGGCTATTCGCATCAGGTGGCCAAAGAACTGGAGCTTCAGCTTCAGCATCAGTCCTTCCAATGAATATTCAGGGTTGATTATATATCTGTATTACTATGTTATTACAACTTTCCTTTTTGCTTTCCAATAGCCAAAAAATTTAAAGTTAGGTTTGAGATTCAATTCATATTTTATAGAGGACTCATCTCTTCTCCACCTGTAATGCAGGAGACCCCAGTTTGATTCCTGGGTCAAGAAGATCCCCTGGAGAAGGGACAAGCTACCCACTCCAGTATACATGGGCTTCCTTGGTGGCTCAGACAGTAAAGAATTGGCCTGCAATGAGGGAGACCTGCATTTGATCCCTGGCTTGGGAAGATCCCCTGGAGGAGGGCATAGGGACCAACTCCAGTATTCTTGCCTGGAGAATCCCCATGGACAGAGGAGCCTGGAGGGCTACAGTCCATAGGGTTGCAAAGAGTCAGACATGACAGAGTGACTAAGTGCAGCTCATTTTCTTCTCCAAAACAGTTTTGGCTTAAAGTGTTTAAAGGTAGCCCCAAGGAGTAAAAACAGCCTTACTTAAATGAGGAAGGGAAATTTTTAAATTAAAATACTGAATTTAATGTGGAACAGCTAAAAAGACCACCTGGATATGTAACTCTGGGGATTAAGAATTAGTGTTATACTTTTTGCCTGTGGATACCACTGAGTAAGCATCACTGACGTCTTCCCCCTCCACTGCCACCATGTCTAAGTCAAAGCCTCCCAAAGAGCCTGAACAGCTGTGGAAGCTCTTCATCAGAGGACTGAGCTTTGAAACAAATGCTGAGAGTCTGAGGAGCCATTCTGAGCAATGGGGAACACTCACAGACCGTGTGGTAATAAGGAATCCAAACACCAAGTGCTCCAGAGGCTGCGGGTTTGTCACACATGCCTCTGTAGAGGAGGTGGACACAGCCATGAATGCAAGGCCACACAAGGTGGATGGAAGAGTTGTGGAACCTAAGAGACCGTCTCAAGAGAAGATTCTCAAAGAGCTGGTGTCCACTTAACCGTGAAAAAGATTTTTGTTGGTGGCATTAAAGACACTGAAGAACATTACCTGAGAAATTATTCACAATAGTAGAGGAAAACCGAAGTGACTGAAATCATGACTGACCGAGGCAGTGGCAGAAAGAGAGGCTTTGCTTTTGTAACCTTTGATGACCATGATTCCATAGACAATACTGTCATTCAGAAATACCACATTGTTAATGGCCACAACTGTGAAGTGAGAAAAGCTCTATCAAGGCTTGCCTAAGCAAGACATGGCTAGTGCTTCATCCAACCAAAGAGGCCAAAGTGGTCTGGAAACTTTGATGGCAGCCATGGTGGTGGTGGATATTGGTGGCAGCGGGGTGGCTATAACAGGTTTGGTAATGATAGAAGCAATTTTGGAGGTGGCGGAAGCTACAATGATTTTGGCAATTACAACAATCTATCTTCAAATTTTGGACTCATGAAAGAAGGAAACTTTGGAGGCAGAAGTTCTGGCTCCTATGGTGGTGGAGGCCAATACTTTGCCAAACCAGGAAACCAAGGTGGCTATGGTGGTTCCAGTAGCAGCAGTATCTATGACAGTGGGAGAAGGTTTTAATTACTGCCAGGAAACAGAGCTTAGCAGGAAAGGAGAGCCAGAGAAGTGATAGGTTACAATAGATTTGTGAACTCAGCCAAGCACGGTGGTGGCAGGGCCTAGCTGCTACACAGAAGACATGTTTTAGACAACACTCATGTATATGAGCAAAAACCTTGAGGACTGTATTTGTGATTAATTGTGTAACGGGTTATTTTAGTTTCTGTTTTATGGAAAGTATAAAGTATTTCAATAAAGGGTTTTAATGTAGCTTTTTTTTTTTGCTGTTGATTGCTAAATGTAATAGTCTAATCATCATGCTGAATAAATACGTTTTTTTAAAATGTGCTGTGTAAAGTTAATCTACTCTGAAGCCATTTTGGTAAAGTATCCCAACAGTGTAAAGTCAGAATTCTTTCAGGGTGATGCCAGGTTCCACTCAAATTTATTTACAGCCTGCTTTGGTAGAGAAGCTTTTGTCTTCAGAACCTTGTTGTAGTTGAACTGACAGTTACTGTGTTGTGACCTGGAGTTCACCTTTAAAAGAGTCACCCATGCAAAGTCATGGAGTTTTTTGGTTATTAATGACTGCTGGCACATCCTATGCAATATATCTAAATTGAATTATGGTACCAAATAAAGTTATAGATGGGAATGAAGCTTGTGTATCATCCATTATCAGGTATAATCAATACAAAATTTAATATCTTCAAAAAAAGAATTTCTGTTATAATAAATAGGTAACTAATACATGAAGGAAAATGAAATTAAATCAAATAATATTAATATAAGATTCTGAAATGTAAGGAAATTTATTATAAGACTTAGAGAATAAACAGAAGAAAAAAGGAGAATTTAGTGCTAGACACCCTAGGAGAAACTAAAAGGAGTATGTTGTTCAAGGAAAAGTCAGATCAACAGAAAAATCAGGAGAGCAGGGAATGGTTGCTCTCTGAATGGAAACATTCAGTTACACTGAGTTTGGAGCAATGGTTTCTTTTACCCAATCCTAAAGAGGACGAGGATGCTGCAAGAAATGGGTTAAATGGTTAAATGTAATGAGATCACTTTTTAGAAAAAAGTTCTGAAGCTTATCTAAGAAAGGCTAAATAATTCAAGAATTTGGACTAAAACAGATACAGGCAAACCTGGGGCTGAAAAGGGCAGATTAGGAAGCGAATGACAAAGGCATTAGGCTAAATCAAGCTTTACTGATTGCTAAGCAAAGATATCCTTGAAACTTAGCAAAATGTCACCAAGGTGGTACACCTTGCTGTTCTTTCAAACTTTAGGAAAACTTTTTAAGACATTAAACTACAACATGATACAGTAAAAATCACCTAGAGCCAGACATCCTGGAATGGGAAGTCAAGTGGGCCTAAGCAAGCATCACTACAAACAAAGCTAGTGGAGCTGATGGAATTCCAGTGGAGCTATTTCAAATCCTGAAAGATGATGCTGTGAAAGTGCTGCACTCAATATGCCAGCAAATTTGGAAAACTCAGCAGTGGCCACAGGACTGGAAATGGTCAGTTTTCATTCCAATCTCAAAGAAAGGCAGTGCCAAAGAATGCTCAAACTACCACACAATTGCACTCAAATCACACGCTAGGAAAGTAATGCTCAAAATTCTCCAAGCCAGACTTCAGCAATACGTGATCTGTGAACTTCCAGATGTTCAAGCTGGTTTTAGAAAAGGCAGAGGAACCAGAGATCAAATTGCCAACATCTGCTGGATCATGGAAAAAGCAAGAGAGTTCCAGAAAAACATCTATGTCTGCTTTATTGACTATGCCAAAGCCTTTGACTGTGTG
>NW_011494764.1:2636181-2642878 GCF_000754665.1 Bison bison bison
TTGGACTGCAAGGAGATCCAACCAGTCCATTCTGAAGGAGATCAGCCCTGGGATTTCTTTGGAAGGAATGATGCTGAGGCTGAAACTCCAGTACTTTGGCCACCTCATGCAAAGAGTTGACTCTGATGCTGGGAGGGATTGGGGGCAGGAGGAGAAGGGGACGACAGAGGATGAGATGGCTGGATGGCATCACTGACTCAATGATGTGAGTCTGAGTGAACTCTGGGAGTTGGTGATAGACAGGGAGCCCTGGCATGCTGCGATTCATGGGGTCGCAAAGAGTTGGACACGACTGAGCGACTGAACTGAATGAACAGTAAAAATAACTTTGGATTTTGAAGCCGTCCACTCGGAATTCAGTTCTGGCTCAATTACCTTTTGTATGGTATCACTTAAAGAATGGAGGGGGGAAAAAATCACAAAGTCTTCTAAACTTAAGTTTCCTCCTGTGTAAAAAGGCAGTAATGCTTCCTGCCTGGACTAAATAAAACTTACCCTGTATCTGTAGTGCCAGGGTTTAAAATCACTACAGAACCACTGGGCATGGATGCTGAAGGGGAAGCCTCTATGCTTAGAACACTATGTGTATGGGTTTTCGGGACCCAGGGGCAGTAATCATTTTTGACCAAGATGCAGTTTAGAAGGGACGTGCACTGTGTGTGGCAAAGGAGGAAAGGGACATTTACCAAGTCAGTGAGCACAAGACCCTAGTGATCGTCAAGGCAACAGATTGTGCTCTGAGTCCTGCTAAGGAGAACTGCACGGCACAGAGACAGAGATTGGCAAAGAAAGTTAGAAGGCAAAGGGCCATATGAGTACTTTTAGCAAGAATTACTATATACCATTTCAGGCTTTTCAAAATTATGAGAATAACTTAAGAATATAACAAGGATATCACATTAAGCAGTCCTTGGATCAGACCCAACTAGGCACTAGGATCAGATAATTAACTAGGATTGGATAGTTCTGGGAAGTCTTACAGTTATAGACTAAGGTTGGGACTTAATCCCTACTGGTAGCAGCTCTACATTCGACTCCTGGGCATAAGCACAGAAAGATACTGGCCTCCCACCACTACTGCCAACACTACATTCCATGAGAGCCATAGGGCTCAGGTCTCCTGCAGTTTCAAACTAGATACTGTGTCAGCAGAGGTGACAGATCTGAAACAGGCCTGTGAGTATCTGAGCTAAGAAGCATTGTGAAAAAAAAAAAAATTTAAGTTATTTACAGCATTATACCATGGAAAATTAGAAGATGAATGTTAAATATATAAAATGCACCATCCAAAACTAAATAACAAATTTCATTTCCCATCCGTTTGAATAAAATTGGCCTGCTACAATTAAGGTTAATTTTGCATGCAAAAGGTAGCAAAGAACATCACTTAATGATTTTCCAAGACTTGAAATAAAATCCTTAATGATTCAATTTAAAGACTGGAACCTCAGTTACAGGAGAACAAGTTGGAGTCTCTCTTTTTTCACTGTTGTCGTTTAGTTAGTCCTGTCTGACTCTTTTGTGATCCCATGGACAGTAGCCTGCCAAAGGACTTCCCAACACCCTCACTTTCTAAGATTAATGCTAACTTTTACCCAAGAGTCTTTCTGAGTTTAACAGCTTTTATAAACAGAAAAAACTGTACTCTAAATATTTTATACCGAAAATGTCAGTGGGACCACACTGGCATATATTAAATAGTTATTAAAAAGCAGAAAGGGACCTGATAAATAACTACTGAAAAGGTAAATTTTTAAAAAATTACCTTTTCCAATCTTATAAACTTCCTGTCTTGAATTTGACTGATAATTTGAAATGCTGAGAACTTACAGCTGAAATATAATATTTTCTTGCTATATTTAGTATTTGCCTGAATTTAATGTCTGAATTATTTCTCTCCTTTATTGTCTTCCTTACACATTGTTACTATTCTACTCTGTATAAACATGCCTCATATGAATCATAAAACTTATAGAAAGTTGTATGTTAGTTGACCACAGTTAAATGAAAAATCCTTTTTATTTCAATCTTTGTTATTAAAGTATTCTTAAATGTGTGAGTGTACTTTCATTTCAATGTTTACTTATGCATTGTTCAAATGCTTTATAAATATCAATCAATTACAACTTCATCAAGTAGAATGCATTATCATCTTCATTTTATACACGAGGAAAACTGAGGCAGAGACGTTATACAGCAAGTAATCGGGAGCAGATTTTAGTTTTCTAAATATCTTAAATCAACTTAATCTTTTTGTGTGTGATTAGTCCTTCTATTCTGGAGAAGTCAATGGCACCCCACTCCAGTACTCTTGCCTGGAAAGTCCCATGGACAGAGGAGCCTGGTAGGCTGCAGTCCATGGGGTTGCTAGGAGTCGGACACGACTGAGTGACTTCACTTTCACTTTTCACTTTCCTGCATTGGAGAAGGAAATGGCAACCCACTCCAGTGTTCTTGCCTGGAGAATCCCAGGGACAGGGGAGCCTGGTGGGCTGCCGTCTATGGGGTCACACAGATTCGGACACGACTGAAGCAACTTAGCAGCAGCAGCAGTAAATATACTAGCAGGCAGTCCTTCTATTCAAAAAAGTTATTGAGCTGCAGATTCCTCTTAACCAGTGTTTCGTAAACTGTTTCTCTACTTCATTTAAGTCTCGATGATCTAAACTGACCTACAGCTGGTAACCTTTAGATTATTAAACGTTTTAGTGTGAAATGGATAGGACTAACTGAGCTATACTTTTTAGTTAAACAAAATATAAAGGGTGTGAGTATGTCTTGTTGGGATAAAAATCAGCTCTATAACACAAAAAGGAATTTTAGATGCGATGCATTTACAACTGCTGTTTGGCAATTTTAATGTACTTGACCTTTCAAACAGTGTCATTTAAAAGAGGAAAAAGAAAATGACTTGGTTGAACAGAAAGGTCAAGTCTTAGACTGAATACTGATATGCATGTCCTGACACGTTGTGAAGCTGGCAAAAACACTCATATGCTCTTTTCCTGCATCTGTTAATGGGTACTGAGAGGAGACTCTTCCTTTAATTTTAAGTGAATTTCACTTGAATTATATTAATATGTAGAAAAATAGAGAGATGAAAACTACACAGAAACCAAAGTTCCAACCTAGTTCTTTGATTTTTATTCACATTCCACACATTCAAATTAAAAATAGAAAACAAAACACTCAGAAATCGGCAAATTACCTCGAATGCAGCTCTGTGCTGCCATTATTATATTTGCTTCCTCTTTCCCAGACACCAAAGTCAGGCACCCGGTAAACTCTTTCTACACAAAATACAAGGTTCTGAATAAAAGAGACCTAAAAGAAAAAAAATGAAACATAAGGACACGTGAAATAACAGGACCTTTAGATACTGATATTCAGATAATAATACTTGGAATCTAAAATGTCAGATGTTAAATAAGTCTAAAACTTTTGAGATAAAAAGGTATTTCTCAGTTCTAAAATGAGTCAATCTCATGTTAGATCAACCTAGAGTCTTGAGTCTATTACTCCTAGAATCTAATCTTCCTCCTGCCTTTCCTATATAGCTATAAATACCCATTTTCACACACTGTAAAGCTTACAGTTCGAGATGGGCCCAACCAATAAGCTGGGAGTCACAGCTTTTATGTAAAGATTTCAGACATCTGATTAAATTTATATTTTCAATAGTAACTATGGAAAGCAAAGATTATAATCAGTTCTTACTTAATAAAAGTTTATTCATGTTAATAAAAACACTATCTTATGTGGGCTACTAGTCCTAATTACAGGGTTTTTAATTTAGTCATCATGTTTGATTCAATAGAGAAAAATGAATATGTGCACCTGCCTACCCTTTATCTCATTATCCCTTTTAAGTGGCAATACATATTCCTCCACCTCCACCCTACACACCTAATAAATAACATGTATGTACTTTTAAGAATGACACAATAATAACACTAAAAACCAAGGTAAGGTTCCATCAGCAGACTAGAAATGACAAATCATAGGAAGAGAGAAAGCAGTAGGAAAGAACTGATTGAGAAATCAGAGCAGAGGAAAGAAAACATAGCCTCTTAAAATGATTCTCCCCTGTCTCTAAGTCTCTAAGCCCAGAGTCAACAAATACATTGATCAAGAGTAGATTAGGAAGCAGTCTAACCTAGATCCTCTCACAAGGGATGAATGGCTGAGGCAGCTGAATCCATGACCTTTTCATTCTCAACCCCAACATAGAGGTATCTGCCCTCAGAGCCTAGAACGGCTCACACGTTTCAGTGAAGGAGAAAGCACGAGGATGCTGGAGCCTCACGGAAACATAACAGAGTCATCTAGGTTTCAAAACAAACACATCTATCCCATCACTTCTCTATCAAAGAATGGAGCATTACACGCCTCCAGTAAACTTTTTCTTACTTCAAATATTGGGGAGGGTCTTCCCAGCTTTCCCAGTTTCTTGTTACCTTACCTATTTCCCTGAGGTAATAAAAAACTTGGTGTACTTTCCTAAAACCAGGTGTCTTCGGTTTTCCCCTGGTCTTTAGAGTTATTCAGATTCTATAAAACTTATAGGAAATACTTTATACTTGTCAGGTCCCCAGGTTAAAAGCTTTGAAACCATCTAAATCCTCCTTCCTCTGATGACAAATTTCTCAAGTATATAGTCCATATATCTGCTTCTTCCCCATCTTAGGAGGATGTCAGGACCAAGACTGGAGAGACCCACAAGCAAAAACAGGTAATCATGGTTTCCTAGAGCAGAGACTCAAGAGCAGAAACTGCTAAGGAATTAGTGCTGGGGTATTAAAACCTGTACTATAATCGATGAATTGCTAGAAGCTCACTTAAAAACTCGTGAAAGTTAAAAAACGCCCAGGGGATCCAGTTTTAAGGGGGGGGGTCCCCACAATACTGTGAGGTTTACCTCCAAGAGCTCAATCAAGTTCCCATAGAAAATATCCTAGAAAAAATCCCCTCTGGTTTGCAGCAAGCAGAGAGGATAAGGAACAATTTTGAAATACACCAAAACATTCTGTTTTTCTTAAGACAGTCTTCGCTCACGGGAAACCTGTTAACCAAAGCCAGACCTGCTGGGCTATGAACCCTCCTGGGGTTATTACATAAATAAGGTACCCTATAACCTTTTCAAAACACACAAAAATTGATATCTAAAACTTATTTGGTCTTAAACCTTTCTTCAGATAAGGAATTATGGACCAGCATAACTTTTATGAACTCAGAAATAAATATTTCTTGTACTTCACACACATGTAATACTGTGCTTTAGTAAAGACTGGACACTTAGAGGAAATAAGCATTGGCTAGAACATGAAAATAAAGATCACAACCATTTCCAAGTCAGGGTATTTTATGTACTAATTTCAATTCTGACTCTAGTTTATGTACCTAATGTTGTTAGTCCTTTGCTCTGTCTTCACACCAATTTCTAATTTGTGCTACCTTGCTTTGAAGGCATATATCTTTTGGATACTTTTGGGGAAAAAAAACTGTAGAGAAAGATTTCTAATCTGAAACATGTTTTCTGTGGTATTTTCTGAATAAGTTTAGCTTATGTATAAAATAATAAATCAAATATCTGAAATAGTCTCAAAACAGATCTAAATGTCACTGAAATGTAATTACATTTGGGAGATAGTGAACTGGTGTAATGATGTGTTAACAGAAAATTCTTAATGGACTTCATAAAACTTAAGGTATACGCAGTAAAAAAAAAAAGTAACAAATTAGCAATTAAGATGGTCTCAAATTGATTATGCATTTCATCTATGTGAGCATGACTGTGTTGTTTATGGCCACCAAAAAAATTTAAACCTTATAAACCACAGGATAGTGGGGCAGTTAGTTCCACGGTGGCATTTATGGACCAAGGTTTCTTCCACCATTTACTCTATAATTCTCTGGGGGTTTTCTGAGGATGAGGGAAGGAGCAGGCAAGAGAAGAGAATTTACTTTTATCTACTATCCACACCAATTCATGTTTTCCTCAATTCACATTATCAGTCAAAATTTCTTCAAATACTGCCTTTCCTCAATTCTCTCTATCCTTTTCATCCTTGGACCTCATTCTATCAATTATTCTCAAACTTTCTTTCATATTTGCTATCTTTTGACATTCTGGATAATTTCCCAAGAATTATTTTCCAGTACATAAATTTTTTCTTCAACAATGTCCAATCTACTCTTTAATATGTTCATTAATGTTTTAGTTGTTCATATTTATCACTTCTAAAAATATTATTTCTCTCTAGTATATTTTTTATTCCAGCACTTCACCCAGCTAATTCATACTACATTTAAATATCAATCTCAATGAGGATATTTCCTGGAAGAAAAAAACCTCCTTGATTCCCTAAGTCTGGATGAAATATCTATCTTATTCATCATTTTACCCTAGCATCTATCATTGTTTCTTATACATAGAGGTTCTTCATGAAATATTTTAACAAAATTGGCATATAATTTACACATCTGTAAACACTGACAGAAAAGCCACTGATGAGTTATTCTTGTAACGATGTTATACTATTACAAGTTATAACTGCAGGCACATCCAGTTCTAAAGACCTTTCATCCAGAGATTTCAAAGAAAAGATTATTTACGTCATCCTAGTAAATATACTCGGAGAAGGCAATGGCACCCCACTCCAGTACTCTTGCCTGGAAAATCCCATGGACGGAGGAG
>NW_011494764.1:2642978-2643410 GCF_000754665.1 Bison bison bison
CGAAGATCATGGCATCTGGTCCCATCACTTCATGGGAAATAGATGGGGAAACAGTGGAAACAGTGTCAGACTTTATTTTGCGGGGCTCAAAAATCACTGCAGATGGTGACTGCAGCCATAAAATTAAAAGACGCTTACTCCTTGGAAGAAAAGTTATGACCAACCTAGATAGCATATTCAAAAGCAGAGTCATTACTTTGCCAACAAAGGTCCGTCTAGTCAAGGCTATGGTTTTTCCAGTGGTCATGTATGGCTGTGAGAGTTGGACTGTGAAGAAGCTGAGCACCGAAGAATTGATGCTTTTGAACTGTGGTGTTGGAGAAGACTCTTAAAGAGTCCCTTGGACTGCAAGGAGATCCAACCAGTCCATTCTGAAGGAGATCAGCCCTGGGATTTCTTGGAAGGATGATGCTGAGGCTGAAACTCCAGTAC
>NW_011494764.1:2643510-2653108 GCF_000754665.1 Bison bison bison
GTTCTTGCCTGGAGAATCCCAGGGACGGGGGAGCCTGGTGGGCTGCAGTCTATGAGGTCGCACAGAGTCGGACACGACTGAAGCGACTTAGCAGCAGCAGCAGCAGCAGTAAATATACTAGCAGGCTGCTTGGCTCAGATGGTAAAGAATCTGTCTGCAATGCAGGAGACCTGGGTTCAATCCCTGGGTTGGGAAGATCCCCTGGAAAGGGAGACTACCCACTCCATCATTCTTGCATGGACAATTCCATGGACAGAGGAGCTTGGTGGGCTACAGTCCATGGGGTCACAAAGAGTTGGACATGATTGAGCGATTAACACCTTCACTTTTAGCAAATATACTGAAATAAATTACATAATCTATGCCAGTCCAGAATACTGCAACCAACTGAAAAATAATAGCCATTTTTCAATACTGTTATAAACCAAATAATACAACTTGATTTAAAATACCCATAAAGGCCTTTACAAATTTTTAAGTGAGCAAAGTAGAATTCTCATGATACAGTAAGCAGAAAAATACTAAACTCTTAAGATAACCCAGGCAGGCAATGTGGAGACACTGAATAAAAATAAAGGTATTTCAGAACTGGAAACCAATATCCTCAAAGAATGTTACTCACAAATCAAGTACCTGAATGCAAAATTTAGCACCTCATCATTAGTGACTTCATTCCCACGGTAATTGAGAATCTGTGGCTAATAGTAACAGAATCAAAATGTACTAACGTTGTAGAACTATAATTAAGGAACAAAAGAGATAACAGGTTACTGCAAAGGTTATTCTGTCACACTGTGGAATATTAATGGCACTTTTCTGTTTAACTCTTAATGAGAAATATAGGAAGATTATATATCCTAAAGTGAAAGTAAAGTCACTAAGTCATGTCCAACATCTTGCAAACAAATGAACCGTAGCCCGCCAAGCTCCTCCATCCATGGGATTTTCCACGCAAGAATAGTGAAGTGAGTTGCCATTTCCTTCTCCAGGGGATCTTCCTGACCCAGGGAAGATCCTTATGTATCTTAAGTAGCACTTAATTACATGGAAAAGGAACTGTTCAAAATTTTAGTTACTTTCTCATGGAAACTTACGTTACCATATGTAAAATAGATAGCTAACGGGAAATTGATATATGTCTCAGGAAACTCAAACAGAGGCTCTATATCAATCTAAAGAGGTGGCATGGGGAAGGAGATGGGAGGGAGGTTCAAGAGGGAGGGGATATATGTATACCTGTGGCTGATTTATTCTGACAGAAAACAAAATTCTGTAAAGCAATTATCCTTCAATTAAAAAATAAATATTTTTTTTAAAGAAGAAAATAAAGGAAAAAAATTTAATTACTTTCAGAAGTTCTTGCTTTCCGCTTACAGTGTTGCTGTTGTTCAGTTGCACAGTCGTGTCTCTTTGTGACTCCATGGACTGCAGCACACAGGCCTCCTTCACCATCTCCCGGAGCTTGCTGAAACTCATGTTTACTAGGTCTGTGATGCCATCCAACCATCTCAGCCTCTGTCATCCCCTTCTCCTCCTGCTTTCAATCTTTCCCAGCATTAGAGTCTTTTCCAGTGAATTGGCTCTTCACATCAGGTAGCCAAAGAATTGGAGCTTCAGTCAGCATCAGTCCTTCCAATCAATATTCAGGATTGATTTCCATCCTTTGATCTCCTTATAGTGAGGGGACTCCCAAGAGTCTTTTCCAACACCACAGTTTAAAAGCATCAATTCTTCAGCACTCAGCTTTCTTTATGGCCCAACTCTCACATTTATACATGACTACTGGAAAAACCACAGCTTTGACTATACAGACCTTTGTGAACAAAATGATGTCTCTGCTTTTTAACACACTGTCTAGGTCTGTCATAGCTTTTCTTCCAAGGACCAAGTATCTTTTAATTTCAAGGCTGCAGTCACCAGCCATTTTGCAGTCACCAGTGATTTTGGAGCCCAAGAAAATAAAGTCTGTCACTACTTCCACTTTTTCCTCTTCTATTTGCCATAAAGTGATGTGACTGGAAGGCATGGTCTTAGTTTTTTGAATGTTGAGTTTTAAGCCAGCTTCCTCACTCTCTTCTTTCACCTTGTTCAAGAGATTCTTTAATTCCTCTTTGCTTTCTGTCATAAGGATGGTTATCATCTTCATATCTGAGGTTATTGATATTTTTCTTGGAAACCTTGATATTAGCTTGTGCTTCATCCAGCCCAGCATTTTGCACGATGTACTCTGCATATAAGTTAAATAAGCAGAGTGACAATATACAGCCTTGATGAACTTCTTTCCCAATTTGGAACCAGTCCATTGTTCCATGTGCGGTTCTAACTGTTGTTTCTTGACCTGCATACAGGTTTCTCAGGAGACAGGTAAGGTGGTCTGTTATTCTCATCTCTTTAAGAATTTTCCAGTTTGTTGTGATGCACACAGTCAAAGGTTTTGCCGTAGTCAACGAAGCAAAAGTAGATGCTTTTCTGGAATTCTCTTGCTTTTTCTATGATCCAACAGATGTTGACAATTTGATATCTTGTTCCTCTGCCTTTTCTAAATCCAGCTTGTACATCTGGAAGTTCTTGGTTCATGTACTACTCTTGAAGCCTAGCTTGGAGGATTTTGAGCATTACTTTGCTAGCATGTGAAATCATTGCAATTGTGCAGTAATTTGAATATTCTTTGGCATGGCCATTCTTTGGCATTGCCCTTCTTATTTCAGATTATTACAGTAATTTGGACTAATTATGAAAGTTAAATTTTATGCTATAACTCAAAAATGATCACTCAAAATGTGCTTTACAGCAAACACAACAATGTATTTTTTTTCATTTCACCAATATGAATAAATTCTACTTCATAAGAAGTCATTTTACTGTTCAAAAGAAATCTTTTCTAAAATGGATACTTTTCAAGGAAGCAAGACATTCCTTATATGTAATTCTAAAGTAATTGTAACACTGTTTAACAGATTAAATATATTATTATAAAAATTACTCATATTATATTCCTTTCTTCTAACACTTCAAATAAAGAAGTAAATTCATATTAAGCAATGACCATTTTATGAATTTTAGATAACTTGTATTTTCCAGTAATAAGTAAAGAGGCCATTCCGGCTTGTTGTTGTTCTTGATTTGCTAAGTCATGTCCAATTCTCTGTGACCCCATGAACTGGAGCGCACCATGCTCTCCTGTCCTTCACCATCTTCCAGAGTCCCGCTTACTATGCCTCATAAAATTGTCATTTGAAAAACTTTATCAGCTTTACTACAGTAACAATTAGCACTTGTGAGTATGTCTGATGGTGACTCTATTTTTTATTTGGGTAAAGAAATCTGCACCAATATACTATAGTCACCAATATATTATAATATATATATATTATCTTGAATTGAGAGGCTATCACAATAACAATTAAAAATCCATTTTAGTCCTATGACTACCATTTAAATATCCCATCTCTTCTATATCCTATCAAAACCACACAAGCAGGACTTCTCTGGTGGTCCAGTGGTTAAGAATCCACCTGCCAATGCAGGAGCCACAGGCTCTATCCCTGGTCTGGAAGGATGCCATGTGTCCTGGGGAAATTAAACCTATGCTTCACAACTACTGAAGCCCATGTGCCCCAGAATCCGTGTGTCACAACTACAGTGTCCACACCGACAGCCTGTGTTCCCCAACAAGAGAAGTCACTGCAATGAGAAGCCCATGGACCACAGTGAAGAGTAGCCTGCTACAACTAAAGAAAACCCACACGCAACAACGAAGACCCAGCACAGCCAAAAAGAAAGTTTAAAAACAAAAATTTATTAATTAATTAACTTAATGGAAAACACTTAAAAACCAAAACTAGCAAACAAAATTCAATTTTAAAAATTTCAGAAGATAAATATGAACCAGAAACAAATTTTTATGTGTGGGAAACATTTTTATTTGGTCAATAAACCATTATTTTTAACAATTCAGAGAGTGGCTTAGAAAAGAGATCAAGAGATCATCTATACCAAATATGTTTTTTCAGGTATGTCCATTTTTAGCAATGATCGGAAATCATTTATATTAATTAAAGATCTGCAAGGCCCTCTTTTCCAAATACTAAATAAAAAAATCTGAATCCTCTCCAATGCCTGTAAATTCAGCTTAGATCACAGCAACCCAAACTAGGTATAGTACTTCAAAAAAGGTTTACCCATCTGTGAGTAATAATTTGCATATTAAATAACAAGTAATGATAATAAATCATAACAAAAAATCATAACAAGATACCTCTAAAATAACTTTAAAACAGTTTAAATTATATATACATAAGAATGACCGAGAGAGAGAGATGGATTATCATTTGAGGTATGAATAATGTGAAAGTTTTGAGAGAGAAAGAGAGCATGGGATGGGAGTGATATGTGGCACACAGAATGGTAGCACTGAGTTTGAGTTAAGACAGTGAATTTGACTGGACTAGTCTTCTACAGGACAATCTTCCACCAACAGGTCAACATTTTGTCTATTTTAAAATATCTGTATTTATCAGTGACTAAGTGACTAAACTGAACTGACTGACTGATCAATCTATATATTGGTTGTGTATATGGTTGGCTTGTTGTTCAGTCACTAAGTTGTGTTCAACTCTTTGTGACCCCATGGACTGCAGCACACCAGGCTTCCCTATCCTCTACCATCTCCCGGAGTTTGATCAAGTTCATGTCCATTGAGTCAGTGATGCTATCTAACCAACTCATCTTCTGCTGCCCTCTTCTCCTTTTGCCCTCTATCCTTCCCACTATCAGGGTCTTTCCCAATGAGTCAGCCCTTTGCATCAGCTGGCCAAAGTATTGGAGCTTCACCTTTAGCATCATTCCTGCCAATGAATATTTAGGAGATTTAGTTGATTTCCTTTAGGAGTGACTGGGTTGATCTCCCTGCTGTCCAAGGGATTCTTTTGAGTCTTTTCCAGCACCACAGTTCAAAAGCATCAATTCATATGTGCTCAGTTTTTTTTATGGTCCAACTTTCACATCTGTACATGACTACTGGATAAACTACAGCTTTGAATATACAGACTTGCGTCAGCAAAGTGTTATCTTTGCTTTTTAATATACTGTCTAGGTTTGTCAAATCTATCGTTGGCTTGCTGCTGCTGCTGCTGCTGCTGCTGCTAAGTCGCTTCAGTCGTGTCCGACTCTGTGCGACCCCATAGACGGCAGCCCACCAGGCTCCCCTGTTCCTGGGATTCTCCAGGCAAGAACACTGGAGTGGGTTGCCATTTCCTTCTCCAATGCATGAAAGTGAAAAGTGAAAATGAAGTCGCTCAGTCATCCGACTCTAGTGACCCCATGGACTGCAGCCCACCAGGCTCCTCCGTCCATGGGATTTTCCAGGCAAGAGTGCTGGAGTGGGGTGCCATCGTTGGCTTAGGAGGCATTAAATCTCTTTAAGACATGACCACCACCACAACAAAACAAAATGAGGTAAAATAGACTTTCTTTAATTAAGAAAAACTGAGTTATGGGGTGAGAGAAAAGGGTAAGAGAATATCTCAAGCAAAGTAATTTCCTGATTCTTATACACTTACACTGTGAAAACTCAACACACTGTAAATGAACAAGCAAAGAAAGCAAACAACCATGTACAATAAATAAGGTGGCCGATAGCCACACGTGGCTGACTGCCATCAACTAGTCCCAATTGAGATGAACTTTCAGGGTAAAAATTTTGAAGATCTACCACAACATAAAGAATATATAAAATATATCATTAATCATTTCTATTTATTACACATTAAAATAATGACATCATAGATATATTGCATTAAATATATTATTGAAATAAATTTCATCTGTTACTTTGATTTTAGCTACTAAAAATATTTAATTACATATGTGGCTCACATTCTATTTTGATTGGAGAGCACAACTATACAGACTGGAAAAAGAAATAAATGCTTTCCCCATCTGCCTGCTCAGCTGGAGGTGGCCTTACAATAGTTCTGACCAACAGGCCTAAGTTGATGTCTCTTGGGGACTTTTGGAAGGCTTTTGATGTTTCTGACAAAAACGGCTACTTCTGATTAAAAGTAGCTAATACATCAACTTTATCAACCTTCCCCTCTGCTTTCTGCCATGATGCCAGTAGTTAGAGGAGCCATTCTGAGATGATGAAGAGAAGAGAAACTAATGGACCAAGGAGCTAACCATTTCCAACACTGCATTATATGAGAAAAACAAGCACCTTTCATTTAAGCCACTGCAGTAATCCCCAACAGACATAGGATGAAACAGTCTATTATTTTATAATGAACTATGATGTTAGAAGGGCCAAGATGAAAGAAAAATTTCAGATATTCATATGACAAGCTTCATTAAATATGACAACCTTAAATTTATTCAATAACAGCCATATAGCCAAAAAAATTAAAAGCATTTCTATGTAATCACTTCATAGTTTTGTGTTAGTTTTTTAAAAAAGTCAGACACTAATTTGGACATAACCAAAAATTCATTGATTGTGAAATCAGTGAAGTGACAAGCAAATATCAAGGTAATAGCTGAATTCTAAGAACTTCTCAAATATACCATTAAAAATGAGTATAAATATTCAGCAAAACAAACTGTATATCAATACTACTGTTATAAAAGACACAATGCCTAAGCAAAGTCCTGGCTTACAATAGGTGTTCACTCAGTATTTGAGAATAAGTGAACAGTAGGCATTTAGTCGCACATTTCTGATACATGGTACAGAATCTCAGATGGCCACTAAATGTGCTGTTTACAGATGTTTAAATGTGATTAAACGTTTGCAGAATATTGGAGATTCTTTTTTAAAAAACTGAGGTATAACTGATGTAACAATATTATATAAATATCAGATATACAATTGAGTTATTTTTTATTGCAGTTATAAAAATACATTAGGGTTAACTGAGTTTATAGAAAGAGTAAACTGCAGGATAAAAAGCTTTTGGGGGGGGTGAGGTATGAATAGAAAGTTACATTAAAAATAGTCACAAATGGGAATTCAAGTCAGAGAATAGCAAAGATCTCAGAAAAACTAGTCATCCATAAAAGCAATAGGAATACTGACAAAAATCATACAAATCAACTTTTCCAGAACTCTGAAACTTAAACAAGAGCTTGTCACAATGCAAGGAGCATTAAATAAAGAAAAATGACTGAAATCTCATGTAAGTAGACTAAGCATAGGAATGTATTGAATTGCTTTATTTTCTATTCCCTCTCCCTTGCTTTATTGTAGCCTCATAGTAGTTGTGAAAATTAGCAGACTAAAGCCACCAGAAGGAACAAAAAAGGTATGGAACTCACCCAAATCACTGCCTTGGTAAACTGTCACTATTTGAAGAGTCTGACAGCTTCCTGGATACATTCACTCAGAGAGGTTTTCTTTAAATGATCTGACCTGGAGCTTGTACAATGCATACAGCCTTTCCCCTAGGCATATATTACATAGCTGCCTAGGCATAATGAGTGCAACAATTTAACATTTAAACTATCTAAAAACTTTCTTTTTAAAAGATGGGCCATGAGAAGTCCACAGTGGGCTGTGTAAATCTCCAGTACATTCCTGGGAAGCCGTAAGGATATGCACGTGTGTACAGCTGTGCTTCCCTCGCAGCTTATCTGGTAAAGAATCCACCTGCAATGCAGGAGACCCCAGTCCAACTCCTGGGTCAGGAAGATCCCCTGGAGGAGGGCATGGCATTCCACTCCAGTATTCTTGCCTGGAGAATTCAATGGACAGAGGAGCCTGGTGGGCTACAGTCCATGGGGTCACAAAGAGTCGGACATGAATGAGCGACTAAGCACAGCACACAGTTGTGCTTATAATTAGAAAAGACCTGAGACATCATCTCACACCTCCATCTGAACTTAAAGCTTTGCAAAACTAGGAAGCAAAGGTTAAAGGAGAGTTACACACATCTACAAAGAACTAAAGATGATTTGGTGAGAACAACATCTCACTAATAGGGAGAATCAGTAAAGATGTACAAATTACAGTAAGGAACCAAAATTTTAAAAAATGAGTTGAAAAGGTTAATAATAAGAATTGTATTCAATAATTATATCAAATTATTGAATTCCATAATTATACTAAAATCACTCCAAATTATTCTTGAATTACCATGGAATGAAATTACAAATCAGTAACAGAAGAAAATTTGGAAAATTCACCAATATATGAAAATGAAACAATAGCCTGCTAAACAACCAAGGGGTCAAAGAAGACACCACAAGGGAAATTAGAAAATATATTGAGATGAATGAACATAAAACTGTAATATAACAAAAATAATGGGATGCAGCTGAGCAGGCTGGAGAGGGAAATTTATAACCACAAATGTCTGTATCTGAAAAGCAGAATGATCTCCAATCAATAACCTCATCTTCTACCTTAAGAAGCTAGAAAAATAAGAGCAAAATAAACCCCTTCAAACCAGAAGAAAGGAAATAATAAGGAGCACAAAGGAAATAAATAAAATAGAAAACAGAAAAACAGTAAATCAGTAAAACCAAAAGTTGATTCTTAGAAAACATCAATAAAACTGATAAATCTTTATCCAAACTGACCAAGTAAAAGAGGAGGTATGATTTAAATTACTAAAGTAAGGAACGGAAGAGGAGATATTAAAGCCAACTTTGGAGGGAAAAAAAGGATTCATAACCTAGATGAAATGGACAAAGTCCTGGAAAGACACAAACTTCCAACACTGACTCAAAAAAAAAAAAATGTGAATAGACACTGAAACAATGATCAAAAATCCTCACAGCAAGGAAACCCAAACCCAGTCAACTTCAGGCTTCACGGTGGCTCAGATGGTAAAGAATCTGCTGCAATGCATGAGACCTGGGTTTGATCCCTAGCTCAGGAAGATCCCTTGGAGGAGGAAATGACAATCGACTACAATATCCTTGCCTGGGAAATAACACTGGCAGAGGAACCTCAGAGGCTACAGTCTAGGAGGTTGCAAAAGAGTCAGACACAAATTAGTGACTAAACAACAATAGCCAGCTTCATCAATGAATTCTACCAAATGTTTAAACAAGAATTAATACAAATCCTTCACAAAATCTTCTAAGAAAGAGGAAGAAATGCTTCCTAACCAATTGAATGAGGACTTTATTAAACTAATACCAAAGTCAAAGATGTTATACAAAGAAACAAAAACAACAAAATATACACCAATATCCATTAAGAGCACTGATGTGAAAATCCCCAACAAAAACTAGAAAATGGAATGAAGCAGTATAAAAAAATTATCTTACATGACAAAGCAATATTTACCCACCACATATTTTAGGTTGATTTAAAATAAGAGAATTTGGATTACAGTCAATAAGAACATATAAATGATGAATGTGAAAATAAAAAAGCAAAAAAATTCCAAATCAAAGTTCAGTTTAGTCGCTCAGTCGTGTCCAACTCTTTGCAACCCCATGGACGCCAGGCCTCCCTGTCCATCACCAACTCCTGGAGTTTGCTCAAACTCATGTCCATTGAGTCAGTGATGCCATCCAGCCATCTCATCCTCTGTCATCCCCTTCTTCTGCCTTCAATCTTTCCCAGCATCAGAGTCTTTTCCAAGGATCAGTT
>NW_011494764.1:2653208-2659381 GCF_000754665.1 Bison bison bison
GTGACCAGAGTACTGGAGTTTCAGCTTCAGCATCAGTCCTTCCAATGAATATTCAGGACTGACTTCCTTTAGGATTGACTGGTTTGATCTCCTTGCAGTCCAAAGGACTTGCAAAAGTCTTTTCCAACACCACAGCTCAAAAGCATCAATTCTTCGTAATTCAGCTTTCTTTATAGTCCAACTCTCACATCCATACATGACTACTGGAAAAACCACAGCTTGGACTAGACAGACCTTTATTGGCAAAGCAAAGTCTCTGCTTTTTAATACACTGCCTAGATTTGTCATAGCTTTTCTTCCAAGGAGGCAAGCGTCTTTTAATTTCATGGCTGCAGTCACCATCTGCAGTGATTTTAGAGCCCAAGAAAACAAAGTCTCTCACTGTTTCCACTGTTTCCCTATCTATTTGCCATGAAGTGATGGGACCAGATGCCATGATCCTAGTTTTTTGAATGTTGAGTTTTAAGCCAGCTTTTTCACTTTCCTCTTTCACTTTCAGCAACAGGTTCTTTGGTTCTTCTTCACTTTCTGCCATAAGGGTGGTGTCATCTGTGTATCTGAGTTTATTGATATTTCTCCCGGCAATCTTGATTCCAGCTCATGCTTCATCCAGCTCGGAATTTCGCATGATGTACTCTGTATATAAATTAAATAAGCAGGGTGACAAAATACAGTCTTGACATACTCCTTCCCCAATTTGGAACCAGTCTGTTGTTTCATGTCCGGTTCCAACTGTTGCTTCTTGACCAGAATACAGATTTTTCAGGAGACAGGTAAGGTGGGCTGGTACTCCCATGTCTTTAAGAATTTTCCACAGTTTGTTGTGATCCACACAGTCAAAGGCTTTGGTATAGTCAATAAACCAGAAGTAGATGTTTTTCTGGAACTCTCTTGCTTCTTCTGTGATCCAACGGATGTGGGCAATTTGATCTATGGTTCCTCTGCCTTTTCTAAATCCAGCTTGAATATCTGGAAGTTCTCAATTCACGTACTATTGAAGCCTCACTTGGAGAATTTTGAGCATTACTTTGCTAGTGTATGAGATGAGTGCAATTGTGTGGTAGTTTGACCATTCTTTGGTTTGAACATATTTATAAAAATAGTAAAAGGGATAAGGAAAAGGACAGAAAAAAAGAGATAAAAAGATATCGGACAAAGTGTAAGGGTTGAATATACAAGTAGCTTGGTAAAAGAAAAAGAAATGCAGCACAAACAATATTTCAGTAGACCCGAGGTGAGAACTTCCCAAATCTTATCAAAGATATTAAACTAGAATATTTGAAAACTTCCACATGCCCCATGGAGGATAAATACAAAGAACAGCACAGCTAGCACATCTTAGTGAAACTAATAAAAATCAAATACAAATTTTAAAGCAGCCCGAGTAGACAATATTTTCATAAAAACAATGGAATTCAAGCTGATTTATTAACAAAAACAATGGAAGCCTAATAACAACATATTTAAAGTGTTGAAAGAAAATATCTGTCAACCTAAAATATATTTAAAATTAAAATGGAAACAAAGATATTAAAAAAAAAATAAGGAATGGACAATGATCCCAGACAGAATATCCCAGGAAAGAAAGGTGATTGTCATAATGGTACATGGGCAGGTATATGTACAGTTGTAAAGAGTCTGTCTGAATGCAGGAGACCTGAGTTCAATCCCTGGGTTAGGAATATCCCCGGAGAAGGAATTGGCAACCCACTCCAGTATTCTTGCCTGGAGAGTCCCATGGAAAGAGGAGCCTGATAGGCTAACAGACCATGGGGGTCACAAAGAGTCGGACACAACTGAATGACTAACACACAGGTATATGTATATGAATGAATATACAGTTCAATATTGATGTAAACATCAATAATATTGAGATTCTGTTCAGTTTAAAAATACATGTAGTATTAAAATAAATGCAAACAAAACCACAATAGTAGGTAATAAGTAGGTATGTAGAGCTAAAATGTGGTAAGGTTCTTAAATCATCTGTAAAGCAGAAAGCTAAGAAGAACTAAAGAGCCTCTTGATGAAAGTGAAAGTGGAGAGTGAAAAAAGTTGGCTTAAAACTCAATATTCAGAAAACTAAGATCATGGGATCTGGTCCCATCACTTCATGGCAAATAGATGGGGAAACAATAGAAACAGTGAGAGACTTCATTTTTTTAGGCTCCAAAATCACTGCAGATGGTGACTGCAGCCATGAAATTAAAAGACGATTGCCTCCTTGGAAGAAAAGCTATGACAAACTTAATAGTGTATTAAAAAGCAGAGACATTGCTTTGCCAACAAAGGTCCGTCTAGTCAAAGTTATAGTTTTTCCAGTAGTCATGAATGGATGTGAGAGTTGGACTATATAGAAAATTGAGTGCCGAAGAATTGATGCTTTTGAACTGTGGTGTTGGAGAAGACTCTTGAGAGTCCCTTGGATGGCAAAGAGATCAAACCAGTCCATCTGAAAGGAAATCAGTCCTGAATATTCACTGGGAGGACTGAGGGTGAAGCTGAAACTCCAATACTTTGGCCACCTGATGCAAAGAACTGACTCCTTGGAAAAGACCCTGATGCTGGGAAAGATTGAAGGCAGAAGGAGAAGGGAACAAGAGAGGATGAGATGGTTAGATGGCATTACTGACTCTACAGACATGAATTTGAGTAAGATCCAGGAGTTGGTGATGGACAGGGAAGCCTGGTGTGCTGCAGTTCATGGGGCTGCAAAGAGTTGGACACGACTGAGCAACTGAACTGAACTGAAAGCAGTCAAAGTATAAATTTGAGTAGACTCTGAAGTTGCTGTCCTTTCCTAGCCACTATAAAATAATATAACAACTGGCATAACAACAAATTCAATAAATCAAAAAAAAATGTAAGAAGGAAAAAAGGGTACAAAGAATATATAAGGCCAATAACAAACAGAAAGATGAAAGACTTAAACCAAGATATATCAATATTTACATTAAATGTATATGAATTAAGTACTCCAATTAAAAGAAAAAGATTGCCAGACTAGATTTAAAAAATAATAACTATATGATGCTTACAAAAGATACCAGATACAAATAAGAACAGTTTGAAAATAAATGAAAGTTTTAGAAATGCCATACAAACACTAATGAAAAGAAACTGGTCTCTCAAGATAAATTTTAACAAAGAAATTTAATAGGAGTTAAAATGGGATATTTCCAGCTAAAAAGTACAATAATTTCAAATCATGTGCCTGTAATTTTATAAAAACAAATACACATACATATGTGTATATATATTATACATACTATAGATACAACATACATATTCATGTACAAGTACACACACATACATACATACTAATAAATCAGAAAGTTACAGAACTAAATGGAGAAAAATAAATTCACAATCACATTTGCAAACTTAATGAACATATCAGACAAAAAACGTACAACATGTAAAAGATGAGATGAGCATAACTAACGCAGTTTACCTAAGAAATGTATAAAGCAATTTAAACCTAGTGGCATTTTTGCCATGTTTCTATGACACATTAACCAATAACTACCATCGATTGCATAACCTGTTTCCTTATTTCATCCAGGTATTTGCTCAAAAGCTCTTTTCCAGAAAAGCCTGTCCTGATAAACTCTACTTAAAACAGTTTTATGGTTTTATTTTCTATTTTCCCCCTTACATGCTTAAAAAAAATTAAGTATCACTTCTGGACATTATAGCCTATATTTAAATATTTATTAATTCTGTTTTCCTTATTATAATACAAATTTCATGGCATTATAGACTAATATCTTTTTTCACTGCTATATTCTATTTGGTCTATTTTAGAAACTCAATGTTTGCCAAATAAGCATGGTTCATGCAAGAATGCATGACTGAGTGAACGTGCAAAACATGAATAAATAGACAAACTCTGAGTCAGCCTGGTTGCCCTCAATACTTGAACATGAAGATGTCACATGACATGTGTCACTCATATCTGTACAGAATAAGCGGAGATAGAACACTTTCAATAGAATGAATGGACTCTGGCGCCAGACCACATACTTTAAATCCCAGAGCTGTCAATGACTATTTGTGTGATCCTGGACAAGTTACTTCTTGACTCTCCATTATTTTCATCATTTGTGAAAGGAAGATAATAACTATACCAAGTCAATAGTTTTGTGACGATTAAAATTGTTTATATGTGCAAAGTACTTTGAACAATGATAGCAAGTAATAAATGCTATTATGTAAGTGTTATGTTATTATGTTAAGAGTTAACTACTACTATTATCATTGTTATTACTTCCTATAAATTAGAGAAACAAGAATAATAATACCTTTTTATTCTTAGAGGAAAACATCTATAAATAGTTTTGAGTAACCTATTCATTTTTGTGTGTACATTGTTGAAAAGCACAAACTAAGAATACCTTGTAACACCTTAATAATTATAGAGATTTATTCTATTAAAAGACAGAAACCCTCAAGTTCAGCTTGAAAACCATTTCACATCAAAAGATAGTCTGTAACACAAAAGTACCCACACAATAAACAGAAGCAAAAAAAAAAGGTCTGCAGTATTTTAAGGAGAAAACATGCAAAAAAAGCAAAAGTCAAAACTCACTAAATAATAAGTTAAAAACCTATCTTTAAAATTAAAGTCTCAATATATAAGAGAAAAAACCATATCTTAAAGTATCTAACAAAGGTCACCTAGAAATCATTGCTTAGTATGCTGGCTCCCAATCAGACCCAATGCCTGCTATTTATGCCCTGTGCAGTCCCCTCTCACGTTGATTTAAGACTGACCAATGTAATAGAGGATACTGTAAAATGATGGAGGGTGACTTCTGAGACTAGGTCGTAAAAAAAGCACTGTACTTCCATCTTGCTCTTTGGAATCACTTACTCTGAAAAAAGCCACCTGACATATAGAAAAGGCACTCAAGCAGCTCTATGGAGAGGCTCTGGCCCACAACCATGTGAGCGAACCATCCTAGGGCCTTCCAGGCTCAGTAAAGCCTTCAGTTAACTGTAAATCTGGCTGATTATTTGAATCCAACTTATGAGAGACTCCATGTCAGCAACACCCTGATTAGTTTCTCCTGAATTCCTGACTCACTGAAACTATGAGATAATAAATGTTTGCTCTTTTAAGCCACTAAGCTCTGAGGCAATTTGTTACTCAGAAATAGGTAGTTTATATAGTAAGAAATTAATTCCACATGTCATCCAATCTAAAAGCATTTGAAAAGATCTTCTGGGTTTTGATGGTAAAGGCATCTTTGCAAAATAAAAAGGAAATGGCACATGATACACAGTTGGCAAAAAAGACTTTTCCAGGTTTCATGTTAAACAGACACCTACAGATTTGTATAGTATTTTTATGTAGAAGGCTTACAACCTACACACTTCTACCAAAGAGCTAAAGAAATAATCATCTGACCATTCTTGAAAAAACAAGGCTTCAAACATATTTATCTAAAGGAACTGGACTTCGCAGGATCATTTGACAAATTTCCATCAGTACAACTGGTTCTATGACCACTCCAAATGTTATCCCCAGTTAGTTAGTTATGCTCTATTAGTTATCCCCAGTTAGTGTTATCCCCTATTTCCACTTAAATTTTAAGCTTGTAGAAAAATGTTTGAGGTTTCTGTTTTTAAAACTGACATGATACTGTGACTTGTGATCAATCAATCAGTTCAGTTCAGTTCAGTTCAGTCGCTCAGTTGGTCCAACTCTTTGCGACCCCATGAATCGCAGCACGCCAGGCCTCCCTGTCCATCACCAATTACCGGAGTTCACTCAGACTCACGTCCATCAAGTCAGTGATGCCATCCAGCCATCTCATCCTCTGTCGTCCCCTTCTCCTCCTGCCCCCAATCCCTCCCAGCATCAGAGTCTTTTCCAATGAGTCAACTCTTCGCATGAGGTGGCCAAAGTATTAGAATTTCAACTTTAGCATCATTCCTTTCAAAGAAATCCCAGGACTGATCTCCTTCAGAATGGACTGGTTGGATCTCCTTGCAGTCCAAGGGACTCTCAAGAGTCTTCTCCAACACCACAGTTCAAAAGCATCAATTCTTTGGCTCTCAGCTTTCTTCACAGTCCAACTCTCACATCAATACATGACCACAGGAAAAACCATAGCCTTGACTAGACAGACCTTTGTTGGCAAAGTAATGTCTCTGCTTTTGAATAT
>NW_011494764.1:2659481-2666801 GCF_000754665.1 Bison bison bison
TGGCTCTCAGCTTTCTTCACAGTCCAACTCTCACATCAATACATGACCACTGGAAAAACCATAGCCTTGACTAGACAGACCTTTGTTGGCAAAGTAATGTCTCTGCTTTTGAATATCCTACCTAGGTTGGTCATAACTTTCCTTCCAAGGAGTAAGCATCTTTTAATTTCATGGCTGCAGTCACCATCTGCAGTGATTTTGGAGCCCAAAAAAATAAAGTCTGACACTGTTTCCACATCTATTTGCCATGAAGTGATGGGACCAGATGCCATGATCTTCGTTTTCTGAATGTTGAGCTTTAAGCCAACTTTTTCACTCTCCACTTTCACTTTCATCAAGAGGCTTTTTAGTTCCTCTTCACTTTCTGCCATAGAGTCATATAATAGCATAATACTAGAAAAGGGACATTAAAAACATACAGGCATTTTCCCATCTCCATTTACAATGATTTAGCAGATATAATCTAACACACAACATACAATTAACATTTTTTAATAGTTTAATAAAAAATAAGAGCAAATCCAAAATGTAATAGGAAAGACAAAATTTCACCCTTTGTAAATCTTTACTTTCAAAGTGTTCTTTAAGACTTAATAGTTTTGGGGACATCAAAGTCTAAAAGGTCCCTTATTTTATTAAAGAATTATGAATCTTTTCATATAATGAAGCCTTTCCACAAAAAGGAAGAAAAAATTAAACACAAAATAAAATCTCATATTTTTCCAGTAGTCATATATGGATGTGAAAAAGACTATAAAGAAAGCTGAGGGCCGAAGAATTGATGCTTTTGAACTGTGGTGTTGGAGAAGACTCTTGAGAGTCCTTGGACTGCAAAGAGATCAAACCAGTCAATCCTAAAGGAAATCAGTCCTGAATATTCACTGGAAGGACTGATGCTGAAGCTGAAACTCCAGTACTGTGGCCACCTGATGTGAAGAACTGACTCATTGGAAAAGACCCTGACGCTGGGAAAGATTGAAGGCAGGAGAAGGGGACGACAGAGGATGAGATGGTTGGATGGCATCACCGACTCGATGGACATGAGTTTGAGTAAGCTCCGGGAGTTGGTGATGGACAGGGAAGTCTGGCATGCTGCAGCCCAAAGAGTCACAAAGAGTGGGACACAACTGAGTGACTGAACTGAACTGAACTGATGGGGGTATGTGAGGTTCTTTAATGTTAAATAAAATAAGTTTCTCGGGAGCCATTCTGAATGATACAGTTCCTGCTTCTTTTAATCGACTTTTAGGTTATTTATGGAGTATGTCATAGAATGTAACATAGAATACCATGTGGTAGTTCATTACTTTGCCCCCCTCCAACAGATATAAATGAGTTCTCTCTATTAATAAACAGAAGGACTGACTTAGGTGAACTTTGTATTTAGTTAATAGATATATAAGATTGGTCTGATTCCCAACCCCTCCCCTACCCAAAATATTTGAGCACCACTATTTCACAACACTGTAAAAACTGAGAACTAGTTGCATGAAATAAAAACATGCAGTTCTTTGATAAATAAAACAGAAGAAACCATAAGTAGTTACTGTTATTATTATTATTGCTTCTTTATTATTTAGCTATATTTCTAATTAGGTTTTACTTATGTGTATTAAAAAGGCACAGTGGATGTATAAGATTATGAACTACTGGTGGGCAGGGCTACATGTACCAATTTCATAGCACCCCGAGTGCAGTCCAGTGATGACTTTACTGTTTAGTATGATAAATTGTTCTTCGTAGGAAAAAATAATAACTAATATATAACTATATAATATATCTACTCTTTGATAGAATTCTCACTGTATATGTTGGTGGTTTAGTCACTAAGTGGTGTCCGATTCTTTGTGACCCCATGGACTGTGGTCCGCCAGACTCCTTTGTCCATGGGATTTCCCATGCAAGAATATTGGAGTGGGTTGCTATTTCTTTCTCCAGAGGATCTTCCTGACCCAGAGATCAAATCCATCTCTCCTGCATTGCAGGCAGACTCTTTACCGCTGTGCCACCAGGGATGCCCTTCTCAATGTATATACCATCTCAATAATAATAGCTTTTTACTTCAACTGTGACACAATTCAAAATATGTTAGCATATAGGTCTGTCTGTATGTTTTTTCAAGCATTAGGGCCTATGAAAAATTTCTCAACTTTGTGATAGAGTTATTTTCAAATTTCCTAATAAGAATAAGAACATGATATTTATCTTTTGAAAAAAATTAAGAACTCTACTGAAGTCAAACGAAAATAACAAAACATGATAAATGAATTTTTACTATTAAAAGGATGGGTTACAAAAAGCAACAAAAGAAGAGAAGACAATAATTCTGAGAAAATCTGGAAAGGCTTTTATTTTTATAGCTACTAAAATTTCTGAAAGTTACAAGGTTTTATTTCAGAATACCTGAAATAGAGCCTTCACAGTAGAGTTTTACAACTGTTACATATTTTGTTTATTTTTTAAAGTGCTTTGCATTGATAATATAAAGACTTTTCAGCTGAGCATTCAAAATCCCTTATCTGACTATATGAATTTAAGAATAACCCAATTTACACAATTAAAAATAAGTTTTAAAAAGTAAAAGAAAAAAGGTATTCTCAGAGATGAAATTTAGCACTACAAAATTTGGGAAAATCATACCTCATCAGTGTTGTAGATAATCTGGAGTCCTGAGGAAATCATTTCCACAAGGTAAAGGAGATAGAGGGACACTGCATTTATCTGAAAACCAACAAACACTACAATAGGTTAGAGAAAACCAAAAAAATACTATGGTACAAAATTAAATGTAAAAGCTAAAATTACAAGTCATTTGCTCTTGTAGTAGCATATCTAACTGTTTTCTTTCCTATGAAAAACTAAAGGAGCTGTGGATTTAGTTCATAATAAAAATCTCAGCTTTCTATATAAAACTCTAAAATCCTCAAATTCACTGTGATGGTTAAGCTGATCAGGGGTATTTTTATGACATTTGCTTTCTAAGATTTATATTGAAACTGTAGATTTAAGCACTTCTACTTTGAAATAGTTTTGTCCCTTGGGCAGCTATGTAATGTGAATCCAATTTAAGTGCAGGTAAATGAAAAAATTATTGGACAGTAAGACATTAGGACTATGCCACCATAAATAACAGGTAGCACATCTTGTATTCAGAGAACACAGAACTTACATCAGCAACTGTAGGAATATATTAATCAAACATTTAAAATATATTTATGAAAAAAAGTATTCTAAAAATGAGGCTCTTTCTTTTAGTTTATTAGTCTATTAAAGATAAACATTATATGCTCTAAACAAAACAAACAAAAGAAGACAATAATGTCCCCTTTAACCAAAAATAAATACTCTCATAGAATTCTGAATGGGCTATATACATTTTCTCGAGGAAATAAGCAGTGAAAGATAAATAGCACAACATGGACAAACCTTGAAAACATTACACTAAAAGAAAGAAATCAGTCACATTAGACCACATGGCATATGATTCCATTTATATGAAATGTACAAACTAGGCTTGTTCATACAGACAGAAAGTAGACTGGTAATTGCCTACAGTGGGGGTCTTTGAAGGAGTTGAGGAGTGACTGCTAACAGGTACTGGATTTCGCTCTGGGGTGATGAAGATGTTCTGCAATGTTGAAAGTTGTATACTTTACATAGGCAAATTGTATATTATATGAATTATATCTCAATAAAGTTATCCAATAAACAAATACATGAGAAGCAGTGAAAATTTTTCATTTAGCCAGGAAACAGTTAACTTGAGGTAAAAACAAAGAGGAGGTAAGACATAATTTTCTTATCATACAATTCTAACCCAGAAGATTATTATCCACTAACAGCCTTGCTGCCTTGTGCCTTCGCTGATTCTCCTCCAATCCTTTCTGAAAAACGGACAGAAAGTTGGGGCAGAAAATTATTTGTGCCCTAGATTCCTTGGATAAAGCAGCTGTGTGCCACTGGGGCCTGCCAGTGGGGGTAACTCTCTCAGGAATCAGGACTATCCTGAATGTCTCTTGACTTCCCAGCACTCAAAGTCCAGTTGGTTTCAGGGTCTTATCAAGGTCCAAGTGGGTCACATAAGAAAATGTAGGATTCTGGTTTAAGGCGTTTTATAATAGACCAACATTAACTCTTAAGTGACTTTTCTCAGAACATAGTAAGCAAGAGCTTCATCCCATTGGGTCACCCAAATATTCTCATAGAGCACTGACACTGGCCTGTCAGAAATGATCTCAAAGAAATTTCATTTCCATGCGGAGGGAGGACGAAGGAGGGTTCAAGATGGGGAACACATGTATACCTGTGGCAGATTCATTTTGATATATGGCAAAACCAATACAATATTGTAAAGTTAAATAAAATAAAATTTAAAAAAAAAGAAATTTCATTTCTATTGACAGCCAACTACAGCAATACCTCAAAGAACTCTCTGCTATGATTTTTAAGAGGCTTCTGTGAGAAAATATCAGTAAGTGGCAAAATGTACGGGGCTTCCAAATAACAGGTTGACCAGCATTTATTTGAAACCTACTATGTGCTAGGCACTAAGTTTAAATTCTGAAATACAAAAATAAATGAATTGTTATCTTCTAAAAACCCTATGTCAAACAGCAAACATATCTGTGAAAGCAAAAGGTACAGAAAACCTAATTATTTGAAAAATTATGAGACAGCTGAGCAACTACATATTTATGTAACATTAAATCTCCATAGAACTGGTTACAAATAACCATTAAGAGTTTCTGCTGTGTAGAAATGGGGACACTGAACTTTCTGTGTTTGGAGGAGTCATTCTAAAGTAAGACATTTCAGATTTCTAGAGAGAAAGGAACTCTAAAAAGGAGATACTCGTATTTTAGTAAGGAATATATGAATAGTAAGTATTCTATTCTAAAGACAACAGAACCAAACGCTGAAGAGGAAGAAAATCCATTAAAGATAAATAGCATATATAATACTTGTATACTAGAAACAAGGCAAAGGGGTACACAGATATGAGAGAAAAAATTGAAAACAAAATATGAACCTTTACAGTGTATTGTTAGCATATAAAATTTATATATATATATATAAAATGTCTTTTGGAATTATCATTTTAGTGGTATGTTTTTAGCATCATTGAAGGCTGATGTATTAGAAATGGACTGTCACGTAACAAAGACTTCTGATTTGTTGTTATATTACTGTCAGTTGTCTTTTATTCTCTGGTTCCTAAATATTGAAATTCCTCTAAATTTGATAATGAGCACAAGCTTTTGTCACTGAAAGAGCTGTAGGATCCGTTCTTCTAGATAGTAGTATTATAATCCCTCCAGCTGCCCTTTTTGCTTTTGGACCAAGAATGCAATAATATTTAATGTGCAATCACAATAACTAATTCAGTTCCACTGGGATTTCTTCATTTCATGGCTGATTCTCTACTTCCATTTTGAATAATTTAAGCTTTAAAAAATGTAAATCTAATTTTTAAAAAATGTAAATAGCCTCAAACATTCTATGATATAGAGTAAAAATGCAGAAGAAAATGTGTAGTCTTCTCTTTTTACCTGAAGATGACCGTATTCCTCATAGGAGAGGATCTCATCTCCTGTATGTACATTGAAAATGGAGTGAAGACATGTTGTTGGGCGTGGATCCTGCTTAAATTGCTGGACCTGGAATAAAATATAAAATTTAAATGATGCTACTAATTCACATTGTAATCCAAAATCAGAGATTATATATTTTTCAAGAGACTTTTTAATGGGGAAAGCTACAGCTTACAGACAGAGGATACAACAAAGCAGAATGTTACTTTTTCTAAAGAAACAAAATAGATAAAATTCATGATTATTAATGTAATACAGTTAACATGACTGTTAAATACTTAACTGATACTTCACAAACAACTGACGTATAATAGGAAGCTTGTTAATGTATTAGCATTGACTTTTGTAATGTTTTCCATCTTATTTTAGAGTCAAATAATGGTTTCCTCTATGGGACTGGATTTCAGAGACTGTATCCCACTGTACTGCGCTTTGGAAATGCTTCCATGACACTCAGTGAAAGAGCGCTTAAGGCCACATTCTAATTCAATAAGTTTTCAAAACACCAAAAGCTTTTTCTTTCTCCAAGATTTACAAATTGATACCATGCTCCTGTCAACATGTTTTCATTTCTTTCACCACACATACTGTCATTACTAAGGCACCAATTCCAAGAGAATATAGGCCATATTTTTACTTATTAACTCAAAATAAAATTTAATCATTTTTGAATACTCATTAACTAAGTATTAAATGACAAAAGGAGACAAACTCCAAGGACAAGCAGATATTAATTCAATTTTGCAAAAATCTGCTAATAAAGTTATATGCCAAGTATGTCTACTACTAGTTCCCTGGAAATATAAGATGAATAGGAACAAAGAATGAACAGAATGACACATCGGTTCAGTTCAGTTCAGTTGCTCAGTCGTGTCCGACTCTGTGACCCCATGAATTGCAGCACGCCAGGCCTCCCTGTCTATCACCAACTCCCGGAGTTCACGCAAACTCATGTCCATCGAGTCGGTGATGCCATCGAGCCATCTCATCCTCTATCGTCCCCTTCTCCTCTTGCCCCCAATCACTCCCAGCATCAGAGTCTTCTCCAATGAGTCACTCTTTGCATGAGGTGGCCAAAGTACTGGAGTTTCAGCTTTAGCATCATTCTTTCAAAACAAATCCCAGGGCTGATCTCCTTCAGAATGGACTGGTTGGATCTCCTTGCAGTCCAAGGGACTCTCAAGAGTCTTCTCCAACACCACAGTTCAAAAGCATCAATTCTTCACCACTCAGCTTTCTTCACAGTCTAACTCTCACATCCATATGTGACCACTGGAAAAACCATAGCTTTGACTAGATGGACCTTTGTTGGCAAAGTAATGTCTCTGCTTTTTAATATGCTGTCTAGGTTGGTCATAACTTTCCTAGCAAGGAGTAAGCGTCTTTTAATTTCATGGCTGCAATCACCATCTGCAGTGATTTGGGAGCCCAAAAAAATAAAATCTGTCACTGTTTCCACTGTTTCCCCATCTATTTCCCATGAAGTGATGGGACCAGATGCCATGATCTTCGTTTTCTGAATGTTGAGCTTTAAGCCAACTTTTTTACTCTCCTCTTTCACTTTCATCAAGAGGCTCTTTAGTTCCTCTTCACTTTCTGCCATAAGGGTGGTGTCATCTGCATAGCTGATGTTATTGATATTTCTCTCAGCAATCTTGATTCCAGCTTGTGCTTCTTCCAGCCCAGTGTTTCTCATGATGTACTCTGCATATAAGTTAAATAAGCAGGG
>NW_011494764.1:2666901-2667679 GCF_000754665.1 Bison bison bison
TTTTGAGCATTGCTTTACTAGCGTGTGAGATGAGTACAACTGTGCGGTAGTTTGAGCATTCTTTGGCATTGCCTTTCTTTGGGACTGGAATAAAAACTGACCTTTTCCAGTCCTGTGGCCACTGCTGAGTTTTCCAAATTTGCTGGCTATTGAGTGCAGCGCTCTCACAGCATCATCTTTCAGGATTTGAAATAGCTCAACTGGAATTCCATCACTTCCACTAGCTTTGTTCATAGTGATGCTTTCTAAGGCCCACTTGACTTCCCATTCCAGGATGTCTGGCTCTAGGTCAGTGATCACACCATCATGATTATCTTGGTCGTGAAGATCTTTTTTGTACGGTTCTTCTGTGTATTCTTGCCACCTCTTCTCAATATCTTCTGCTTCCATTAGGTCCATACCATTTCTGTCCTTTATCGAGCCCATCTTTGCATGAAATGTTCCCTTGGTATCTCTAGTTTTCTTGAAGAGATCTCTAGTCTTTCCCATTCTGTTGTTTTCCTCTATTTCTTTGCATTGATCTCTGAGGAAGGATTTCTTATCTCTCCTTGCTATTCTTTGGAACTCTGCATCCAGATGCTTACATCTTTCCTTTTGTCCTTTGCGTTTCGCTTCTCTTCTTTTCACAGCTATTTGTAAGGCCTCCCCAGACAGCCATTTTGCTTTTTTGCATTTCTTTTCCATGGGGATGGTCTTGATCCCCGTCTCCTGTACTCACGAACTTCAGTCCATAGTTCATCAGCACTCTATCAGATCTAGTCCCTTAAATCTATTTCTC
>NW_011494764.1:2667779-2668384 GCF_000754665.1 Bison bison bison
GAGGCTCTTTAGTTCCTCTTCACTTTCTGCCATAAGGGTGGTGTCATCTGCATAGCTGATGTTATTGATATTTCTCTCAGCAATCTTGATTCCAGCTTGTGCTTCTTCCAGCCCAGTGTTTCTCATGATGTACTCTGCATATAAGTTAAATAAGCAGGGTGACAATACACAGCCTCGACATACTCCTTTTCCTATTTGGAACCAGTCTGTTGTTCCATGTCCAGTTCTAACTGTTGCTTCCTGACCTGCATACAGGTTTCTCAAGAGGCAGGTCAGGTGGTGTGGTATTCCCATCTCTTCCAGAATTTCCCACAGTTTATTGTGGTCCACACAGTCAAAGGCTTTGGCATAGTCAATAAAGCAGAAATAGATGTTTTTCCATGATCCAGCGGATGTTGGCAATTTGATCTCTGGTTCCTCTGCCTTTTCGAAAACCAGCTTGAACATCTGGAAGTTCACGTTTACGTATTGCTGAAGTCTGGCTTGGAGAATTTTGAGCATTGCTTTACTAGCGTGTGAGATGAGTACAACTGTGCGGTAGTTTGAGCATTCTTTGGCATTGCCTTTCTTTGGGACTGGAATAAAAACTGACCTTTTCCAGTCCT
>NW_011494764.1:2668484-2676301 GCF_000754665.1 Bison bison bison
AGGCACTCTATCAGATCTAGTCCCTTAAATCTATTTCTCACTTCCACTGTATAATCATAAGGGATTTGATTTAGGTCATACCTGAATGGTCTAGTGGTTTTCCCTACTTTCTTCAATTTAAGTCTGAATTTGGCAATAAGGAGTTCATGATCTGAGCCACAGTCAGCTCCTGGTCATGTTTTTGCTGACTGTATAGAGCTTCTCCATCTTTGGCTGCAAAGAATATAATCAATCTGATTTCGGTGTTGACACTTTGGTGATGTCCATGTGTAGATTTCTCTTGTGTTGGTGGAAGAGGGTGTTTGCTATGACCAGTGCGTTCTCCTGGCAAAACTCTATTAGCCTTTGCCCTGCTTCATTCCATATTCCGAGGACAAATAAAAGCAATGAGTTTCTTCTCCCTTTGAAAGATATAAATGATAGTATCTGAGTATTCATGATCTTGACTTGTTTTACTTGGCTAAGGAAGCGCATAGAACCATACTCTCTTTTCCATCTTCAAGTTTCTTTTCATCCTTAAAGTATTGTCTTAATAAGATCTTCTCTAATAAAGTCCCTTCTGAACCAAAACTAAAATTCCTTCCTCTGGACTCCCATACCAGGGTGCTTATCCTTTATTTATTTCTCTAGTGTTTCGTTTTTATTAGTTTTCTGTATCTCCCACTATCTTTCAAGCTTCAAGAAGTTATACTCTCCAATATGGCAGGCACTAGCTATATGTGACAAACTGAACTCAGTTCAGTTCCGTTGCTCAGTCACGTCCAACTCTTTGAGACCCCATGGACTGCAGCACGCCAGGCATCCCTGTCCTGCACCAACTCCTAGAGCTTGTTCAAACTCATGTCCATCGAGTTGGTGATGCCATCCAAACATCTCATCCTCTGTCATCCCCTTCTCCTCCCACCTTCAATCTTTCCCAGCATCAGTGTCTTTTCCAAGGAGTCAGTTTTTCACATCAGGTGGCCAAAGTATTGGAGTTTCAGCTTCAGCATCAGTCCTTCCAATGAATAACCAGGACTGATTTTCTTTAGGATTCATTGGTTTGATCTGCTTGCTGTCAAAGGAACACAGGAGTCTTTTCCAACGCCATAGTTCAAAAGCATCAGTTCTTCAGCACTCAGCTTTCTTTATGGTTCAAATCTCACATCCATACATGAATACTGGGAAAACCATAGCTTTGACAATACAGACAATTAAATGAAATTTAGAAATTCAAGTTTTCAGTCACAATGGCCCCATATCAAGTGCTCAAAAGCCACATGTGACTAGTGGTTTCTCTGTTGTTCAATACAGTAACACAGAACATTTAGATCATCACAAAAAAATTTGACAGTACTGTTACAGAGGGCTATCACACCTTTCCACCCCTCCAAGAACCCTATATAAACACATATGTTATGTTATGCATGCGTGTTCAGGTGTGGCCAATTCTGTTGGACCCTATGCACTGCAGCCCACCAGGCTCCTGTGTCTGTGCGATTTTCCAGCTAAGAATATTGAATTGTGTTGCCATTTTCTCCTCCAGGGCACCTTCCTGATTCAACCCACATCTCCTGCAGCTCCTGCATTGGCAGGTGTTTACTTTTACCACTGAGCTATCTGCAAGCCCTCCCTAAGGTTGAAATCAACAAAATTAAAGTCAGGAACTATCAGCAGATAATCAGAAATGAAAGAATGAGGGTAAAGGTATGGATGTACACACTCCACCTATGTAGTGACCAAGCTATCCTATGTTAACTCAGAAAAGGTGAGATGGCTACCCCAATCAGTGTCTGAAACTGCTGGTAACTGTCTCAGGGTACACAAATATAGAAATCAATGTGGTCATTACTTTCATAGTACCATGACTATTCTCAAAGCACTGAACATTTTTCTGGGCTCTTAAGACAAAAATGTTAAATTAAATCAGAATATATTTTGCCCACTTGATAAGTATCTAAATGGATAAGGTTTTATTAGTTTAATAAAGTGATTGCTGCAGGTGACAAAGCAGTGTTTGTCATTTGTCTTCAAGACACACAAGTACCCAGCATGAGAATTTATAATCAACGATTGTGCCTGAGGAAAGGTAACTATTAAATGATCAAAGATGATCAAACAGTGAATTATATAATTATGCTTTGAGTCTTAAAGCTGTAAAAAGACAATTTAAAATTTCAGGGGGAAAAAAGACCCAAATTCAATAAGCTTTGCAAATTAATGAAGCATATTGTATACAAAATATAGACAAAAAGTACTCTTGAGAGCAGCCAAAATCAGGAGGATATTAATTAGTATTGTATGATATCTGGCATATGGCAAGTAAAAGTAAAGAATTATTTATTGAAGTAAGAATTTCTAGATTAAAAGAAATCTAGAATAATGTTTTTTCCTTCTTGCATTTTATTTAGACTTTTCCTCAAAATTTTAATCACTGTGAATAAGCAAGTTTATCATTCAGGAAAAGGTACTGAGTATTTTGTGATGACAAAATACTCTTAAAAACATCCTTAATTTATAGACTTAAAATATACACTGAGGTAGGAAAATCATCTCATAAGGGAATCCAGGAAGAATAAATTTTATAAAAATTTAATGATTTCTCATGAATTAGAAAGTACTTAGGAAGCATTTTCAGGAAATAAATTTTTTATGCAGACAATTAGGGACAGCAACATTCATAGCACACTGTAAAGCAGATCCCTATTTTCTGAACTATGAACTGTAAATTGAATCCATTTTGAAATCTGAATGCTCCTCTTTAAGAAGTATTAATAAAAATAGGTATATGAACACCTAGAGGTAAAAAATAACTAATGTTAATAGTAGAAATTAATACAAGCACAAAGAAAGTAATAGAAATTAGATTGCTCTATATTCTTCAAATCAAGGAGAACTATTCACTCAAATAAATTAAAGCATCCCATTTAGGTAGTATTATTCGAAAATATATCAGGAAGCATGCTTTACAACGAGAAGCAAAAAATTTTCACTAAGTCATTATTTTACGTCAGAAGATGAGCTTTAAGGTCAAACAGCACATGAACATTACAAATATGCTTTACTTTAGTTTTAAGGGAGGGCCAAAAGATAAAAGTACACATTTAAAAGTATGGTAACAATGTCTACTGCTATGAAATCATGAAGGAAATAGTGAGCACCGAGGTGAAGGTATGCTGCTGCTGCTGCTGCTAAGTTGCTTCAGTCATGTCCGACTCTGTGCGACCCCATAGATGGCAGCCCACCAGGCTCCGCCGTCCCTGGGATTCTCCAGGCAAGAACACTGGAGTGGGTTGCCAGTTCCTTCTCCAGTGCATAAAAGTGAAAAGTGAAAAGTGAAAGTGAAGTCGCTCAGTCGTGTCCGACTCCTAGCGACCCCATGGACTGCAGCCTACCAGGCTCCTCCATCCATGGGATTTGCCAGGCAAGAGTACTGGAGTGGGTATGGTGGGAGGTAATTAGTTGCGTGCATGGTTTAGTCTTACTGAGTCATATGTGCATTGTAGCAATACCTTCTATTCCTACTGTAAGGTTATGGGGTTCAAGAAAGATTATACCAATAACAGTGTTTTAAAATTTGTAAAATTCTACATTATGTAGTATGCAGAAATACCAAATGTGATCCTAATGTGATCTGTACCTTCTTACAACTCACGTAAGTCAAAAAAAGATAATCCTTTGTAATTTAAGGAATTCAAAGATAGCTTAAGTTACATTCAAGTTGTATTCAAAAGAATACCAAACTATGAATACTTGTTAGTAAAGTTGAATAATATTTAGAAAAGGACATTAACAAGATTAAACAAGTCACAAAGAAAAAACTTTATAGTACATCATTTTCTTCCTTTTCAAAAACAATTATAACTTAAGTATGTCAACCGGGTTAGCAAGCACATGAAATTCATGGTTCACACAATGTTTTCTCAAGAGAAAAGGTGAATTCATACACATTAAGCATTCATGAAATGATAAATGTGAAACAAATAGTAAACTTCTCACACTTAGGGAAAAAAACTTTAATCACAATTACTTCAATATGTTATACAAATTTAATTCAAATATTAAATGTCAATATGACATATTACTTTATTTCAAGCATTGAAAAACCTTTATAATAATGATTTGCAAAGTCAAATCTCAGTAGACAAATTATGGGTTTTTCATATATCTCTATTATCAACTTGTGAATAAATTTACTTTCTGCAAACTAATTTTTTTTGTTGCCATATTTTGGTGACAGAATATATAGGATTTTTTCTTTTTTTTTTTTTTTGCATTTTTGACTTCAGGTCAGGTCTTAAAAAATGTGCTATCACAAAAACTTAATATAATATCCATATGATACAGATATACAAAATATTAAGTGATTAAAATTGCCTGTATTAACTACTGAAGTGCATCTTTACTAATAAATCATCAAACCTGGGAGTGGTCGTTGAGGAACCATGATGTAAATTTATTAACGTACTACAATATATTAGGACCTGGAAACACAGAGATGTAGGTAAGTAGGGGGAATATCACATTATATTTGTATACAGCTTTATAGTTTAAAAAGTTTTATTATGTACATTGTTTAATTTCCAAAATAATCCTGTAAAGTCTGCTGTTTTCTAAGCCTTTAATTCCTGCCCTCTTTATATATAAAAGTGAATGAATTATTATATTTCTAAACTAAAGTTCAATTAGAGTAATGACATGTACAAAAGGAATTTTGATAAGGATTTTCTTATTTAATACAATACTGGTTAGAATTATGCATATCATGAGGTTCTTGGGAAACTATTTATTTGAGCAAACACCAGATGCAAAATACAAATTTAAGCCCATATAACAGTTGCCAATCAATCTTGCTTAAGCTATTTCTTCAATTTCAGTATTTCAAAACCCTGGGCTGGGAAGGCAGAGCTGTTTTAATCTATCTAGACTGCCCCCAGGATGTGGCTTTACCTTTTGAAAGTACATCCTTCTTCAGAAGATGCTATTGCTATACTGGTTAAATTAATCCCTCAGGACGATGTGAGAATTTCAGTCTATACCACAGTGTTTTACCTTATCAGCCTGACGCATGTAGCAGTAGAGAATTCCTCTCATACATTTTATAGCCGAGTGCTCCAGCTCATGGGTCCTTCCCTTGTCATCATCAATGCGCCTGGGTGAGAGAGATAACTCATGAAACAAATTGGAAATGCATTTGAAAAGGAAGCAGAGCTTTTGATAATTAAGTATTTATCTGGCTAATCCTATGTTCTGGTAACAACTACTAATTCTGTAACAGTGAAGCTTCATTTTCCCAGCAGATGTAGAAATGTTTTAAAAAAAAATCTCATGATGAAATGGTGCAAATTTCCCCTTGTCTTAAGGAAGTAAGTCAACTGTGTTAAAAATAGTGTATAATATTTTCAACACTGACTTGGCTGAAACTTTAAAGGATATTTCTATATTAGAAAAATCTACCAATGGATTTTTTAAATTCACCATTTACAGAGCACAGGCAATTTTAAATACCAATCCCTTTAGGTTATGCAATGATCACTTGGATCCAAAGAAGTGTAGATTAAGGTAGGCCCATGTCTCCTTTCTCTGCTATGTGCTTAACAATGCCAGAATGGGCACTTCAGTCAGCAGTGCCTTCAATCAAATGCATCCAGGACGATACTGATGTATTTGGGCATCAAGTTTTACATTCTCAGGTCTTAGTTTAAAATCAATTGACCACAGTTTACAACTCCTGCTTTTAAAAAACAAAAAACAGCTGACACTTAAATATTAAATTAGGTTAAGCTGTTTTTCAATCTTTAAGTTCCTTTTTTATTATTGATCAGTGGCCTTCAAAAAAGATGTTATCCACTCTTGAAAAAATAAAAGTAGCTTATTCATTATTTTACTAAATCATAAGTAAAATATCTAACTATCATCCTCACTTGACAAAAAACACTACCTGTTCCCCATAAAAAGTAAACTATCATTACTTCCTCTTTCAATTACAGATCTCATATACCAGCAGTGGAAAGAACGATGATCATTTTAATACAGTATGGTGAATGTCAGTAAAAATGTCTATTTGTCACTAGAACATCATTCTTCTTTTCACATGCAGGCATTAAAGTATAACTAGTATGATTCTGCTCTGTGATCTTTTTTCCCATGATGTCAGAACTAAGTGTTAACAGGCAAATTATGGAGTGGATAACTTTGGACTTGGCACTGATAAATGAAGGAAACAGCACATCTGGAGTCAAATGAACTCAATGAAATGTTCTGCATATAATTCCCACTTCATAAAAAACAAAGAAGTAATTCAGAAAGAAACAAAATCCAATTTTTCTAAAATTACCTTGACTGCAATTTCTCTGCCCCTAATTTCCACAAGCATTAGACCAAGACTAAAATATCCCACAATAATTTAGCCACAATAAAGAATTCTTCTATTTTAATGATGTTTTTATTTCTCCTTTCCTTAGCAAATAATAGTGGTAACCAGAAGAATATTTCTTTTCTGACTTAGCAAATGAAAGAAAAGTTGCATTTGAGTAAAAACATTTAGGCAACTAGCATATATCTATTTCCTCTCCTAAGATTTAAAATGAACCTTTTCATCCAAAATAATTCCTCTATTTTCCACCAAGAACTAGTAGGCTTTACTGATGTACATTCAAGTTTTAATATGATCTCAATAAAACGTTTAATTTAAAAAAAACAGATACGTAACTTTAACTGATCACAAGCCATGTGGAGATGTTGACTGAATATTTCTATAATATTAAGTCTTAAGTTTATATTTAAATCAAAACTTAAAAATACATAACTAGTGAAAAACTAAACACTTAAATCCTATCACTGGTGCATTATTTCCCCACAGCCAAGTTTCAGGGAAAATAAAATGAGAATACTGTTTGGTCATGTGACGTGACTGTTTACAAGGCTAGGGCCACCTGTTATATTTAACTCCTAAAATAGCAATAAATCTGACACTGAGAGGGAACAGGCCAACATCTTGCATGAAGCATTCCTCTCTCTCTCTCTTAGACAGTACTGCAAAGTATCTTACCAATACCTCTCCTTGAGTTTTTCTAACATATGCACATTTAAACAGTCTAAAGTGCTTTTTCAAATCAATACTCTTAAAAAAAAAAAAAAAGCTACTTTTCTCAAACATAAAAAGTAAAGAAAACTAAATTCCATATTTAAACTCTAAATTAAAGTCATGCTTTTTTTCTAGAAGTAAGAACAAAAAATGCAAAAACTTAATATAATACTTTTTAGTATAGCATAAAGTACAGGTTTGGGGCTTCCCAGGTGGCTCAGTGGTAAAGAATCCACTTGCCATGTAGGAGCCGCAGGAGACATAGCTTCAATCCTTGGGTCGGGAAGTTCCCCTGGAGGAGCAAATGGCAACTCATCCCAGTATTCTTCCCAGAATACTCCTATGGACAAAGAAGCCTGGTGGGCTAGAGTCCATGGGGTCATAAGAGGGTCGGACATGACTGAGCAACTGAACACACATGCAAAGTATAGGTTCAAATTGAATGAAACTGGAGCCTATTCTACAGAGTGAAGTAAAGCAGAAAGAAAAACACCAATACAGTATACTAACGCATATATATGGAATTTAGAAAGACGGTAACAATAACCCTGCATACGAGACAGCAAAAGAGACACTGATGTATAGAACAGTCTTTTGGACTCTGTGGGAGAGGGAGAGGGAGGGATGATTTGGGAGAATGGCATTGAAATATGTATAATATCATATATGAAATGAGTCGCCAGTCCAGGTTCGATGCACAATACTGGATGCTTGGGGCTGGTGCACTGGGATGACCCAGAAGGAGGGGATG
>NW_011494764.1:2676401-2702625 GCF_000754665.1 Bison bison bison
GGAAAAACCATAGCCTTAACTAGATGGACCTTTGTTGGCAAAGTAATGTCTCTGCTTTTTAATATGCTATCTAGGTTGGTCATAACTTTTCTTCCAAGTTGTTTAGCTCGTGGATATTGAACCTATCATTTTCTCCTCTTCTTCCTCATTCCCCCAGGTTCCCCCAGGGTGCAGACTGTAAAGCAGGATGCATCTCATCAGACAAAACAACAAAATGGGAGGGAAGTTTGAACATTGGAAATAGTCTCAAGAAAACAAAGTTTTTGAATATTGTAGGGAAGTTTAAAATGTATGGATAAGAAAGCTGTGGTACATATACACAATGGAGTATTACTCAGCCATTAAAATGAATACATTTGAATCAGTTCTAATGAGGTGGATGAAACTAGAGCCTATTATACAGAGTGAAGTAAGCCAGAAAGAAAAATACCAATACAGTATACTAACGCCATATATATGGAATTTAGAAAGATGGTAACAATAACCCTGCATACGAGACAGCAAAAGAGACACTGATGTATAGAACAGTCTTTTGGACTCTGTGGGAGAGGGAGAGGGTGGGATGATTTGGGAGAATGGCATTGAAATATGTATAATATCATATATGAAATGAGTCGCCAGTCCAGGTTCGATGCACAATACTGGATGCTTGGGGCTGGTGCACTGGGATGACCCAGAAGGAGGGTATGGGGAGGGAGCAGGGAGGAGGGAGGAGGGTTTAGGATGGGGAACACATGTATACCTGTGGCGGATGCATGTTGATATATGGCAAAACCAATACAATATTGTAAAGTTAAAAAGTAAAATTAAATAAATATATAAATAAAGGTTTTGTACAATTGACTAGTTTTAGAAACAATTTTAACCTAAATCATGTAAAGCAATATAATTATTTATAAAATAAAATAATTATAATAGTTATAATTATATAACTAAGTATAAATTTTAATTATATTAATTATTATATTTATACAGAATTATAATGCAACATAGATATAATTATAAAGTAATATAAACAGATATAATTATAATTAGAAATAATGCAATATAATTTTAAACAAAGGTATATTCAGTACTACAACTTGATATGTGTAAAAGACATCTTAAAAAGTAAAACATACTAGTAAGCATTTCTTTCCTCCTCTAACATAAAACAAAATTACAAAGTGAAACTATAATATTGCCTTTAAGAAAAACAAACTATGTCAAAGTCTATTTTACAAATAAGCTATTTCAATGCCTCTTGCTTTTATCCAATTATTTAATTAAATCAAACCATACTCCTAATGTAAATGAAATACAAATGTGCATAAAATAATTATTTTAAGTCCTCAGTACACATGTACATACACACACATTCAAATAGAACTGAGGTTTCAAGAGATTGTTTACATGACTGATTGAAAACTAATGCAATTAGAAAAATCAAATTACTTCCATTTTAAAAAAATTAATGACTTCATATTATGCATTCATTACCAATAAGAGATAGATATAAATCCTAGCTTAATTTTTGACAAATTTTTCCTAATGTTATCTATATGATTTCATCAGCATTTATAAGTAGAATTGGAAACAGAATTCTACTAATTTTACAACATGGGGATTATCTAAACAAATCATCAAAAAAAAAAAAAAACACAAAAAACAAAAAAACAAATCATCACAGCTTAATACTGTGGATAAAAACGGCTTCATCCTAATTCTGTGGTATGTACCCTTGTGTTTCTCCAAACAGAAGACATTTTGTTTGCTAGTAAAACAAAAAGTTGTTACTTTAACTATATAAGATAAATTATGCAGGGAGTTAGTAAATAGATAGTGTCCCCAGCAAAGATCGGACTTTAAATTCTCTATCAGATTTTTGAAGGCTTCTGGGAAACGGCCTGTACTCTTGTATTTTTTTAAGCAATTTTCCCTGAACACTTTATTCAGAAAAATTTCAAATCTATATAAAAGCTACAAAACTGCTACAATGAATAAAACTCTGCTCTTCACATGGATTCAAGAGCTGATAAAATTAGCTTGAATTCTTTATCTATAATTTATTCTCTGTACTAACACCATACATATTTCAGAAGTATCCCTTAAGAACAAGGACATTTGCCTATATGACCATAATATCATTATCACGCCAAGGAGCTAATAGCATGGACATAGTGTCTAATATATACTGAATATCAAATACAATCCAATTATCCCCAAAATATACTTTGGTTCTTTTTAATGCATGATTCAATCAAGGTTCACACACTGCATTTGATTCTCATAATCTAGCCATCTTCATACCTATTTTCTAATCTTCTATGATTACATTTTTAAGAGACCAGGCAAGTTGTCTTATAAGTAGCCACAATCTGGCTTTGTCTGACTTTATTTACGGTAGCGCCATCTACACATTTTGATAAGAAGTAGATATGGGTGATGTGTCGTATCAGGAAGCACCTATCTAACATCAGTGAAACACATCAATGATTTAAGACGGAGTAATCATATTCATGTTAAGGATACAATCTTCAAATCAGAGGCACATGCATTTACTACCTTCGGAGAATTAATATTCAGAAATCCAAGTTTTTAACAGTTAAAATGTATCACTACTGACTACAAGTCAAGACCCACATTGGATGCTATCCATATATATTATTATATATTATAATATAATTATAATTATACAATATTATATATATTATATATATTATTATAAATAAATAATGAAATAAAATAGATATTAATAATGAAAAAAGAGAACTTCTGTATTGTGAAAAGGTTTATTTTTCTTTTACTTTATAAGAATTTTCTGACTTAGTGATATCCCAATGAAGTGCAGTTAGAAAAACACTAAACTGGGGGAAGGAAGGAGAGGAGTTTTGGTCCTGGCTCTATCATTAACTAGGTGTGTCATTTGGGACTACTCTGTTAACTACTCTAGGCTCTAGTTTCATCATCAATCACTATCAATTTCCTCTATGGTCAAAACAAATCAATTCAATGAGAATGGGCAATTCATTCTATTAAAGACTAAAGCTGATTTACAAACCTAGAGATGAGAAATGTTAGTCACAAAGTCATAAAATGTTACAATTTATCTAATGTAAACGCTCAGGAAAACTGAAGGGTTTAGAGGCTGAAAAGGAGATGTGAACAGCTTCAGGTTACACAGTGACTCAGAAGCAGAGCCAAAAGATAGCTGTCCAGTTTGTCTTGGGCCTACAAAACCCTATTACCCAGACTTGGAGTTACAAGGAGAAGACATACCAGCTTACCTGTATGCAAGAGCCAAAGCCCAGGCACCAGCAGCACAGTACAGACTGTCATGAATCTTGGCCTTCTGATCATTACCACATGTTTTAGTGGGAAAGAGACCTGTGGTTGGACTTTGATACAGCAGCAATGTTGACTTGACTGCAATTGAAGACAAGAAAAAGAATGAAAAAAAAAATCTATTTCCCTTGAGCTGAAACTCCTGAACTTTTTTAGTTTCTTTATCCTACAATTTTGTTCTTTCTAAACTTAGCTGCAGCATAAAACTTTTGAAAACGTAGAAACAACTCTGGGTAAATAATTCCAGCCTAGGTAGGGATCCACCTGGCATGAAGGGGTATTTTCATTTTTGAGTAAAGAATTCAGCTAATTGGCACATAAAAAGTCTTTAGCACATCCCTGTTAATGTCAGTAAGTGTTATAAGGCACTATCAGATACAGAAAAAAAAAAAAATTAGCCAAAAAACTAGGTATACTCTCAAAAATCAGTTCAATAGGGAAAAATAAAGCAAATATATAACAAAGAGTTGCATACATTTGCTAAATCCAAAGATAACTCAATTCTAAAGAGGCCAGAATCCTGGTTTTCACAGATGACTAATTTGTGCCTGGCCTTCAGAGCAACGTATTCCTCTTATATATGGTACAGGTCAAAGATATGTTTAACATTTCAAAATTGAATTGCATCCTAATATGACATGAAAATAGTAAACAAGTAATTATTTGATGAACATTCCACTTAAGTTAAAGAAGTCTGGAATCACTGTTTTCTAGTCATTGCTCAATCTGCACAGGGATATTTCCAGGGCCTGCCATGCATGCCAAAGTTCTCAAATCCTCAAGTCCCTTATCTAAAACGGCTAGTACAGTAGGCCCTCCATATCTGCAGGTTCCGCATCTGCAGATACAGAAAGCAGACTGTATTACTCTTTATAAAAGAGTCCTAAAATAGAAAAACAGTCACACTAAAATGACATTTCCTAAAACCTATTTTATTCCTAACTATAAATGGATGAGCAATATTTTTCTCTAAAATAAATTAAGTTACTCTAATCTAGACTGGCATATGTCAACCAATTTAGAACAGTTTTTCAAAGGTTTAAAGTACTCTGTTCCATCAGAGATTAAAGAATTAAATTTCTTTTTCTTTTTCTCAGACTAAACTGACATAATCATTATCATGTCTTTCAGAATACCTAGGTATTTATTATTTTTCCCAGAGTAAAAAAACTGGTCCTCACACTGCAAAGTAAACAGCTGACACTTCTTTTAAAAGGCAGTTTAATTTCTTTAGTTAGTTATGGCTACAGAGATAAGTGGGTAAGAATCTTGAACACAATAAGCTGAACTAACGTTTTTCTTTTAAGATTTTTTTTAATGCGGACCATTTTAAAGTCTTTATTGATTTGTACAATATTGCATGTGTTTTATGTTTTAGGTTTTTGGCCACAAATAACGTAGAATCTTAGCTCCACAGTTGTCCGCTAGCTGTATGTGACAAATTAAAATTCAGTTCAGTTCAGTCGTTCAGCGTGTCCAACTCTTTGTGACGCCACGACCCGCAGCACACCAGGCTTCCCTGTCCTTCACTATCTCCCGAAGTTTGGTCAAATTAATGTCCATTGGCTCAGTGATGCTATCTAACCATCTCCTTGCTCTCTAAGGGGCTCTCAAGAGTCTTCTCCAGCATCACATTTTGAAAGCATAAATTCTTCAGTGCTCAGCCTTCTTTCTGGTCCAGCTCTCACTTCTGTACATGACTACTGGAAAAACCATAGACTTGACTATACAGACCTTTGTGGGCAAGTGATGTCTCTACTTTCCCTATCTATTTGCCATGAAGTGATGGGACCAGATGCCATGATCTTAATTTTTTGAATGTCAACTTTTAAGCCATCTTTTTCACACTACTCTTTCACCTTCATCAACAGGCTGCTTAGTTCCTCTTTGCTTTCTGCCACTAGGGTGATGTCATCTGTAAATCTGAGGTTATTGACATTTCTCCCAGAATCTTGATTCCTCCTTGAGCTTCATCCAGCCCAGCATTTTGCATGATGTACTCTGCATAGAAATTAAATAAGCAAGGTGACAATGTACAATCTTGTTTTACTCCTCTCCCAATTTGGAACCAGTCTGTTGTTCCACATCTGGTTCCAACTGTTACTTCTTGACCTATATATAGGTTTCTCAGGAGGCAGGTAAGGTGGTCTGGTATTCTCCTCTCCTCAAGAATGTTCCACAGTTTGTTGTGATTCAGTCAAAGGCTTTTGTGTCAATGAAGCAGTAGATGTTTTCCTGAAATTCCCTTGCTTTTTCTATGATCCAGCGGATGTTGGCAATTTGGTCTCTCGTTCCTCTGCCTTTTCTAAATCCAGCTTGAACATCTGTAAATTATGAGTTCATGTACTGTTGAAGCCTAGCTTGAATCATTTTGAGCTTTACCTTGCTAGCATGGTAAATTAGAACAATTTTAGCAAATTAGCACAAAATTAGCACAATTTTGCAGTAGTGTGAACATTCTTTGGCATTGCCTTTCTTTGGGATTGGGATGAAAATTGACCTTTTCCAATCCTGTGGCCACTGTTGAGTTTTCCAAATTTGAGGTATATTGAGTGCAGCTATTTCACAGCATCATCATTTAGGATTTGAAATAGCTCAGCTGGAATTCCATCACCTCCACTATCTTTGTTCGTAGTAATGCTTCCTAAGGCTCACTTGACTTCACACTCCAGGATGTCTGGCTCTAGGTGAGTGATCACACCACTGTGGCTGTCTGGGTCATTAAGGGTTTTTTGTATAGTTCTTCTGTGTATTCTTGCCACCTCTTCTTAATATCTTCGCTTCTGTTAGGTCCATACCATTTCTATCCTTTATTGTGCCCATCGTTGCATGAAATGTTTCTTTGATAGCTCTAATATTCTCGAAGAGATCTCTAGTCTTTCCCATTCTATTGCCCCTATTTCTTTGCACTGTTCACTTAAGAAGGCTTTCTTCTCTCTCCTTGCTATTCTTTGGAACTCTGCATTCAGACTGGTTTTCTCCTTTTCTCTTTTGCCTTTCACTTCTCTTCTCATCTATTTGTAAGGCCTCCTCAGACAACCATTTTGCCTTTTTGCATTTCTTTATCTTGGGGATGGTTTTGATCACCATCTCTTGTACAGTGTTACAAACTTCCATCCATAGTTCTTCTGGCACTCTACCACATTTAATCCCTTGAATCTATTTGTCACTTCCACTGTTTAATCGTAAGGGATTTGATTTTGATTATAACTGAATGGCCTAGTGGTTTTCCCTACTTTCTTTAAGTCTGAATTTTGCAATAAGGAATTCATGATCTGAGACACAGTTAGCTCCAGGTCTTGTTTTTGTAGACTGTGTGAACTTTTCTCCATCTTTGGCTGCACAGAGTACCAATCTGATTTCAGTACTGACCATCTGGTTGATGTCCATGTGTAGAGTTGTCTCTGGTGTTGTTGGAAGAGTGTGTTTGCTATGATCAGTGTGTTCTCTTGGCAAAATTCTGTTAGCCTTTGCCATGTTTCATTTTGTAATCCAAAGTGAAACTTGCCCGTGTACCTGGGGACTTCCTACTTTTGCATTCCAGTCCCCTGTGATGAAAAGGACATCTTTTTTGATGCTAGTTCTAGAAAGTCTTAAAGGTCTTCAAAGAACCATTCGACTTCAGCTTCTTCAGCATTAGCAGTTGAGGCATAGATTTGGATTACTATGATACTGAATGGTTTGCTTTGAAACGAACAGAGGTCATTCTTTGATTTATGAGATTGCATTCAAGTAGTGCATTTTGGACTCTTTCGTTGACTGTGAGAGCTACTCCATTTCTTCCAAGGGATTCTTGCCCACACTAGTAGATATAATGGTCATCTGAATTAAATTTGCCAATTCCCATCCATTTTAGTTCACTGATTCCTAAAATGTCAATGATCACTCTTGCTATCCTGTTTGACCACTTCCAGTTTACCTTGATTCATGGACCTAACATTCCAGGTTCCTATGCAATAGGAACAATAGCTCCACAACCAGGAATCAGAGCCACACCCTGCACATTGGAAGGCAAAGTCTCAACCACTGGACCACCAGGGAAGTCTCTGAAATAATGTTTCACATGATGCAGACACAAACAAAAAAATCCTTCTCCTCGGTGAGAGAAATCAAATTTTATATTTGACATACTAGGCCACATAAATGGCATAAGAAGCAAACTAACAAAAAAAAGCATCCCCACCCTACCATCTGATGAACAAAAAAGAGCCCTATATATATGTATCTCTAAGCTGCTTACTCATATTAAAAAACAGAACTCGCCAGGTTGATCTTGACAAAAACAAAAGAGCAAGCAAAACAAACAAACACGGATCTTATACCAGTAACAGTATTGAGACTGCCTTTTGCATCTCAATGAATTAGAAATGGATACAAAAGATTCAGGACTACATTGTAACTTTGTATAGGTAAATGAGCAAGGAATACTTCTACAAAATCTTTGTGTAAGAATTATTCAAGAAACAGCCTCTAGTTCTCAAATCTGTTAATGTTTTGGAAGGCTAAAAGGACACAGAAGACACTAGCAGCAGTTTCAAAATTATTCAAGGGACAGATATGACTTGCCAGATTCCATTTATAGTCTCCATATCAATATGCAATTGGAATATACAGCTGTCTAAGCACTGAAACTATCCCAACACTCAAATGAGAGGTCATCATCCATATAATGTATGTAATTTAACTAAGGCAGAATAGATGTTAATCATAGCTACCTAAAGACTTGCTTTCCTCAGGTTTAGCTTACCAATTCTGTAATAGTGATCCAGTTTATCCCACAGAGTTTCATCAGATCTCGGAAGATTAATGCTTTTCAGAGGTTCATAAACTGAGCCTGAAGGAAAAATGAAAAACCCATCAAGTCCAGTTATTCTCACCCAGGTAAATGAAAAAACTTCTAAACAAACGAAGAGGCATTATTTAACAATCTAATCTTCATTTTTATAGTGAATTATCATATTTCACTGTTGTCAAATTTTGGATGAGGAAAGGAGAAAGAAAAAAATACTTGTAGTTTTCCTAAATGCTACAGGATATCCCCACCCTCACTCCCAGCTAACTCATGTGCATACTGGTCCTAGCAGCTCAAATATAACCAATACTCCTATGGAAGTATAGTAGAACAATAGCTCCAGTTCCTTCTGAGAAATATATCCACTTAAATGCCCTGAAATGCAAACCTTACTCCGTATGCTCATGCTTTACCAGGAAGTTTTCTGTCCCAGGATAATATTCCTGAACCCCCAAATCATCCACTTCATGAGTATTCAAATATTGTTCATACTAAAAGCCTGAAACTTCCACTTTCTCCTAGGTAGATAATATCTGCCTTATTATCTAGATTGTAAGCAGAAACCATTTCTACTTCTCAGCCATGGGAACTACAGCAAGGCGATAACAGAGCACACTGCTCAAAAGCTACAGAATACCCATTAATCATGATAACCTGTCATAAAATGGATACAGAAAATTGTTCACTTGACAAGGGCACTTTCTCAACTTATGACTGAAAGGCAGACATTTGACCCTTCAGCCATCAGAACAAGCAGTGTCTCATTCTTGTTATAAGTACTCAGAAATTATAAACATCTCAAGGTCACAATTAATCCACCTTGGGATGCAGGTAATGCATGTCATATAGCCTAACAAAATACTAGAAGACTGAACCTATAATTTATTGGGGCAGGGGAGGGGGTCATGTTGGTAGGCATTAAGAATCAATTTTTGAAGAAAATTAAAGCATTTATGTTTGCAAAATAGCTATGTTCAGTATGCTAGTTTAAAGCCAAGTTATGTTTAAGGGAGGTTTAAGTTTTGTTTAGGGCAGGTAAGGGTTCTCTGGTGGCTCAGATGGTAAAGAATCTGCCTGCAATGTGGGGACCCAGGTTCAATCCCTGGGTCAGGAAAATCCTCTAGGGATATCCTCTTCAGTATTCTTGCCTGGAGAATTCCATGGAGAGAGAAGCCTGGTAGGCTACAGACTACAGGGTTGCAAAGAGTTGGACACACCTCAGTAACTAACACTTACTTTTTCAAAGTAAAGAACTACACATTCAGGCAACAGCCCCATTACCTTTCGTTAAAAATAGAGATGTGGATGAAAACAGGGAATATGAAATGACTTGCATGAAGATATTTTTCTAAAATAGTATTCATAATGACACCAACCAGAACGGTCCCATGTGAAATATGGAAAGGACTACTAACATAGACAGGAAAGCATCAGGACTGCAAAGGAGGCAAGGGTCCAGACATGCTCTCTGCCTTCCCACATTCAATTAGCTCTGCTGCTGCTGCTGCTGCTGCTAAGTCGCTTAGCTCTAGGTAGGTTTAAGTATACTGGCAGTAATGGGCAGCCTGGCAGCTAGGGAGGAATGCTGGCCTGGTAGGTGATAAGCTCTGGGGGCAGGGGAGGTCTACATATTATCCATGAAATTCATCCATAATTAATAAACTAAAATCAGGTCCAAATCATCACATTTAAACTTTTGCATATGGATATACAAAGACTAAAGGGAACACATTTGCTAGACCAGGATGATGTTGGCTCAGATGGTAAAGGAACCATCTGCAATGCAGGAGACCCAGGTTCAGTCCGTGGGTTGGGAAGATCCCCTGGAGAAGGTAATGGCTACTCACTCCAGTATTCTTGCCTGGAGAGTTCCATGGACTTGGTAGAGGGACACTGGCGGGCTACAGTCCATGGGATTGCAAAGAACTGGACATGACTGAGCAACTAACACTAATGACAGTGGAATGATTTGTTTTTACTTAGATTTATTTCTATTTATCTTGTGGTGAAATGATTTGCTTTTATTTAAAGCACTATTATATAGCTAATGTTGTGCTTTATATAAGAAAAATAATCACCAGAAGATGCATATATATTTTCATTACAATTAGGTAAATAATACATGTGCATATGGATAAGGATTGAAACAGAATATGCAAAACTGAAATCTGCATTATAACGTAGATGAATTTATTTTAAAAGATTATTTTAATGACATTGTATTCATGGTTTTTAGAGTGAAAGAAAAAAAATTTCCCTTAAAAGCCCCTTCAGTTCAGTTCAGTTCAGTTCAGTAGCTCAGTCGTGTCCAACTCTTTGTGACCCCATGAATCGCACCACGCCAGGCCTCCAGTCCATCACCATCCCTGTCCACTCCCGGAGTTCACCCAGACTCACGTCCATCGAGTCAGTGATGCCATCCAGCCATCTCATCCTCTGTCGTCCCCTTCTCCTCCTGCCCCCAATCCCTCCAGCATTAGAGTCTTTTCCAATGAGTCAACTCTTCGCAACAGGTGGCCAAAGTATTGGAGTTTCAGCTTTAGCATCAGTCCTTCCAATGAACACCCAGGACTGGTCCCCTTTAGAATAGACTGGTTGGGTCTCCATGCAGTCCAAGGGACTCGCAAGAGTCTTCTCCAACACCACAGTCCAAAAGCATCTATTTTTTGGTGCTCAGCTTTCTTCACAGTCCAACTCTCACATCCATATATGACCACTGGAAAACCCATAGCCTTGACTAGACAGATCTTTGTTGGCAAAGTAATGTCTCTGCTTTTGAATATGTTATCTAGGTTGGTCATAACTTTCCTTCCAAAGAGTAAGCGTCTTTTAATTTCATGGCTGCAGTCACCATCTGCAGTGATTTTGAAGCCCCCCAAAATAAAGTCTGACACTGTTTTCACTGTTTCCCAATCTATTTCCCATGAAGTGATGGGACCAGACGCCATAATCTTCATTTTCTGAATGTTGAGCTTTAAGCCAACTTACCTCCCCCCAAAGACTAAAATGATTCTATCATCTAATGTTTCTCAGTAAAATCATCCATGGAGATTCTTAGAAGCAACATTAAGTATACAACATTGTATATACTTAATGTATGAACAAGTATACATTAAGTATTACGTCTGGGAAATTAAACTTTCTAAGAAAATAAATACCCATTCTGTAAGACTGAAAGAGATGTTCAAAGCAAAGCAGAAAAGTGTAAAGATAAAAATCACCTAATTCACTGAGAATCTATATATTCTTCTACAGTTCCTTTCTATATCTTCAAAGAAAGCCCACAGTGAATTAAAAATAGCTAAGTTAGACAAATGTCAACACTTTAGTGATCACCACTGTAATGTTTCTGAAGTAACTGCATAAAATTAAGTAAGGATGTTCCACAAAATTTATGGTGTCCAGTACCACAAATCTGAAGTCAAAGGAAAAGTCATGAATGGAAACATTTTAAACAAGAATTAGACATCTGGAAAGCATCAATACCAATAAAAATATGAAGGAGAAAGCAATCAACAGTGGAGCACCAATTCCCAAAGTCAATGAAAAAAGATACAAAATAACAGAAAAAATTCTAACAAATGCTTAGAGTTCAAAATGAAGTGAATTTTTAAAATATAAATATTTATTTTCCTAATTTTTCTTATTTTAATTTTGCCTAAATCCAACACCACAGAGGAAGACAAAACTTATCAGTTATCAAGTATGTAAAATGGGTTTAAACATGTCAACCCGATTTTTTACCTGTCAGTTCCCTTTGTATTAGAAAAATAAAATCTATCTCTTCATTTCATAAGACATTATGTCAAAGAGACAAAAGATAACAAAGAAGATGAAGCAGAAATTGTTATTTGAAGAGACATATTACAGCTTTATGATGAAAGAAGAAAGGACTATATACTAACAAGATTAAAGAATGAGTTGCCTAAGACATTTCTGTGAGAAATGTATAGTATTATAGAAAGAGTATAAACTTAACAAAGGTATAAGCTTTTTTGAATTTTGAACTATAAACTCAGAAGGTTTCTGAGTGTTAACTGAGAAGTTTTCAAAATCACAAAATAAAACTGGTAGTTCAAAAACAAACTCTTAAAAGAATAAAAAAGATGACTAAGAGGAAATCAAGGTGGAAAACTGAGCCGCAAACCAAGACAACATCAAAAATGTATTAATTGAGCATCTTACTTTTCTATTATTCAAAGCACTATAAGATATATAAAATATTATTAATCAATCTTGATTAATAGCTTTATCATTTTTCCATGTAAGATGGTAGACTAAGATAGATACCATTATTTATTCATTCAGTTAACATACACAGTGAATACATAAGACTCTGGGGCATACATCTAGCAGGCTACAAAGCCTACAGATTAGGAAGAAAGGTAAAATAATGTTTTGAATAAGATATATATATGTGTGTAAGATACATATGTATATAAGATATATTATACATATATATGAATAACAAGGTAGAGTGGTAAGTTCCTTAAAAGACAAAGGACAGGAAAATTCAAGTCCCCTGTGGGCCTCAAAGAATGGAGAACTTCTGCACTGCAGTTGATAAAAATAACTAGCAATTACAAATAATTACAAAAAAAAAAAGCTCCAGAGGCTTCCCAAGTGGCTCAGTGGTAAAGGTCCACCTGCCAAGCAGGAAACACAGTTCAATGTGTTGGGAAGATTCCATGCAGAAGGAAATGGCAACCCACTGTAGTATTCTTGCCTGGGAAATCCCATGGGCAGAGAAGCCTGACGGGCTACAGTCCAAGGGGTCACACAGTTGGGTACAACCTAGTGACTAAACAACTACAACAAAAATTTTAAGGTGTGCATTTTTTAAGGTGTATATATTTTTAATGTGTATATATCACATATACACATAATACTTAACAAATAAAGGATACCATACTGTATTTCTCATGGAAATAGGTCCTTTTTTCCCCTACCTCATCCCACTTGCCCTCTTCTGTCCTCAAAACCGTACATTTTCCTATGTCTCAAACATGTAGGCAAAAAAGGAGTTTGTCCTGGCTTGTTTTATAAAAGTGGGATCTTGACAAAGTCTATCCTTGCATCTAGCTCCTTTCATTTAACACAACACAGGGAAATTGCTAACGGTGATGGCTCTTTCTCATGGATGCTATATATTCCAAGGCGTTGATATACTACAACTTATTCCACTAACTTCTCATCAGTGGGTATATAATTTGTTTCCTATTTTTACCATAACAACAATAATGCAAAACACAGATATACAAAGATATAGCCAGGAATATGCTAGAATAGTTAGAATTGGCTGCAGAGTTAAATTTTATAGGGATTTTGGGAGTAGTTGTGAAACATAGCTATAACTACATATTAAATTATATAAAATTAAAATTATTAAAAACAATAGTGATAATTAAACCTCATCACTTCCTATTTACTACATATGTGCTTTTGAGGTTATTTATACCTATATAACTGTACACTGGAAACACTATGTAGTAGCATGTTAATTACAATATATCTCTTCCAAACTCTGCATTTAGTGATGTCACATAGAAAAGTAGTACTGAATTAAATGATTAATGAACTTTTTACAATAAATGACAAATTGCATCTTTTAAAAGTGCTAAAATAATTCACATATGTACCAGAAATATAAGTACTCTATTCTATTAAAAGCTTTTCCAATTGGATAGAAGTAAAGAAGTAGCCGACTTTTACTTAATTTTCATTTCCCAGACTGTTAGTGAGCTTGAGAATCTTTACAAACTGGCCATTTGGATTTGCTCTTCTGTGAACTGCCAACATCCTGTAGCCATTTGCTATTGCTTTATCAGTGTTTGGTCAATTTCTGAAAGCTCTTTGTATACTTTGTGTACTATTTTACATTTTCATTTCATATATTTTCCCCTGATCAATCATTAGGACACCAATATTAAGATTCAAAGGTGTATACACACACACACACACACACACACACGTAGATATATAACAGTCAATCTATCTCTTTCCTCATTTGGTTCTAGTTTTCTTTTCTTTTAAAAAGCTTTCTGCTAATACTGAGGTGACAAATATAGTCACTGAAATTTTCTACTAAGTTTTTCTTAAGGTTTTTATAATGTTGAAAAAAATAAATTTTCCCACTTAACTACTTTATCCATTGATAAGTTGGTTTCTGAACTACTTCTAAAGTGAGCAGTAGTTCACAGCAGCACTACTTACAACAGTCAGGATGTGGAAGCAACCTAGATGTCCATCAACAGATAAACAGATAAAGAAGTTGTGGTACATATACACAATGGAAGCAAATGTGAGTCAGCTGAACTGAGGTGGATGAACTTAGAGCCTGTTTACAGAGTGAAGTAAGTCAGAAAAATAAATACCATATGTTAATGCATAATTAATGCGTGTAATCTAGAAAAATGGTACTGATGAATCTTCGCAGGCAACAAAAGTCCTTAATAGTCAAAGGGACAGTTTTCCCAGTAGTCATGTACAGATGTGAGATTTGGACCATAAAGAAGAAGCTGAGCACTGAAGAACTGATACTTTTAAATTGTGGTGCTGGAGAAGACCCTTAAGAGTCCCTTGGACTGCAAGGAGATCAAACCAGTCCATCCTAAAGGAAATCAACCTTGAATATTCATTGGAAGGACTGTTGCTGAAGCTGAAGCTCCAATACTGTGGCCACCTGATACGAAGAGCTGACTCACTTGAAAAGACCCTGATGCTGGGAAAAGACTGAACGCAAAAGGAGAAAGGGGCAGCAGAGAATGAGATGGTTCCACAGAATCAGTGACTCAGTGGACATGAATTTGACCAAACTCTGGGAGAAACTGGAACCTAGCACATTACAGTCCATGGGGTGGCGAAGAGTTAGACATGACTTAGCAACTGAACAACAACATCCAGAACAAATAACAAAGATGCAGACATAGAGAATGGAATTGTGGACACAGAGACGGGGAAGAAGAGGGCGGGAAGAATTGAGAAAGTAGCACTAACAGTATACACTACCATGTGTAAAAATACAAAGCTAGTTGTAGCCGTTGTTTAGTTACTAAGTTGTGTCCGACTCTTTTGCAACCCCATGGACCACAGCCTGCCAGGCTCCTCCTGTCAGTGGGATTTCCCGGGGGTTCCACTATGTCCTTCTCCAGGGGCTCTTCCTGACCCAGGGATTGAACCAGTGTCTCCTGCATTTGCAGGAGGATTCTTTACCACTGAGCCATCAGGGAAGTCCGATACAGTTAATGGGAAGCTGCTATAATACACAGGGAGCCCAGCTCCATGTGCTGTGATGACCTAGAAGGGTGGGTGGGGGGTGAGAGGCAGGCTCAAGAGGGAGGGAATACATACACGCTGTTGTACGGCAGAAACCAACACAACCACTGTAAGGGAAATATCCTCCAATTAAAAAAAAAAATGATTACATGTAGCACACTCCCTGAAATAAATAAATAAAGTAGTAAATTCTATTATTTTTAAAAAGATCAAATTGGTCCAATTTTTTTTTTTTAGGTTACAAAATATTTGATAGAAAGAGCCATTTGTCCTAAATTATAAACAGAGAACATTTCAAATTATGGGATTTAAATAGACCATTTCCTCTTGAAATAATACAACTTAATTTTCAAAAGCTATAAAGAAACTCTATTATCTAATAATGTAGCATTTGGCCTACTTACATGCAAGATTTCAAACCCATCATGGACATACGATATTTAAAAGCAGCTTAGCAATAATCAGCTTCATGTGCAGTTACATTAATGTCTCTAAAACTCTCCATTACTTGAAATAACATATTGATTTTTTTTAAAAAGTAATGTATGTGGCACTCAATACTGCATACTGACAGAAAGTTAAAATGACTGAAAATGCACAACTGACTGAGCATCACTTATATATATTTTCAAGCAACTTTGAAATTTAAATTAAATCATTAACTTGAGATGATAATTTTTCATCTTACCATTTCCTTTTACTCCTCCACTGATAAAAACTAGAAGGTGCTACTATACAAAGGGCAGGTTATTCTAATAACATTCTCACCTTTGTATCCCTAATGTCAGTACTAGTAAGTTTTCAATCCAAATATTTATAGAATTGAACTAAGTGACCCACATGATTAGGGGAAGGCCTTCTTGAATTCTAGAGGCATTCTTACAGTACCTGTAAATACCTTAAGTACAGTTCTTCTTATAACATTTTATTTTCACTATTAGATTACTATGTTATACTACACTGGAAGCCAAACAAGAAACAGGGGCCGTATCTGCTGCTGCTACTGCTGCTAAGTCGCTTCAGTCGTGTCCTACTCTGTGCGACCCCATAGATGGCAGCCCACCAGGCTCCCCCATCCCTGGGATTCTCCAGGCAAGAACACTGAGTACATAGTAAATGGTAGTGAGAGTTTGATAAGAAGGAGGGAAAACAGGAAGAGAAGATGACCAAAATAATTTTCCTGAAAAATGTGTTTTCAGAGAACTTTTGATGACTAGTTTACATTATTCTCATGGGCTACACTATTTCTTGGAACTATTCCATCCAACTTGGAATACACTATACATAACTCAGTATTTTGAGCATCTTCAAGATCACCAACATCACCTTGTAAAACAAAGAAACAAATTATTTTCTTTATTGTTCAGTTCCAGCATGCACAGAAATTTCAATGTGTCCCCAGCAGAGGAATGAATATATTATCGCACCTCCATTCAGTGAAGAACCTTGAAAGAGCTTGATCTGTTTATAATATCACTAAAGATCAAAAAAACATGCTATGAAAAACTAATGTCATAGAACAAGACGGTATAACATATTCCCTGTTGCAAAAAGAAACTTGCATGTGTGATGTTTACAAATGTACACGCATATGTATTTTTTAAATATTTTAAAGAATTTTTTAAAACCTTTAAGAATATGCACCAAAATGTTAAAAATGATTAGTACTAGGGAGAGGACAGTGACTTTTACTCTACTTCTTAAGAATGTATTTATTTATCACTTGTACAATTTATGATAAGAAAGGGACACTTTGAATGCACACTATTGATACTCTGCATTGTGAAAGATACTTTATATACATTGTCCAATTTCATTATTCTCACAAAGGAATGAGGTTGGCATTAAATTGAAGCACAAAGCAGTTAGTAAAAGGCAGTCCAAATCTGAACACAGGGTTCTCTAAAGAGAAACTTTTTGTGTGCTCTTCATCCTTTACCATGAAACTTCATAAAAATGCTTGGCTAAGAAGAGTTAAGAGCTCTTAATCGGTGTTTTCATTTTCTGCTTTAAACAACAGATTATTCCAAAATTAGATGTACATGTATATACACATACATGTATACTTTAACTTACATAACCCCAACTTATTATCACAGTTCATCTGAAACCTCAACTTTTTAAGTCTAAGTTTCTGCATGGAAAGTTGGGTAAGAAACATATTTTAAAGGTAAAATAGTAAATGGCAAATGTAAAATAACAGAACTTCATAAAAATAAAGTAAAATTTGCCTCTTCAACATATCCAAGTAAGATGTGAAAAGGCCATTCCACTGTTCCCACTTTATTTTTAATAAAAAAGTATTAAGTTCTTCCAGTGACCTTTAAGGAAGGAGCACAGCCTATAAAATCTATTTAAGGATATTAAATCTGGTTGATGTTTCAGGTGTTGACCTTATGAATACCAATCTCTCAATTAGCTATTTCATTTTCCTTTCTTATTTATAGTCTAGTAGAGTACCTCACCATAATATACCATGAATGTGTATGATTTCTGTGAGGTCAAACCTGTATTCCAACAGTTCTAATGTTTCTGAAAAGTTTCTGGAATTCCTTTTATGAAAAAAATGCATTCAGAAAAGGCACAGTTATTAAAATTTTTCAACAGCAGTTGTCTCATTCACTGTTATAACCCCAGTGACAACAGTGCCAGGACACAGTGAGCACTCAATAAATATTTACTGAACAAACAGAATTAATATCCTTTGATATCTAAAATATGCCGAGTTACTAGGAATCAGTTGCAATGAATAAGGTGATTCATTACAACAGATGAAGTAAAGTAAAACTCACTGGTCAATAACCTAAGCTGTGACCATACAGTAATTCAATTTGTTCTATTCTTCTATTTTAATTTATTCTGTTCTATGATTCTATTGCTCATAAAGAAGGATCTCAACGAAAACATAAAAGGATATGATTTAAAACTGAACAAATGTATACAGCTTACAAGTGAGTCACTTTATAAAGTATAATACTTAAAACTGAACATATAAGATTTCTCAAGAGACACCTATCGTCATTATTTCATGCTTATATTACAAGTAAAATTTTTCAATTCCAAGCCTCTAAGTCTTAAGTGATAGCATCTTAGATACATATGAATTGAATTATAGGGAGGGGATGAAGAACTTCACTATATACCATTCCCAAACTCCACAATATTTAATTTTATTAAGTCTTCTGTTATTATAGCAATAAAAATATATGTCATTAGGCATTTTGATGTGTCATATGTTATTCAAAGCAAGTCTTAACAGAAATAATAATTTCAAACTATTCAGAATTTGGAAAGATGGAAATGAACCATTTTCCTTTATTATTTCCACTTTGGTGAATCCTGATCTGCATTTTTTGTCTTGGCAGATATGAGCAATGCATTTAATATTAGTGTTGCTACTACTAATTATAAATTGCCCTGATAATACTTCACAGGGGAAGTCTGAACAGAGGAAGTCTTGAATGTTAATTGAAAAAAATAACAATAAACTATAAATTAGCAAAGTAAGCTAACCATAATAATAAAAATATTCTAACCAGAAATAGAAAATTAGAAATACTTCTGACAGTATAGAATTTGTCAACAATGAATGCTAGTTAATTTTCTTCTCAATTTTCTTCTCATCAAAATGCAGTAAAGTTTAGATCACTGGCTAAGTAAAAAAGGGCAGAGATATTTTTACCATTTTCTATACTATACCATCAGACTGGTAATTTGATCCAAAGCTGTCTTGAGAGTCTGTGTCAATAAACTGTCTTCTGTGAACACTCACATATAATAAAAACATAACTGATGAAAGGTTCTTGCATGGAATTCAATCACACTTTTTAGAAGCCAACTTTTATCAAGTGATATATGATCCTAAGATTCAATCAAGTAAAAAATGGGGTTTCCCAGCTCTCCATTGCCCTTCCTTCTCTTCCCCCTAGAGTGTAAGGAAGCTCCCGGAAAGAGACTGTCATAATACCTAGGAGGTTGTGGAAAGAACATGGGCTATGAAAACAGACAGACCTTGGCTACAGTCACAGCTATGTCCACAGCTTTCTACACTTGGGCACTCTCTGAGCCAGGTCTTCTCATCTGTAAAGTGGGGGGAAAATTACTTAACCTCATTGGACTGTTGTGAGAATAAATGAAATATGTGAGGTATAGCACTGGCATAGTGTATATTAACCACTTATTGTTTTCCCTTCTCCACTTTTAAACTTTTGAATCTCCTCCAGCACTTAGCATAGTATTAACCACAAAATTAGAAATCAAAGAATTTTAATTAGTTGGCTTTGTCAGGTTAATATTAGAATCCTCTTGATCAATGCAAGGATGGATGCCCCACAGAGTGATTTTAAATTTTCAACTTAAAATCAGTAATTAAGAAATGGAGAAAAGCTGAGTGAAATTTGAGCTGTGTGATATTAAAGTACTCTTGGATTGCTATACATAATTTAATGTCTATGTGCAGAAGCCATAGGAAACCAAGATTAACACTTTCTCTAACAATGCTGGAGGAAAGAGCATAACTGAGAGTGGAAGAGCAAAAGTTCCCCTGACGTATGACCCTGTACTACACAGGAGTGATGCTAACAGGTCTTCAATAAAATTTCATAACCAAAACCAACAATTATTTCTGAAGCATGATTATTCAGTATTAACTTTAATTTCACTAACAACCTCCATGGCCAACTGTCAAACATCCCCCCAAAACATGCCATTTATATAGGGAGACAAAACAAATTCAAGACCCTTGGCAGCAGAATCAAATCTGTCATTAAGATGTGGGGCTGGCTCAAGATGGCAGAATAGAAGGATGTGTGCTCATTGCCTCCTGCAAGAGCACCAAAATCACAACTAGCTGTTGAACAACCATCCACAGAAGGATGCTAGAACCCATCCAAAAAAGACACTCTACATCCACAGACAAGTAAGAAGCAGCAATGATATAGGAGGAGAGGCAATTATGATAAAATCAAACCCCATACCTGCCACGTGGGCAACCCACAAACTGGAGAACAAAATATCAAAGTTCTCCTACTGTGGTGAAGGTTCTAAGCCATATGTTAGGCTTCCCAGTTGGAGATGAGGAAACAGAGACCCCACTCTTGGAGGGCAAAAACAAAATTTCGTGTGCAGCAAGACCCAGGGGAAAGGAGCAGTGACCCCATAGAAGACTGAACCAGACCTGCCTGCTCATGTTGGAGGGTCTCTTGTGGAGGTGTTGGTCAGCAATGGCTTGCCATGGGGACAGGGGTACTGGCAGCAGCACTCCTGGAAGGTGCCCCTTGGCAAGGCCCTCTTAAAGGCTGCCATTAACACTACCATACAGCCCACAGGCCCCAGGGCTGGGTTGCCTCAGGCCAAACAAATTACTGGGAGGAAGCACAGTCCCACCCATCAGCAGATAACTGGATTCAAGTTTTACTGAGCAAGACCCTGCCCAGAGCAAGACCCAGTTTTTCCCATTAGGAAGCTTACATAAGCATCTTAGTCTCATCCACCAGTGGGTAGATAGAAGAATAAAGAAGAACCACAACCCCATAGCTGCCAGACAGAAAAACCACAGAAAGTTGATCAGGATTAAAAAAGCAGAGGGTTATGGAGCAGATAAAGGGACAACATAACACCCCCAAAAAACAACTAAATAAAGTAGATATAGGCAACCTTCCAAAAAAAGAATTCAGAAAAATGATAGTGAAGATGATCCAAGATCTAGGAAAAAGAATGGAGAAGACATAAAAAACGTTTACCAAAGACCTAGAAGAACTAAAGAACAGAAATGAATATACTAGAAGGAATCAATAGGAGAATAACTGAGGCAGAAGGAGAGATAAGTGACCTGGAAGACAGAATGGTGGAAATCACTGCCACAGAACAGAGTATAGAAAAAAGAACGATAAAAACTGAAGACAGCATAAGAGACCTCTGGGACAACATTAAATGCATCAATATTCACATTATAGGGGTCTCAGAAGGAGAAGAGAAGGACCAAAGAAAATGTGTGAAGAGATAATAGCCGTAAACTTCCCTAACATGGAAAAGTGAAGTGAAGTCGCTCAGTCGTGTCTGACTCTTCGTGACCCCATGGACTGTAGCCTACCAGGCTCCTCCCTCCATGGGATTCTCCAGGCAAGAGTACTGGAGTGGGCTGCCATTTCCTTCTCCAGGGGATCTTCCTGACCCAGGGATCAAACCCAGGTCGCCCTCATTCCAGGCAGATGCTTTAACCTCTAAGCCACCAGGGAAGCCCTCAACATGGGAAAGGAAAGAGTCAACCAAATCCAGGAAGTGCAGAGAGTCCCAGGCAGGATAAACCCAAGTAGGAACATACCAAGAAACACAGTAATCAAACTGATGAAGATTAAAGACAAGGATAAAATATTAAAAGCAACAAGGGAAAAACAACAATATACAAGGGAAACTCCTATAAGGTCACCAGCCGATTTCTCATTAGAAACTCTATAAGCCAAAACAGAATGGCACGATACATTTAAAATGATGAAAAGGAAGAACCTACAACCAAGAATACTCTAATCAGCAAGACTCTCATCCAGATTTGACAGAGAAATCAAAAGCTCCCAGACAAGCAAAAGTTAAGGGAATTTTAGCACCACCAAATCAGTTTTATAACAAATGCTAAAGGAACTTCTCTAGGCATAAAACATTAAGAGAAGGAAAAGAACTACACAAAATAAACCCCAAACAATTAAGGAAATGGTAATAGGATCATACATTTTGATAATTACCTTAAATGTAAATAGATTAAATGCACCAACCAAAAGACATATACTGGATGGATGGTTAGATGGATGAAAACATGTGTTCAGTTTTCAGTTCCACTTACCACGTGTTCAGTTCCACTTACCACATCATTTTTTGTAACTCCCAAATTGTATGTAATTATTTTTATATTGTTAGGTTAATCATGCTTCCATTATGGTTTGCAACTGCAATTATTATTTATTTTTTGTCTGAATATTGATTGTGAAAACTGATAAACACCTTTTGTTGTGACTATGTAACTATTATTTGCTTAATACCACTGTATTATGATTGGGCAACAGAAAATAACAGGATTCTATATCACTAAAACTACCATTTAATAGAAAAATCTGTAATCACATTTAAAATCCAGAATATCAGAATTATCTTGGGATTTTCTGAAAAATATAAGTGCTTAGGTATTGCTTCTTTTTCTCCAAAGCTCCAGATGTGTTTCTAATGAGCAACCACGCTTAAAAACAACTGCATTATTTATACGATGATATTTTACTTTTATCTAGTTTCTTTCAAATGGGAAGTGCTCCCATTTCATTTAGTTTGTTTTCCAATTTCTCTATGTCTTTTTTGGTTGTTTTTTTTTTAAGCCTTTATCAAGCTTCTGTATATATAAATACTTAAATAGTATGTATAATATACATGTTTTAGAAAATTAAAAAAAAAAAAAGACTTCTCCAACAAATTAAATGTGATTTGGTTAAAAAAAAAAAAAGAAGCATAGAATGCATATTAGGCTATTGAACTCATGTTATAATGAAGATATTAAAACACAAATTAACCAACTTTCTAATACATACATTTAAAATTATAGACCTGGAATACTATAATAGGCATCCTTTAAGTACTAAATGTTTTCATCAAGAAATACACTATTCAAACTATCTAGTTTGGCTTAAATGTTTCATGTCTATTCTAAGCGTAGCTTAGCTGTGCGGTATTTTTTATGGGCTATTAGTTTTTTATGAAATACAAAACTGAAAGAATGTAACTCTGGGTGAATATTAAGCCTATTAAAATTTTGCTGAACTTTAATTTGCATTATAATTTAGTTGTAAGAATTTTATAGTAAAAAAAATGGAAATGACAACTGGAGTCATGACAATGGATATTTAGGTATTCGGTATAAGATATTCAGCTTATACTATTACAAATGGAACTAAACTATACTGCAACATGAAATCACAGTAAAAATCAGCTTTGAATTTGCTAGTTTTTTGCAGTTAATTTGAAGACCATTTGCTGTTTCCTCTCCTTTTCAAACAATTATATCTATTACTTAGAGCACCTACCCTCAATTTTTTGTTCATTCTGTAAGAATGAATCCTATGAATCTTATCTTATAAGGATGCCTAGAGGAAAAATACTTTTCTAAAGGTATTATAAATTCCCTGTCTACTGGTATTATTCTACTTGAAATGATAAACTACATGAGATATGAAAGAGGCCAGATCCTGGACACATCACGACTCCCACAACCATCAGACAGGGGCCTACGCGAAGATCTTCAAGTAATCAGCACTTCAGTTTATGAAAGAAATAGCTGTGGAAAATAAACTGGACTGAAGAAAATAAATTTAACTTCTACGGCTTACTAAATATGCCTCTTATTTTCATTCAGTTGGCTAGGCAATTCCCTGAAAACAGAAGCAGTCATTACATCCTGAAACAGAGCTGGCCACTGAAATGAAGACTATAAGATCCCCTGGACAGACAGTATCAACTAATATAATATAATATAATAATCAACTTTCTATAATTAAAGAAATAAGTAGGACTCCCCTGGTGTCCACTAGTTAAGAATCTGCCTGCCAATGCAGGGGACATGGATTTGACCCCTGGTCCAGGAAGATTCTACATGCTGTGGAGGAACTAAACCCACGCACCAAACTACTGAGCCTGCCTTACACAAGAGAAGCCACCGCAATGAGAAGCCTGAACTTCGCAAGGAAGAGTAACCTTCACTCCTGCTGCGGCAACTAGAGAAAACCAGAGCACAATAATGACTCAGCATAGCCAATAAATAAATTAAATTAAGGAAATAATGTACGGTAATAACACTAGACAGAAATATAAATAAGATCCACCCACCTCCAATAACATTTGCTGTAAAATTTAACTTTTGTTAATGTATAGCAACAGGCTCAAACAAGAGTCCCAAACCAGCAACCCAAATGCCCTGCAAAGCTGAGTAAAAAGGATTTGGTCCAGGTAAAATCAGGTCAGAAGTCAGAATCTGGAGAATACCAACAAACTGGTAAAAGAGACCCATTAGAGCAAAAGGAGGGCTTCCCTCATAGCTCAGTTGGTAAAGAATCTGCCTGCAATGCAGGGACCCTGGTTTGATTCCTGGGTTGGGAAGATCCCCTGGAGAAGGGAAAGGCTACTCACTCCAGTATTCTGGCCTAGAGAATTCCATGGACAGTAGTGTCCACAGGGTCACAAAGAGTCTACATGACTGAGCAACTTTCACTTTCACTAGCAAAAGGAGGCTGTAGAAACAATCACTGTCACACATAGGAACTGCAGGGTCATGCCAAACAGGAATCAGTGATGCCAATGATAACAAATTTATCCAAAGATGATGTTTAAGATTGGGAACATGACAGACCTAATTCAGCACCCAAGATTCAGAGCCTAAAATATAACACAGAGAAGACATGAGGACTGCTGCTGAACAAGTATGGTGCTATTGAGAGACATTTCCCCCCAAAGTGTAGTCCATCCACTAGCACACTAGCAGAAGGGCCTCCCTGGGAGGTTGCTAGAACTACTGACTCTCGCGACACATGCCAGACCTGCTATACCAGAATCTACATTTTAAGGAGATCCAAGGCTCTAAGAGGTAGTTATTTCATCTTGTAAAAATCAAGAAAGGGGAGGGGAAAAAAGAGAAGAAAATGGGATCAAATAGCAACTTCATTGTCTTAGGAAAATCCAACTCCACACACCCTTGAATCTAATGATGCAAACCAACTAAAATAGCTTCAGTGGAGCTCAGTCGCTCAGTCGTGTCCGACTCTTTGCAACACCATGGACTGCAGCATGCCAGGCCTCCTTGTCCATCAGCATCCCAGAGCTTACTCAAACTCATATCCATCGAGTGATGGATCCAGCCATCTCATCCTCGGTGGTCCCCTTCTCCTCCCGCCTTCAATCTTTCCCAGCATCAGGGTCTTTTCAAATGACTCAGTTCTTTGCATCAGGTGGCCAAAGTACTGGAGTTTCTGCTTCAGCATCAGTCCTTCCAATGAATATTCAGGACTAACTTCTTTAGGATGGACTGGTTGGATCTCCTTGCAGTCCAAGGGACTCTCAAGAATCTTCTCCAACACCACAGTTCAAAAGCATCAATACTTTGGTGCTCAGCTTTCTTTTAGTTTAACTCTCACATTCATACACGATTACTAGAAAAACGATAGCTGCGACCAGATGGACCTTAGTTGGCAAAGTAACGTCTCGCTTTTAAATATGCTGTCTAGGTTGGTCACAACTTTTCTTCCAAGGAGCAAGCGTCTTTTAATTTAATAGCTTCAGTCACCATTTGCAGTGATTTTGGAACCCCCAAAATAAAGTCTGTCACTGTTTCCATTGTTTCAATCACCATCTGCAGTGATTTTGGAGCACAGGAAAATCAAGTCAGCCATTGTTTCCACTGTTTCCCCCTCTATTTGCCATGAAGTGATGGTACTGGATGCCATGATCTAAGTTTTCTGAATGCTGAGTTTTAAACCAACTTCTTCACTCTCCTCTTTCACTTTCATCAAGAGGCTCTTTAGTGCTTCTTCACTTTCTGTCATTAAGAATTGTGTCATCTGCATATCTGAGGTTATTGACATTTCTCCCAGCAATCTTGATTCCAGCTTGTGCTTCATTCATCCCAGCATTTCTCATGATGTACTCTGCATAGAAGTTAAATAAGCAGGGTGACAATATATAGCTTGATGTACTCCTTTCCCGATTTGGAACCAGTCTGTTGTTCCATGTCCAGTTCTAACTGTTGCTTCCTGATCTGCATACAGATTTCTCAAGAGGCAGGTCAGGTGCTCTGGTATTCCATCTCTT
>NW_011494764.1:2702725-2703114 GCF_000754665.1 Bison bison bison
AATTGAAGAAAGTAGGGAAAACCACTAGATCATACCTGAATGGTCTAGTGGTTTTCCCTACTTTCTTCAATTTACATCTGCATTTGGCAATAAGGAGTTCATGATCTGAGCCATAGTCAGCTCCCCATCTTGTTTTTGTTGACTGTATAGAACTTCTCCAACTTTGGCTGCAAATAATATAATCAATCTGACTTTGGTATTGACCATCTGGTTATGTCCATGTGTCTCTTGTGCTGTTGGAAGAGGGTGTTTGCTAGGACCACTTGTGTTCTCCTGGCAAAGCTCTGTTGGCCTTTGACCTTCTTCATTTTGTACTCCAAGGCCAAATTTGCCTGTTACTCCATGTATCTTTTGCATTCCCATCCCCTATAATGAAAAGGACATCTTTT
>NW_011494764.1:2703214-2718787 GCF_000754665.1 Bison bison bison
CCTCCACTAGCTTTGTTCATAGTGATGCTTCCTAAGGCCCACTTGTTTTCACATTCCAGGATGTCTGGCTCTAGGTGAGTGATCACACCATTGTGGTTATCTGGGTCATGAAGGTATTTTTTGTATAGTTTTTCTGTGTATACATGCCACCTCTTAGTATCTTCTGCTGCTTCTGTTAGGCCATACCATTTCTGTCCTTTATGGAGCCCATCTTTGCATGAAATGTTCCCTTGTTATCGTTAATTTTCTTGAAGAGATATCTAGTCTTTCCCATTCTATTATTTTCCTATATTTCTCTGCCTTGATCACTGAGGAAGGCTTTCCTATCTCTCTTTTCTATTCTTTGGAACTCTGCATTCAAATGCGTATATCTTTCATTTTCTCTTTTGCCTTTCATGTCTTTTCTTTTCTCATCTATTTGTAAGGCCTCCTCAGACAACCATTTTGCCTTTTTGCATTTCTTTTCCTTGGGTTATTCTTTTCACTGCCTCCTGTGCAAAATCACGAACCTCTGTCCATAGTTCTTCAGGCACTCTATCAGATCTAATCCCTTGAATCTATTTGTCACCTCCACTGTATAATCATAAGGGATTTGATTTAGATCATACCTGAATGGTCTAGTGGTTTTCCCTACTTTCTTCAATTTACATCTGCATTTGGCAATAAGGAGTTCATGATCTGAGCCATAGTCAGCTCCCCATCTTGTTTTTGTTGACTGTATAGAACTTCTCCAACTTTGGCTGCAAATAATATAATCAATCTGACTTTGGTATTGACCATCTGGTTATGTCCATGTGTCTCTTGTGCTGTTGGAAGAGGGTGTTTGCTAGGACCACTTGTGTTCTCCTGGCAAAGCTCTGTTGGCCTTTGACCTTCTTCATTTTGTACTCCAAGGCCAAATTTGCCTGTTACTCCATGTATCTTTTGCATTCCCATCCCCTATAATGAAAAGGACATCTTTTTGGGTTGTTAGTTCTAGGCGGTCTTCTGGGTCTTCACAGAACTGTTCAAATTGAGCTGCTTCAGCATAGACTTGGATTACTGTAATATTGAATGGTTTGCCTTAGAAATGAACAGAGATCATTCTGTCATTTTTGAGATTGCATATAAATACTGCATTTCGGACTCTTTTGTTGACTATGAAGGCTACTCCATTTCTTCTAAGGGATTCTTCCTCACAGTAGTAGATATAATGGTTATCTGAGTTAAATTCACCCATTTCAGTCCATTGGATCATCCACTGGATCATCAAAAAAGCAGGAGAGTTCCAGAAAAAACATCTACTTCTGAATTATTGACTACACCAAAACCTTTGATTATGTGGATCACAACAAAATGTGGAAAATTCTTCAAGAGATGGGAATACCAGAGCATGTGACCTGCCTCTTGAGAAATCTGTATGCAGGTCAGGAAGCAACAGTTAGAACTGGACATGGAACAACAAACTGGTTCCAAATCGGGAAAGGAGTACGTCAAGGCTATATATTGTCACCCTGCTTATTTAACTTCTATGCAGAGTACATCATGAGAAATGCTGGGATGAATGAAGCACAAGCTGGAATCAAGATTGCTGGGAGAAATGTCAATAACCTCAGATACGCAGATGACACAATTCTTAATGACAGAAAGTGAAGAAGCACTAAAGAGCCTCTTGATGAAAGTGAAAGAGGAGAGTGAAGAAGCTGGTTTAAAACTCAACATTCATCGCTTCTCGGCCTTTTGGCTAAGATCAAGTGTAAAACTCAACATTCAGAAAACTTAGATCATGGCATCCAGTACTATCACTTAATGGCAAATAAATGGAGAAACAATGGATACAGTGACAGACTTTATTTTTGGGGGTTCCAAAATCACTGCGAAGGGTGTCTGAAGCTATGAAATTAAAAGACGCTTGCTCCTTGGAAGGAAAGTTATGACCAACCTGGACAGCATATTTAAAAGCAGAGACATTACTTTGCCAACTAAGGCCCATCTGGTCGCAGCTATGGTTTTTCCAGTAATCGTGTATGAACGTGAGAGTATAAAGAAAGCTGAGCACCAAAGAATTGATGCTTTTGAACTGTGGTGTTGGAGAGGACTCTTGAGAGTCCCTTGGACTGCCAGGGGATCCAACCAGTCCATCCTAAAGGAAGTCAGTCCTGAATATTCATTGGAAGGACTGACGCTAAAGCAGAAACTCCAATACTTTGGCTACCTGTTGCAAAGAACTGCTGCTGCTGCTGCTATGTTGCTTCAGTCATGTCCGACTCTGCATGACCCCATAGACGGCAGCCCACCAGGCTCCCCCATCCCTGGGATTCTGCAGTCAAGAATACTGGAGTGGGTTGCCATTTCCTTCTCCAATGCATGAAAGTGAAAACTGAAAGTTAAGTTACTCAGTCGTGTCCAACTCTCAGCGACCCCATGGACTGCAGCCTACCTACCAGGCTCCTCCGTCCATGGAATTTTCCAGGCAAGAGTACTGGAGTGGGTTGCCATTGCCTTCTCCAGATGCAAGGAATTGAGTCATTTGAAAAGATCCTGATGCTGGGAAAGACTGAAGGCAGGAGGAGAAGGGGACCACAGAGGATGAAATGGTTGGATGGCATCACCAACTCAATGGACGTTGAGTTTGAGTAAGCTGCAGGAGTTGGTGATGGACAGGGAAGCCCTGCACGCTGCAGTCCATGGTATCGCAAAGAGTCGGACACGACTGAGCTACTGAACTGAACTGATAACTTCTATTTTTATAAAAATATAAATATGTGATTTCTTCCATTTTCTGCTCAAGGGAAGCAAACATCAGTACACAGAAACTGCTCAAGATATTTAAGCAAGGGGCAAAAGGAAGTCAGAGACAATGCAGTTTGGCCCTGGATATGCTGTCCAAAGTCAAAGACCAATCAAGAATGCCCTAATCAAGTCCTAAACTTATTAACACTAGGTTCACTATTTTCCTTCATTTATCATACTACTTTTTTGAATTTGAACTTTGTACCTTTCTGGACTTGACCAGTGGGGTAAATATGTTTGGTGTGAAAATATGTTCTATTCAAAAATAAATGGAAAATAAAGCACTGAAGCAGAGTGGTACATCAGAGAAGAAGGTGGAAAAGTATCCAACAGTGAAATATGCTTAACAGTAGAATCCAGGTTTGAATTTTATCCTTTGGATAATGGAGAACCACTGGGGAGGTTGATGTAACGGCTTCCAGTGAGATGATTCAAACTTTAGAAAGATAACTGTTGGCAGTATGAAAGATTGCAGAAAAGTGGTGAGTCCTAGACACAAGAGTCCATTTTGGGTTAAAACATTCATCCTAGAGCCTTGAATTAAGATAGTGACAGCAGGGATGCAGAAAAGAATGAATATTCAATAAATATTTAAAAGGTAGAAAAATTTGACTGAGGAAAGGCTTATATTTGGTACACATCTTAGGCACAAATATCAAGATCATATAGAGTAATACAGGAGGAGAATCTAGTGATAAATTTCTTATCCTTAGTTTTTTATTCCTTTAAATAATAATAATTAACCTTATATCCTGCTAGGATTTTTTTTTTAATCCTTGCAGTCATTGAGCAAATGCTTATTATCAAAGCTACAAGCCTATTGAGAATTGGGATTAGGTGAGTATTAACAAGTTAATTGTGCTTTATTGAGTATTTTCATGAAAACAAGATAATATACCAAACATGAGGATCTCAGAACTGATAGAAAAACAGATGAAAACTCATAAAAGGATTCCACAAAGCAAAGACAATTACTGTCAGAACTATGTAAATTAAGAAAATAAGCAAGTATTTTGAATACCTCTTTATTACAGATATTTAACATGGACAATTCATTGTTATCAGGAGACCATTTAGAAGATGTTTAACACAAAAAAAGGTAAAGGTCTAAAATCAACTCGCTTATATGAGCCATATTTAAAAGGCTCAATCTGAATGGAATAAATCCTTTCAAAGCAAAAATTATATGTATCAATAGAAATGATCAATGCTTTCTACCAATGCCTAGCATAATACCAAATGACATTATGTTTAAAAAGTAAAATCTTTAGAAGTTATTTTTAAGTAAGATATATTTTTAAAGTGTCCTTAGAAGTATGAAAGTTGGAGATGTCATGCAGTGGGACATAAATATTACACTACGTCATAAGCAAAGCCTAACGAACGATTAATGATGAACAGTGCATTTTCTCTAGAGCTCCAGGTTTCCTACTACAAATTTCTAGGTGAAGTCACTGAACAAACCCATAGCTCCAAAATGGTCAAAACCTAACAGTGTTGCCCAGTTTGGAATCAATCAGCCACGGGTTGCTTTGTTGTTCAAAACTTATCTCATATATCGTTTTTGCTTAAAGAGAGAGAATATATAGTAAGGCCACCTACATTAAGATAGCATGGTCTACAGTCAAATCATATACATACAAACACCACACACACCCCTGCACACAGGCTGCTTGATACCTGAGCCAAATTTCCATCCTTGAAATAAATATAACAGTAAATGCTTCTATCAAAATGTTTAAAATCAAACATCACAGTAAGTTTATCAGTGCAGTTCACTGACCTTAATTTTTAACCTGATTTGCACAACTGTCATTTGTTTACACAGATAAAAATTCATGACAGAAACATATTCAGAATACATGAAAAAAAGAACATATGAAACTGAAATCAGCGTAAACTAGAAGCTGTTAAAAAGCTTAGAGATAAATTACTAAAATTAATAATCAAAAAGAATAATCTGCCCTATATGTTACTGAACAACATAAGTCCGTGTGCCTGACACACAGTAAGGCCAAATAATACTAAAACACTGGAGTCCGGAAGAGAGAAAGGTTTATTACTGGGTCATGCAAAGAGATGGGTGGCTCATGCCCTAAGAATCTCAAACTTACTGAAAGCTTTCATCAAAGAGCCCTTTAAAAATCAAAAGGTGAGAAGGGCATGGTTAGTTGTTTTGCAAACTTCTTGGTGTCATATTTGTTCTTGAAGTTAGGTCACTGTCAGGTAACAATGTTTCTGTAAACCTCTACCAAAGAATGTTACTCTCTGTCCTAACAAGAAAGGGCCAAGTCTCAAGGCACAGCTTTCACCTTCCAAGGTCCTAGTAGTGGTTAAGAGGAGGCGGAGCTCAGCTGGGAGCTCCCTCAGGGCCAGATACCCAGACTCTGCCCAGCAGTCATCTCTGAGGGAGCCAGGTGCCCAACATAACTGGCCCTAGGCTCCTCAGGCCACCTGTATACTGGGGACCAGGTCCCACAGACTGTGACCCAGCCAGACTGCCACTGCTATTAGGCAGCAGAGATAGGGATAGGGGAGAGGTTTACCACTGTCTCAAGGCCTGGGCCAAGACCAGTGCATGGCCTAGGTGAGGGCTCTGAAGCCCTACAGAACACAGCCCTAAGCTTGTTCTCTGGGCCCCCAAGCTCACCCACTGGCCCAAGTCTGGGTGAGCTGGAGAGCTTCCCAGAGAAGGTCAGGATCCTCCTCTTACCTCACTCTCCACCTCACAACCACCACTCCATTGTTGTCTAACTCCCCTCACTAACTCATTCCTGAACAGTTGGAGGCTTGTAGGTGGGGCCCACAGCTGTGCTGTCCAATAGCTGAGCAGGACCACTAACAGTCGCTCACTGACAGTGGCTGCTAGTGGGCAGGACGCACTGAGGCAACAACCAATGGCTGAGCAGGACCCACTGCCTGGTGACAGGGTGCAGAGTAATGAGGCACAGCAATGGCTGCTGTACTAAGGGCTGAGCTCACTGTGCTCTGTTACATACAGACTAAAAACTCCACAGAAAAAACAGTCCACTGACTGAAGCAGCCAAAGTCATCTTTTCAGCACACTAGTGATTTATAACTATAATCAACCATCAGGTATCTATGATCAAAATTCAAAAGTTAATGTAACCACATTGAAAAAAATACAATTTAAATACATAAAAATTTCTTCAGTGGCTCAACTGCTGGAAGAGGATAGAAATGCAATTATGAATACAAGTCAAACACCTGAGAAGAGTATGTTTTCAAAACATACAAGAAAGAGAAAGAACACATATATGAAGGACTATCCAAAGCTCAACTGCCCAGCCCAACTGCCAACTCTGGGCCTGTTCTTGCCAGTCTACATTCACAGCTTTAACCACAGACTAAATCTATCACACCAATAATAACATGACAGTTCATCCTAAGACCAGGGCTTAAATATTTGAAAAAATTCAAGTCCTATAAGACTTGAATCTTAAATGGTTGAAAAGGAAGGCCATGGAAATGGTATGAGGTTATTGATAATGAAGTGCAACAATTAAAACAATAAGCTTTAAAAACTTTTATAACAAAAACTAATTGATGTATATTTTCAAAGACAAAACTAATTATGTAAAGTTTGAAAGACGACAATACATATATCAGAACCCATAAAAATAGCCAAATTCAATTATATACATAAAAAGATTCTCACTGATTCTGGAAGTCCCTATATCATATCTGTTCATCAATAAAAAGCAACGTCCTCAAGAAATTTGTGAAATATGAACTGAAAGAGAATCAAGAAATTAAAAATAAACTAGTTGTTTTCAAACGACTAAGATAAAGTCTCATCATTGTTGGTAAAAAGAAACAAATAAAAGCTATAGAAAAAAAAAACTAAAACAAAAACCACCAACGTTTTCACCTTTTTAAAACAACTGCGAATCAAGGCAGCCAAGGCCAATTGTGACAAAAATAAGAACAAGTGCAAATTTATTAAAAACATATCACAGAAAATTACAATTAACAATCAAAAAAGTGTTTATTGAATTTTCAAGACTAAGTATATAACATGTGAGTTACAGTTTTCTTTTATGTGTTTTCTAGTCTAGGATTACTTTCAAATCTCTTTGGGTCTATCTTCAAGACTCAAAAAAAAAAAAAAAAAAGACATATCTTAATGATATCTTAATTTCGTAAGTTTTACCAGTAAAAACAAAGAAATATTTACATCTCCTACAAACCCAATATCTTCTAACAGGTGAATCAAATGTTTATATCTCTTTCAGCCTAAACCGAGAAAGATATGGCAGCTCTTAGTGTGGTCTTCAGAAACAGAATGGTTAACCTCCACTTTAAAATATGTACAAATAATGTAAAATAAGATGTAAATCTATTTGCTAGACATAGACACAGAAAATTTTCCTGTATTAAATTTGGCCACATTCTAAAAGTTACTCTGCTGAGTCAAAGACACATACAAAAATGGTAGATGATCAAGGTGGCCACAGTTTCTGAATCTAGACTGAATCTGTTCTGATGACAGTCAGTATTTGTGCTTTCACTGTCATTTATTATCAAAGGACTGAGTGTCCCATATGCCTAACATTGCTACTCTTAATTGCTAAATGTAGAGATAGGAACAGAGAGCATATAACTTCCACCATGAGGCTGCTCCCTGCCTTCTTACCACTTTCCAACTTATTTGCATAATAGCCAGAAGATCTTCATAAAATATTACTCAAGTCTTATCACTCTGTTATTTCAAATTTTCCATAGTTTTCCCTTCCAATTACAGGAAAATTCAGGTATTTTCAAGCCTCCCAGCACCCTCCCCCTCACAGTCATCCTCTCTTTCCCATTATTGTCATTCATAATGTTTTGTCCTTTAAGGGTATTGTTCTCAAATATTCAGCTCTATCTACCCCCAAGATCCTATACTAGGACACTCTTTACCCCAACTTCTCATTTGACTCCTATACCCTCCAGCTGAAATGTCACTTTCAGAGATGCCTTCTCTGAAGCCCCATGCTAATCCTGCAGAAAACACAGAGCTGACAAGTGGTGCTTGTCATCCAGTCGGAGGAATAACAGGATCAGTTCTTTATTTTAGAAAAATAAAAGCTTGTAGAACAGACTAAGTAGAGAGGTGGTACAATGGGAGGTGATGGCTATACGTAGCAAAGTTAAGTAGGAAACAACTACTTGTTAGAGACTATAGGCATGCAAAAGCACTGAAGCCACCTTTAACTTTGCAAAAAGTTCCATCAGGTTATAAGCTCCTCTTTAAGACCTTTATCATTTACCAGTATCTCTAAGACTAGAATTAAGACTGTCCTTTGGTATCCACCAGTGATTGGATCCAGGACCACATCACCCCTGCCAATGACACCAAAAACCGTGGCTGCTCAAGCCCCTTAAATAAAACAGCATGGCTGTGTCGGCCTTCTGCTTTCTCAGACTGTAGAGCCAACAGAGGGCCAACTCTATTACAGAATTTCCACAACATCAGAGAGGTCCACTAAACATTAGTTAATTTGACATGAGTGAGTGAGAGAAGAGCAGTGAACATTTCCAAGATGCAAGCAATAATCATTCTACCACCCTAATGGCAGGAAGCAAGGAGGAACTAAAGAGGCTCTTGATGAAGGCGAAAAAGCTGGCTTAAAACTCAACATTCAAAGATCATGGCATCTGGTCCCACCACTTCATGGCAAATAGATGGGGAAAATATGGAAACTGACAGAATTTATTTTCTTGGCCTCCAAAATCACTGCAGACAATGACCGCAGCTATGGTATTAAAAGATGCCTGCCTTGGAAGAAAAGCTATGACCTAGAGAGCATATTCAAAAGCAGAGACATCACTTTGCCAACAAAGGTCCATATAGTCAAAGCTATGGTTTTTCCAGGAGTAATGTATGGATGTGAAAATTGGACCATAAAGAAGGCTGAGCACTGAAGAATTGATGCTTTCAAAATGTGGTGCTGAAGTAGACTCGAGAGTCCCTTGGAAAGCAAGGAGACCAAACCAGTCAATTCTAAAGGAAATCAACCCTGAATATTCCATTAGAAGGACTGATGCTGAAGCTGTAGTTCCAAAGAGCCAACTCATTGGAAAAGACCCTGATCCTGGGAAGGACTGAAGGCAGGAGGAGAAGGGCGCAACAGAGGATGAGATGGTTGGATGGCACCATCGACTCAATGGACATGACTTTGAACAAATGCCAGGAGATTGTGAAGGACAGGGAAGCCTGGCATGCTGCAGTCCATAGGGTCGCAGCGGACACCACTGAACAACTGAACAACAAATGACAGAGAAAGAGAATGAGCTTTAAGGTCAATAAGATTGATGCCAAGATAGTTAAATAATATCATATGGCTTCCATTTCCTAAATCTTATAAGATGTCAGGGCAGGACATAGTAAGAAGAGATCAGAGATCAGGCAGGAAACAATTTACAAGTGCTCCTCAAAATTCAATCCTACATGAAGGGAACCCATAACATACCCAATATAAACCAAATATCTCTTCTAATTGTATATAATGATGGCGCTCCTTGCTGTCTGATAAGAGTTTCTATGGAAACGCTCAGAAACAATTTCTTTAGAGCTGCAATGATTACTGACAAAAATGAACAGACTTAGATTAAAACAAGTGGTAGATTCTGTTTTAATCTGATTCCATCCAATTGTATTTTATCATGACTAGCCTTCTTAATCAAGTAACTTCCATGAGTTTATGTCAAAATAAGGGAAAATGATAAGCAACCATGTTTGCTTTTGTAAAATCAGTCTTAAATACCAAACCAGCAGTATTGTTAAACATACATTTTTAGGAAAGATAAAAAATAGAATTTATTGGGCAGCTACTAAATATCAAGTGTTTTTTTAATTAATTTATTTTAATTGGAAGCTAATTACTTTACTTAGCTTAAAGCTCGACATTCAGAAAACTAAGATCATGGCATCTGGTCCCATCACTTCATGCCAAATAGATGGGGAAACGGTGGAAACAGTGGCTGACTTTATTTTTCTGGGCTCCAAAATCACTGCAGATGGTGACTGCAGCCATGAAATTAAAAGACGCTTACTCCTTGGAAGGAAAGTTATGACCAACCTAGACAGCATATTAAAAAGCAGAGACATTACTTTGCCAACAAAGGTCCGTCTAGTCAAGGTTATGGTTTTTTCAGTGGTCGTGTATGGATGTGAGAGTTGGACTATAAAGAAGGCTGAGTGCTTAAGAACTGATGCTTTTGAACTGTGGTGTTGGAGAAGACTCTGGGGAGTCCCTTGGACTGCAAAGAGATCCAACCAGTCCATCCTAAAGGAGATCAGTCGTGGGTGTTCACTGGAGGGACTGATGTTGAAGCTGAAACTCCAATACTTTGGCCACCTCATATGAAGAGCTGACTCACTGGAAAAGACCCTGATGCTGGGAAAGATTGAGGGCAGGAGGAGGGGATGACAGAGGATGAGATGGTTGGATGCCATCATCAACTCGATGGACATGGATTTGGGTGGACTCTGGGAGTTGGTGATGGACAGGAAGGCCTGGTGTGCTGCGGTTCATGGGGTTGCAAAGAGTCAGACACGACTGAGCAACTGAACTGAACTGAAGTGAATTACTTTACAATATTGTGATGCTTTTTGCCATTCATCAAAATGAATCAGCCACGGGTGTACATGTTTCCACCCAATCTTGAACCCTCTTCTCTCCCCACCCTAACCCTCTGGGTTGTCCCAGAGCACCAGCTATGAGTGCCCTGCTTCATGCACTTAATCCTCACAATAATCCCTTCAGGTAAGTTTTATGACCCTTATATTTACAGAGAAGGAAACCAAGTCTCAAAGATGTAAAGTAAGTTGCTCAAGATCAAACAAATAGTAAACAGAGCCAGGATTAGATTCAGGAATAGTTGAACACAAAATGTGTATGCTTTCCTTAGGCTCTTAGAAGGTGCCACAACACGTAACAGTTCAGGAACCTAAGGCCAAACAAAAACAAAAAAACAAAACAACAGCAAAAAGAAACCCTCATTAAGTAGTTGACTATTATATTAGGCTGAAAATAAGCCTGCTATATAAGTGACCAAAAAGAAGAGAGTGTCAGACACACAAAATTAAAAATTGAGTTCTGCCCAGAATATACAATAAAATTTGACCAGGTATTGATATGCCCTTCAAAATGAAATGAAATTAATCAAAGAGCCCAGAAAGAAGTAAGTAATGAAAAAAACTCAAGTCACATGCTGATAAACTCCTTTAGATGCTGATAAACATACAGAGCCAAGATAGAGATAAACCAATGATTCATTGTAGGGTATGATTTTTTAAATTATCATCTAAGAATAAAACTAAAAATGCTGAGACATTTCTTACCTCATCACAAAATGCCATAACAATTACTACAAATACCTGAACTGTAATGTCAATTACAGTGATTGCTCTAGCCGACCAACTCTGCTAACCTAATATAGAACTGCAGTAGTCAAATGAGAAACGGAAGCAGTCTGAGTTACTGGATGCTACACTCTTTACCTAGTAATTAATTAATTCACTTTGGTTGTGGAATTTGCCTATAAATTCATTGACCTGTATGCTTTGCCCAGAGGTTCTTTAAAGAAAAACCTGGACATCGAGATCCAGTTTTGGATTTTAGCAGTCAAAATAAAGAAAGCATCTTCAAGCACAGCACATACTGACACATTAGCAGTCACAGCACAACTCAAGCACGCACACACAGAAATGAAGGACACATTAAATTCAATAAAGAGTAGAAATAAAAAGAAACATAGCAGAAACAAATCCAGCAGGAATAAAGAGGGTTGGAATGCATAAAATAATCTAGGTATATTTGAAACTAATTTTCCAAAATGAAGATACTAGCTTTCACTTTTGGCAACAATGAATAGTTTCTAGCCAAAGGTACTAAGGAAAAGCTCAGCTATAAACCCAAGACATGCTTTAAAATGATTGTTAAATGAAATCACACCATTAAACACTCTCCCACAATGATAACGTCCAATGAACTACAATAGCAAAAAAACAAATCATTTCCAACATAAATGCAGTATTTCCAAATTAGTAAATAAACTATGCAAACCACTCTATTTAACAGACAAAAGTTTTTAAGTTTTGGTTAGAGAAACCCCAAGTGCCACTATTGAAAGTAATTTTTATGGAATCCATCTTCTAAAATGGTTTATAATGATTAAGTTTGGTATTTTTCTATTTTGTTTCTTGGTGCATTCTATTTCAATTTAATAATATGGTACTAGAAAAACTTCTTGTATATGGCTTTAAACACTGTGTAAGTTGCATAGTTCTTAGGTTTTGAAATTTTCAGGTATACTGATACATAAAAGTATACCTTTAGCGTTCTATTTCCCCATAACTATTGAATGACTCTGCCAGTGCTGAAAATCCACCAGCTCTTATTAGGAAAGCCAAGATGAAAAACAGAGCCTGGTGCTTAAAAGAAGGTGCAGTTCAAAGATAGATGTCCTGATGTTCTCCTAGTTCAAAGATCAAATCAGAAATCAATTGGTAATGTTACATATACTATTTTGTCATTTAGCAGATGACAACTAAAGACATGGATCATTTTCCTTCCTTAAAGTATAAGCTTTGTTTTCTTCTATTTGTGATTCTTCTCTAAAGTATTTTCTATCTGTTCTTCAAGAATTTTCCCCTTCATCTTGCCAAAACAGGATTTGAAATACAAATCTAAATAAGTGTGTGTAGGGGGGATGGGGGGGAGAGGAGGGAGGAACCACTTCTAAATGGTTATAGTGAAGTCAAAAACAATTTTTCACTGCTAACTGGCTCATCTCACATCTACCTACCTGTTCATAAGTCCTGAGGCTTGAATATTCTGCTTAAGGCACACTAAAGACAAAGCTGTCTCTAGCCAATGGGCTTTACCCAGTGTTCAAGCACAGAACAGGTTTCAAATGGCCCAAGGTGATTCAGTCTTCATTTCAGCTCCATGGTCGCTTAACAAAGTTCTATTTAGGATACATTCAAAGGCCTGGGTTCCTAATGGGAATCCATATGTAGTATTTTCTGACTGCGTAGACCTCTTCCAGATTTTTTTTCAAAACCCAGAACATTCACCTGGGAAACAATTCCCCAGCTTTAATCCAACTTGAAAATGGTCTCTAAGAGCCTGTGCACCAACACCCCCTCCAAGCTAAGGAAGCCATGGGATAGAAGGCAAACCATGGGATAGAAGACAAACCACAAGGCCTTAAAAGGTAATAGTTTCAGGACCTGGGACAACTGCTTCAATTCTGTGGGCTTCTCTTTCCTATGAAAATGCATATAAAAATACCTACTTCACAGGGAGTTAATGAAGAGAAAATAATTGGAACGTTGATCAAAAATTTCTAATTTATAAAATTTATTTTGTTATGCAAGAAGACAAAAATTACTGAAGAAGCATTTTATCTACACAGGTGACAATTAAGGCTCCCAGATACTGAGAAATGGCCCCTGATCAAACAGTGTTAAGGCAGGGGCTCCACTCTGCACTTCCCAGGCCTCTTACAGCACAGACCACATTCAACACACAGTGCAAACTTGAGCTCAACAATAACAGAAATGGTGCTCAGGCTTGGGCCCTCCAAAGAGAAAATAAAACCAAAATGATATCATATGGTGAGAGCAACCTTCAGAGACAAATATATTTAAAATTACTGAGTGACCCTTTCGGGGTCTACACACTTACCAGACCTTAAGAAAGCTGGTGAAGGGACGACTGGATCAGGTGAGCTGGCCATTTCAAATTGTTGACTCTAATCATAAGCGTCGCAGGCTAAACTATAGCAATTTTCAAAACTGTTTAGTGAAGGTTAGAAGCAATCAGCGTTAGATTAATTGAAAGCAGTGTGAGCAGTTATTAACATGATGCAGTGTGCAACAAAGGCAATAATTGAGGTTCATTATAATTTTATTTTCTCCTTTATGACTAGAAAATTTGATTTTCTTTGCTTTGATAAATTACATTTGCTTATATGGATGAGGCAGGAAATATATAATGGCCACTTATTAAACATTACATAAGAGCAGCATCCTCTCTTGAGCAGTGAAGTGATTATGCTACTATGTAACAACGGCTCAGAACTTTGCAGTGGTGTATATATCTGAGTCAGGTTAGTCCAAGCTTCAAACAAAACTCAGTTTATATGCTCCTCTAAAAGTAACAAACAGAATCTGGAGAACTCAATGATTCACTTAAGAAACTTTACAGTCTACACAGTTATAGAAGACTCTGAAACCTCAACTAATTTGGAGGGATCTCCAATGGTATCTTTTACTGCTATGATGTAAACATATAGGAACATCCAACATTTATACAATGTATTCAGCTACTTTGTACATGAAAGTGGATTTAAGTGACCACATTCAATAATAGTTAAATTTGAATTTTTTTTTTCTCAGTAAAGACAGAGAAGTTGGTTTTCAAAGCTGACTGTTAAGACATGCAGTTCAGAGGAAATTAAAACTGGAGAAGAAAATAAACCCTATACGTGTATTAGAGGAAAAGAGAAACGCTGCAAAAATATACGTTGAAGGTAGGGCTCAGTTTCCTGTAAAAAAACTTCAGTTACTCTCTTTGATGGGATATTATCAACCCAATAAAACTTTTTATAGCCCAGACAGACTCATTGCTAGTGGTCAACTAAATAATTCAATACGACACAAAAAATTTGAGATAAGTTATTAGTTTTAAACTTATTAGTTTTTGAAAAATTCTCTCATACTTCAGTGGTAGTTTTGCTATAACCCTAAGTAAATATGTGCAGAACTATTTTTAAGGTTTAAAACAATGAAATAAGCAAGAAACACTGAATTTCTCCTGTATGATTTATTAGACACTTCAAAAAAAAAAAAAAAAAAAAAAAAACAAGCTAAGCACTCTGTTGTTTGCACAACAGACAACTAAGAACTTCATAAATGGGAAAAGCCAACATAATGGGGGTGGTATTAGCTGTAAAAAATAACAACAAACTTCTGAATACCAATGCAAATGCAGAGTTAGCTTTCCTAGAGCTGTGTTTTACAGATATTAGATTATCAACTTTGACCTTAGCTAACTAATTTATATAGTAACAACAATAACTAACAACTAGTAACAACAATCCTTCAAAGGGAAGATTCTTAGTTGAAGATTTGGTCATTCCACCATCTTTCCTGTATACAGGGGCACTTCTTAGCTCGAGATTACATCCAGCCAGCCAGGAATAAGAAGTTTCAATCCTGGCTCTCAGATGAGTTACCAGCCACAAGTGCTAACTTCAAAGTCGTGACTTTGCAATTTGAACAAGTCAGTTCAGGACACTCGAACTGTTATAACTGCCTGCGCAGCGTCTTCTGATCTAGGTGGCATCGGGTTTGGGAGCCACAACTGAGAACTAGGTGTTCTGGGGCCACTTGCCCAAGGGAAGGGGCCCACTTCCTTCTGAGCCTTAACTATGCTCAGCGTGACATCCTTCATTGCCTGAGGCCCCGTCCCCCTCAATTTCTGCCACGAAGGTACCTGGCTAGAGCTCAGAGCTTGTGATGTAAAAAGGAGATACAATATAGGGCAACAAGCAACCGCCGGTTTTCTAGGACCAGACCCTAGTCATAAGAATGAAACGCTCTGACTTTCTTCTGGGAGGATTACAGGCACGAACAGCAGGCTGTCGAATGTGGTCGCCGTCTGATTTCTAAGTAAGAAGACTCCAGACTAAGTCGGCACCACCACCTATTTTTCGAGGGGGAGCACACGCGAAATATAGCTGGGGAAGCAAAACGGAGTAAAGGTGGGGCCACCACCTAATGGG
>NW_011494764.1:2719122-2719265 GCF_000754665.1 Bison bison bison
TCAAAACTGAGCACTTGGTCCGGGCTCTTCGCTCCAAGACCTTCCAGCTCACTTCGGCCATGAGCCCCGCCATCCCGCTCGGGCCGCCGCCTTGGCCACCACCCCCGGGGCCGCCTGTCAGCTCCGCCCGGCCGGCCCCGCCC
>NW_011494764.1:2719365-2740437 GCF_000754665.1 Bison bison bison
GAGCCGGCTGCCGGACTCTTGGGTGCTTCTGGCGCTGCTGCTTGGGAGGCTCGCGCTGCTGGGAGTCGGGCCGGTCCCGGCGCGGGCGCTGCACAACGTCACGGCCGAGCTCTTTGGGGCCGAGGCCTGGGGCACCCTGGCAGCCTTCGGAGACCTCAACTCTGACAAGCAGACGGACCTCTTCGTGCTGCGGGAAAGTCAGTGCTTGCCTGGCCCCTCTCTGTCCGCGTGCCCCTCCCGATGTTCCCCACGCCCCTTGCCTGGGGGGCCGGTTCTCCTGCTTTTCCCGGCCCTTCTGTGGCAGCCCTATCTTTCTCCCTTTATCTCCAATTTCCTTGACAACCGCCCCCCCCCCCCACCTTTTTTTTTAACTGTCTTTTCCAAACCCGGATCTTGGCTTCACCACTCCAGTTTGACCGCACTAGAAACACCCCAATTTTTTTGTTTTGTTTTCTAGAGAAGACCGCGGCCTTCACTCAGGCACCCCGCCCCCTTCATAGAATCACCTGCCTTCCTGAGTCCTTCCTGATCCCCAGGAGTCTTTCTAGCTTTCTGTACGTTCCTTCTCAAGGCCCCTTCATTCCTATCTGCCTTACTTCCTCCAGTCTCCCTTCCTCTTTGATGAACTGGAAAAGGTGCAACTTGATAATTTCCTCTGGTAAAGAACTTCTCCCTACCTCCTAATTAATCTGATTCACCCTTCACTCCCTTTGTCTGGGTCCCAGCTTTCTTTGAAACTACTTTTCCTTCCCAAGAACTAAACACTCCACAATTAACTCACGTATTTTGCAGGCACCACTAATAAATAAACCCAGTGTCTCTTTAGAAGAGGATTCTCAAACTGCAGCTTTTTCTCCATTCTGAGCTGCCTAGTCTTGTGTGCGGAAGACCTCCTTGCTTTGGCCACCACCCTCCTCTTCCAAATCTCTGCTTTATTTTCCAGCTTAAGGTTCTTGGGAGTTCTTCGCTTTAACCATCACTAAACTATTTTTTGGTAAATCTTGATGCTGACAGTGGGCAGTAGAGGGTCTCAGAATTCTTGAGTACCCAGAAAACAGGTTCTATTTAAGGTCAAGGCTGTGAAAGAAGGAAGTGAAGCACTTATACAAAGCTTGACAGGATCTTGGCCCAGATCTCTTGGAGTCCTTTCTGGGATCCCAGAGCTTCTGGTGGACCTTGGACTTTGGGTATTTCCCCTATTTTTATATGACTCCATTTACTGCAGGAGGGGGGCAGACTGCCTAACCCATAGCTACTCCATCCCAAGTGGAGAGAGACTCTCTCTTTAACTTTAAAGATGACATGTGTTTGGCTAAACAGTTTGAAAAGTGTGTTCCAATGAGTGCTCACTGAACGCCAGAAATGCTTGGCTGGGGGGTGAGGGGTGGATCTATAGGAGCCAGAAGGGACTGGTCTTGGAGGATTCAGGTTTTTTTCTGCTTAAATATGAAATCACACCCTTGTTACTAGTCAAATGCCTACAGTAAGAAGTTACTGTGTTCTCGGTGTGACGCATCTGTGCAGTGAACTAAACAGCCTTATAAGAGGTCGAGTTGTTATGTTTGGGTAGGGTATGACTTAACACAGGCATATTCTTTATATGCTTCCTAATTTAAGTCAGTTGATCTGACTCCTAGGAGGAGGGAGGACCAAGTTTATTTTCCATGTTCATCTTTCTAGTTTCTCTGCTGCTTTGAATATTGAATTTGTTGTATAAGGAATCACCATTCCGTTAGTGTGATAGGACCATCCTTGGTAGGGCAGACAAACTGGAGTAAAATAAAAGTTTTCTTGTTGAAAACAAGGCCCAGAAAGCTTCTTGTGACCACTGATTGGATGTCTTAATGGGAAGCATTTTTCTTTTTTTTTTAATTTATTTATTTTAATTAGAGGCTAATTACTTTACAATATTGTATTGGTTTTGCCATACATCAACACGAATCCGCCACGGGTGTACACGTGTTCCCAATCCTGAACCCGCCTCCCACCTCCCTCCCCATACCATCCCTCTGGGTCATCCCAGTGCACCAGCCCCAAGCATCCTGTATCCTGCATGGAACCTGGACTGGCGATTCGTTTCTTAAACGATATTATACATGTTTCAGTGCCATTCTCCCAAATCATCACCCCCTCCCTCTTCCACAGAGTCCAAAAGACTGTTCTATACATCTGTGTCTCTAATGTTACATATTTGCCTCTTTTAGGAAATGACTTAATCGTCTTTTTGGCAGACCAGAATGCACCCTATTTTAAACCCAAAGTAAATGTATCATTGAAGTAAGTACAGATGTGTGTGTTTCTGTAAAATTGTCATTGTTGTAATAACATGCAGTAACCAATTGCATTGTTTTTGAAATCAATTTTACTCTAATACGATGTCATGATAGAAAACCACTAGTTATGAGGTATGAAGCAAGTAACTTGTTAGGAAAATTAGTTAACATACAAAAATTTAAAGTTAAAATATAAATAATTTTGAGTGGATCCAGGTCTGTTCCTACATAAGCACCTTTCAGACCCTTGTGATCTGATATGCTTTCTTAAATGTCTTAGGGATTGTCCCTCATCCTGAGTGTGCCTGTGGGAACAGCCTGCTCACAGGCTCTTCAGGTCAACTTTGCGATCTGAAAGAGTTTGCTATGGGGTCAGTGACTTCTGTTTTAATTTTTTCCTTTATTGACTGGTAGGTGGTGACTGCTAGGGGACTAACTGGTTACTTTTGAGGAAATTCCAATCAAACTGAATTTTTTAAGTTTTCAAATAATAGCCCTGTTTTTATATATATACACATATATGACTGGCTTTGCATGAAACACAGTGACTCATTCAAAGTGAGCCAACAGTTTTGAAATTACAAGAAGCAAGGATTGAATCGCTGTCTGGAAGGAGATGAGTCAGTGCAGGCTAAAATGGCAGCTTCTAGAAAGTTATGGAACTTGAGCTTGACCTTAAAATAGGTAAAATTTAGCTGAGGGCTTTCAGTTTTCAGGATACAACATTAACAAGAGATGGCAGTAAAAAACAGTATGTTGTGAAGAAAAGATGAAAAGATTTGCCTGACAGAAGTAGAGGGTACACTTTGGAGAGAGATGGACTAGGAAGATGAGATCAAGTCAGACTAAACCATCATAAATATCAGAATTGACCTCAATCCCATGAAAAATGGAAAATCATTACAGGTTCTTGTCTGAAGGAAAGATGATGAAAACGGTATTTTAAGTTGTCTGATTTACTTGTAAGTCATGTGCAGGATGAATTGGTATGTAGAAAGATCAGATATTACTTCAGAAACTGTTCCAAAAATTTAAGAAGTTCCCATATGGCCTAATGAGTCCTGAAATTCTTTAATATTTAACTTAAATTCAAACATGGAAGATTAGAAGTTAAGGCAGTTTATGGGCTGTTAAAGACTTGGGTTCCACAGAGTGGGTTTTTTTTGGTTTTTTTTAATCCCAATTAATTTCTCTTTTTTTTCGATTAATGCCATTTTATATACTTACAAATTTAGAAATTCTTGTATTTATTTAGTATACTTTTCAAAAAATAACTGTCCTTCACTGATTTTTCCCCTACTCCTCTGTTCCTCTCTCAAATACAACCACATTTAAAACTTTGAGCTGTTTTGGTGTTTATTTCCATGTTTCGGGGCTTTCCTAGTGGCTCAGAAAGTAAAGAATTTGCATTGTTGCACTCCTTCCCAATCTGAACTCTCATGCCCTACGCCTTCTTCAAAGTCACTGTTTGGAGATTTTTCCCTTTGTTATTCTTTGTTTGATCCCTATTTCTTAGATCGTGTACCATTTTGTTCTTTGCTTCTTCATTTACTTCACTGGAGTGTATCCTTCTAGAAGTTTGAAAATGGGTATGTCCTTCCATTTCCAAAACCTTTTTCTATTCACTCTTCAATTGACCTATAAATCCATTGCTGTTCTTTTTCCTAATCATTCAAATATAGCTTGTTTTATTTTTAATTTTAGAAGCTATTAGGGTGTCTTCTTTATCCCTTTTTTCTGAAATTTCATAGTATGTATTGGTATAGACTGTTTTTCTTTTATTATTCTGGGCAGTAGGTGGGCCCCTTCAAGTGTGTTATACCTGGGAGATTTTTGAAATGTTCTTATTTCTCTGATTATGTTTTTGTTTTCTCTTTAAGAAATCCTTTCTAGTTGGTTACTGGATTGCCTAACTCCATCCTTTATTTCTTTATTTCATTTGTGTCTGTCATTTTGTGGGTTTCCTCCCACCCAGGAATTCTTAATTTTATCTTGGGCCTTTTATTGGATATTTTTATGTTAGCTGTCACTTGAAGTGCAAGAAGGTTTATTCAGGGGGGAAACACAATCCATAGGCAGACTGTGGGCTGCCTCGGATCCAGGAAAGGCCGTCTGTTATACTTCTTAATCTCCAAGAAGTTTTCTTTGCTCTCTTATTATTCTTTTGTCTTAGCATGCTGTTCTTTTTTTTTTTTTTTTAATGGATATATTTTCTTCTCATGTCCTTAAGTATAGTTTTGAAGCTTTGTTTTGTTCACTATTATCTGTTTGTTTTTTTCAGATTCTTTATTGCTGTTTGTTTGGCTGTCTTTAATATTCAGTTTTCTTTAAAAGGCAGGTAGCTCTTTATTGAACTTTATTAAGAATAAAGTACTAAAGAACTCATTGGAAACTCTTCATGGTGGGATTTGTCTCTTGCCCTGTGGATATGTTCCTGACTGACGGGCATCCTAGGGATTTGGCAGAGCAGGGATCAAAGGTCCATCTATTCCTTTTGTTGACTTTCCATTAACTCCCTGTTTTTAGCCTTAGACCAATATCTTACCATCTCCTGCAACTTAAATCTCTGACATCTGAAACTTTCCAGAAATAAACTAGTTGATGCCTTGTTGAGAAAGAGGGAAAAGGAACCATCACAGACCTTCAGTTAAATCTCTTTTCAGCCTTATGCTTTATTTTTGTCATCTGGTATTTCTGATGACTCTACATTCTAAGCTTTTCAAAGGTTCTTCAAGGCGAAAAGCTTCTTGAGCCTTTTCTCTAAGCACTTCAAGCTAAAGTGTATGTAAGCTATACAGTTGACCATTGAATGATATGGGTCTGAAACACACAGATCCACTTATACATATATTTTTTCCACTAAATCTGTACTGCAATACTATGCTGTCCACAGTTGGTTGAATCTGTGAGCACGGAACCGAGGGTGTGGAGGACCAATTGCAAAGTTATCTGTGGATTTTCAACTGCAGCTGGCCAGTGTCCTTAACCCCACGTATTCTTCAAGGGTCAGCTCTTGTTTCCTTGCGCCCTGTTAAGTCAATTAGCATCTCTCCATCTGCTGTGTCCTTTCATGATCTCTTTGTCTTTGAGGGTTATACTTAAAAAAAAACAAATTTCATTCTGTATCATTTTAGTGGGTTCTTTGAAAAAAGAGATCAGTGTATATCACAATCTGTTATTTTTTAAAGTTCAAATTCCTATTTTTAGAGCCATAAGTCAATTTTAGGAATAAAACTGGTTAGGATAAGTTCCCATCTAGTCCTTTGTAATGTATTCCTGTCTATTTCAGGGTAGCTTTTGACTGTAAATCATGGATTTATTTGAACAAGTGTTCCTGTCAAGTATGTGCAGCGTATGCATGACTGCACATCGTATATACACAGGTGCACAACAGGGCTGTGCACTTACATACAGCTTGCCGCATAGCAGCATGTGCAGTTACAGTGTCATCAGTTTTAAAGACCAGCTATTTTTCAGGGAAAGCTTAAAGTGTTTTCAGAATACTTTGAGGAAACTGGCATCACAAAAAGTATTTTATCATAATGAGAATCCATTTTAGAGGACAACACAACTGAATTTGAATTCCAGCTATTCCATTTAAGTAGCTCTTTAACTCAGAAAGCAACTTAATTGCTCCAAACCTCAGTTTCTTGGTCTATTCAATAAGAAGAACAAGACCTATTTCAGGTAATGGAGATTATCAGATAATAATAGTAGCTGTTAAGCACTTGATATAATATCTGAGACATAGTAAGTAGCTGCATTAAAATAAAGCTATTATTATATATTTTTTCTAAATCTTATAATTATCAGTATTTTCCTCATTTCACCCTAAGTAAAACCTGTTACAAATTTTTTATATTCATGATGTCATTTAGAAAATAATTATTCATAGACTATTTGGAAACTGTCTTGCTATTTGTTCTTAAGTAGAATTAAATGTAAATTGAATTTAAGGCCTAATTTTTGGTTGAGTCACTCAAACAACATTATGACCACACTCCAGAATGTCTTTTTAAAATTTTTCAAGGTTAATATAAGCCATTCTAGAATATTTTATTATTAAAGATGTAGAACTAGGTATGTATGTCTTGATAGTTTATTGCCAGGTTTGGTCAAAAGGAACATATTTTTCATTATGAATCTTGAAGACCTTTCAGAAATAAAATGATTATTTCAAATCTGCATTGAAATCCAAAATTAAGTAATTTTTAAATAATATCTTGTATAAAATGACAGTGCTACTCATTGGTGCTTTAACAGTTGATAATCAGCCTCGGTTTGTGTAAACACCATTCATGGGTCCTGGTATCTCTGACAGAAGAACTAGGCGAAAGGACTAAGTCAGTGCTTACACATAGAACTGCACTTCCTCTTAATAAATATTTCAGCTTTTTCTCATTTCTTAAGACTGTCTGCATTCATCCTGAATTCTTTCATAGTCCAAGGAAACCTACATACATGAAGGATGATAAGCTATTAAAGAAGACAATGAAATTAATCAGTTCTGTAAATTTTTGTATTTTGCATTGAAAATATTTTTGCATAGTATAAAAGTGTCCTTTTCTATTATAGCCCTACTGGAATGTTTGTTTATTAAAATGTTTGTTTGTTTGTTTAGTAATTACAGTGCATTGATAACCAGTGTAGTCCCAGGGGATTATGATGGAGATTCACAAATGGATGTCCTTCTGACGTATCTTCCCAAAAATCATGCCAGTGGTGAATTAGGAGCTGTTATCTTCTGGGGACAGAATCAAACATTAGGTGAATTTGTTTTAAGTGTCTTTAATATTTGTCACTGGATATTAAAGGAAAAACATGCCTGGTATTCTTAGGTAAATGTAACAAAAATAATGTTCAAAAATTAGTTCAAAAATACAGTTCTTGTGTGTCAGTAATTGTCTCTAAAAATCTTCTTAAAAGTCTGTTTTCTGATTCTCCTTTTTCAACCTAGAAGTGATCTGCAGTCAACTCCAGGGAACAAAATCCATTCTTGTTAGCTTAAGGAAGAGAGATTTATTAAAAGGTTTTTATGCTTTACAGAGTTATTGGGTTGGCTGAAGAACACACACTAAGTTGAACTTTCAGGAACAATTCTCAAAGCCTTTGAAGAAGCTACTGCCCTTTTACCATCAGAAAGCAGTCAGTTGCACAACAAGTGCTCCCTCAGTACTTAGAATTCAGTGATCAGACATTTAAGACAGAAATGGCAGGAACACAGCCTTCACGCCATTCCTGCCTTGCAAAACCCGTAGTGTATCTAATTAGCAGGGCTTACATTTTATTCAGAATCTTAGATGCAAGGATGTCTGAGAAATGCTGTTTTTGGTTTCTGGTCTCCCCAGTACAGGAAAGCACAAAAAGGTTAAAGGTTGAGAGTCTGTCTACCATGCGTGCGTGCTAAGTCGCTTCAGTCATGTCCAACTCTTTGCGACCCTGTGGACTATAGCTCCCCAGGCTTGTTGTCCATGTGATTCTCCAGGCAAGACAGTCTACCCTATCTTCCCATGAATCTTCAAATCTTATCTGAAAAACCAGTTAATTACACCTGAATGGGCAAATTTTTTCATAGAACCAGATTTCAAGGACTGAGGAGAGGAGAGCATGGACATTTTAGAATCAAGTAGTTTTGCACATATTGGGTTCTTTACAGCAAAGTCTTAATTGACAGTTGCTCTAGTGGTAAACCGTATATAAAGAAGACTCATGTAAGAGATTTGCAGAATGAAGACTCAAAAGGAAGTTATTATAGTGCTGATATCTTCACTGTAGTATGAAATGAAAGTGGTAGTCTCTCAGTCGTGTCCAGCGCTGCGACCCCGTGGACTGCAGCCTGCCAGGCTCCTGTGTCCAGGCAGTTCTCCAGGTGAGAATACTGGACTCAGTTGCCATTCCCTTCTGCAGGGATCTTCCATACCCAGGGATTGAACTTATGTCTCCCATATTGCAGACAGATTCTTTACTATCTAAGCCATCAGGGAAGCCCATAGACTTTCCCAATAGTTTATCTTTAAAAACTTGATGTCCACTTAAGTTATAGTGTCTCATTAGTGATTAATGGTGAAAGTTGGAATTAGTTAGAGATGAATCTTGGAAAAAGTGAAAGATTATTCTCGTCCCTGAGTGCAGATATAAAAATATAAAATGCCTGTTCATTTATGTATTTTCTTTTCTTTTACAGATCCTAGCAATATGACCATACTCAATAGGACTTTCCAAGATGAACCACTAATTATGGAGTAAGTATGTGCTTGCTTCCCTTTAGGTGATTTTAAAGTTAGAAACATAAAATCTTTCACGTAGGAAACTACTTTGCTCATTCGTATTGGCTCTGTGTTCATTCTCCCTTTAAAGCTGATAGGGGCCTGCCCTCTTAATTATATGATATTTACTTGCCATGATGGAAGAAAGAGAAAAATGAAATTCATTATTTTGGAAAAAGAAAGAGATTTGTCTTTTTGGTAATAGCTTTGAATGTGTCCATGATGGATCTTTATTGATCCTAGCCATGTCATTATTCAGAGAACTAAGATAACTGTTTTTGAATAAAACTGTTAGTGGTTGATTGGCAGATATGAAGGGTAGAGGATTTCCTCTAGTGACTTAGAACTATTTCTATATTAAGGAAAAACTTTGTCCTTTTTTACAGCTCTTGCTTAGTATTATCATTTATCTCCTTGAAATAGACTCCTGTACCAACATAAGGTTAATTCAAATAGCTGTTAGGATTCTGATAATGATATAGATACTGTCTTGGGGACTAAACAATGTACAGCCACATTCTTGCTTCCAGTGCTGCCTTTTGTACAGGTTTTAAAATCATAGTTGTACATCAATAGGTCAGTGACTATTAGAAGTTTGAACTTTAATCCATGGATTAATCTTTGAAAGGTTCTCAGCTTGATTTATTTTATAATTAGGTGTTTTTTCATTGTTGTTAAAATATTCAATGGCTAGTATAAATTTTTACACCATCTTAGGGATTACTTTTGTGGGTTATTTCCCCTAAGCCCATCTGACTAAATAAGGAGGAGGGTCATGATTCTGAAATTAGTCTCCTTGTTACTCAGAGATAGGCTAGACTATGCAGAGGCTACAGACAACACCAAAATCTCACAACAGAAGTTTATTTCTTGCTCATACTGCATGTCCATTGTGTGTCACTGATAGTCTGTGCTCTTTTGCTAGCGCTCAAGAGTGTCTTACAGGCCCTGTCGTCTGTGGAGCTGGGCCATCTGAAACACATTTTTAGTGCCAAGGTGGCTAGAGGGTCCACTAACAAAAGTTAAACTCGTCACTTCTGACATTCAATTGACTAGGCAACAGATACTGTTGTATGTTTACCACACCTACGCAAAGTTTTTTTTCTAATTAAATTGGAAGTGAGAATTTAATAGAATAGCTGCTTAATGTTTTTAATGTTTTCTTTTCAGCTTCAATGGTGACTTAATTCCTGATATATTTGGTATCACAAATGAATCCAGCCAGCCACAGATACTATTAGGAAAGTGAGTAAATATGATTATAACCATGTAATTAATTGTACATGTTGGTGATAGAGGGACTGTGTGTCTGTATGAACTGATTGCTTTTACCATTGGGGAGGAAACCCTATCTTATTGGAGACCTTAATTTTTAAAAGGACATTTGGTCAACATATAAATTTCCTCAAACAGTATGGATTTGATCTGTCACTGGTTTCTGTGTAGAGCCAGTTTAATCATTTTATCCCTCTGGAAATTAGAGATATGAACTTTGCAAGTCCCCATTTAAATATTGGTTCATAAGATGTTCTTAGAAATGGAAAGATTTAATCTGAATACTATGGATAGCTGCCATCTTGATTGATTTTCCACCTTACTCATGTTAACTCCCATATGTTTACTGATAAGCCTTGTTCCTTCTGTGTTCAAAGAACAATTAATAATTGCCTGAAAATGTAAACATTTCTCTCTAAGCTCTGGAAACTTTTCCATGTATAGTCTATCCTTGACCAGTATGTGTGCTTGTGTATATCCAAGAATGCCACTCTTAGGGAAAACTGCCTGTTACCTTGTGATTTGAAGATTTCCATTATAGTTCCTCTGGATTTGAATAGCACTGTCCTCCTAACACAAGAATTGATGATAGCAAGATACTTTTCATGAGATACCTTCAACTTGGTTAATGTTTTCTATATTTGATGAAGTACACATTTTAAGAGTACAGAATACTTTTTTTTTGTTCACTTTCCAGCAAGTGCAGGGAACCATCTTTATCAATTTGTCTTCCCAGGTACTATAAATCTAATGAATTTTCCTTCTGTGTTTTGGAGAAGTAATGTATTTTTATGATTAGTTTTCAAAATTAGATTCACAGGCACAAAGATGAGTAAATTGTGGAAATTTGAGCTATTCTGAGACGAAACGATCACATTTTCTGTCCCTTTTCTTTTAAAGTTCTCAGTAAAGAATAAAGAATATGAGTGTTTTTATGCTAGTCATAGTGACCTTTTAAAGACTTACTGTGACTCTTTAATGAGAAACCCGTTTTTCTCCTCAAACTTTGAAAACTGTCTGGAAGAGCACACTGCTCAAGAGAGCAACCGAATGTGGCTCTTGCTTTGCCTCTGCAGCCGCGCCTGAGAGGCACTGAGTGTGTGTGTGGCGTGGGAGCCACAGGCCATTCCCTGCCTGTTTACCTTGGGTAGGCGTGTGATGGAAAATGTGGTGGTGATTTCTGGTCTGGTGTATTTTATGGCAATCTGTTATTTTATGACAGTCTCCATTTTAGTGACAGAAATACTTGGAATATCTTTAATATGATATGGCTTGACCTTATGAAATTTAAACTTATGAAACAGTTATTGTAGATAATTGAAAAATAACAACTGCCTAGAAAAAAATAACTACCTGGATATTATGTGATAATGTCAGAAATTATTTATTTGTTCTGAATTCTACATAGTGTTTTTGTCCTCTGATGCTTCTTTAAAAACTTATTCTGCCTGAACATATATTCACTTTTACTCTTTTACACATTATACTCTGATATACTACAGTATACTGGAGTAGTACTCTGCTGTTTCAAGATATTTATCATTTAAACTTCAGTTACAGATTAAACAATAGTGGCTAACCCTATTATAGGTAACAAGTTTGTGTCCAAGATTTGTCCTGATACGACCTTTTAAAATGAAGTTATGTAAATTGGCAGCAAAGAATTTCTGTCAAGAGCATTGTTAGGATGACTATAGCTAGCATTATCATGATTTAGACAAAAGAAAGCTGAAGATTTCTGTATTGGGGCAAGCATTAATATGTTACTAAAATAAGATATATGTATTTAGTCATATCCATTTTATAATTTATAGACATATGATTAGGTGCATAAGTTAAAAAGCCATTGGTATTAACATTTTGGACTATTTGTGTGACTTCAGTTTGGCAGTGCACTCCTATCTATCAAGAAACCTAATCTACCTTTTGCAGCTTAAATATTGTGCTTATTTATGCCTGACCCCAAGATTATCTTAATCAAATTTGACTCGAACCTAAACTTCTGGAAAATTTTGCAGTGATCTTTGGATAGAGCGCTAAGTATTCCCATGGGATTGTGCTGAAAAGCCCACGGCTGTAAGTGGCCCAGTATAGGCATGGAACATGGAAAAAGGAGACTGCCCACGGATAAAACTAACATGATCTGGACTAAGCATGCAGGTGGTCAGTCTAAGCCAGCAACAGAGATAGGTAGAAGAATCCCTTTTACTTGGTACAGTGGGGTTATCTGATAAGGACAGAAATGGTGCTAAATCTCCTATGTTAAATGTGCAAAGGTGAGGCTTCAGTTTGCCCCTCCACCTCACTTCATAATGACTTGAAATAATGTAATAATGTGCCACATTATTTAGAAATAACACCTAGCTATTAAGTGTTAGAGCAGCTTGTGCAATGATGTGAGGTTATCGTTATTGAGCATTTTCTGTAAAAGGGTATTTGAAACTGATGTTGCATAAGCGTTCAGAATGTTGTTTTTAGTACTGACGTGAAAACACTTGAACCTGTGATTTTAATCAAAGCCAAATGTAATGTTGGTCTGTTCAGATTTTCTATGATTCATATACAGAATTCAAACACATAACTGGGTCAGGCCCAAGGTGTACACCTGGGAATATTAATGTAGGTATGTGACAGACTTTTGCCATACTCTTTACTTCACAAGCATCTGCTTGAATATTTTGAATGAAATATTAATGGCACTGGAAGCAGCCATTTCTAACTTAGTTATGTGGGTGGATATTTTTCCTCCATTAGCAGAAAAAACTATCTTCTATTTAAATATAGGTATTTAATCTCAATTCAGAAATCTCTTTTTTGTATGTAACCGTGTAATCTTCTCACATTATAATCAATGACTGATTTATTAAATCACCATTCATTTTTACTGCTGATTTTGTTTGCTTGCTGGAGCATTACAGAAAATACTGCCAATATTTATCTTAATGAAATAATATATTTTTCATGTAAATCTATTATTTAGAAAAAAATATGAAAATTAAGAGATTTATAACACAAAAGGAAACCAAGTAAAAGCTCTCAAGAGAGCTTTTAACTTTATTATCAGCATCAATACTCATAATCCTAACAGAAAAGCTAGCTCTGATATGATTCATATTTTCTTAGAATTCCCCTACCAGCCCCTTCTCTTTCTCACCTTATACACCGTTTGTATTTTGAACATCGTTGTTTAAAGAAATCTATTAGGACTTGAGAAATAAGTTTTTTATTGGTATTTGCATAGAAACAGAGCATCGGTTTTCTAACTTTTCTCTTTTCCTAAAGAAACTTTGCTGTTGGAGATGAATTCACTAATTCTCTCTTTTCTCTTCTAGACCTTTTTTTTTTTTTCTTTCCTCTCAAAACTAAGCCACAGAAATAGTGAAGAGCTTTAGCCTGATGCCTTAGAATTGTACATGCTGTCATTATTTCCAGTGACATGTTACTGAAGGATCCATAATTTTATTTCCTGGAGTCCTATCAGAAGCTTTGGGGAGTCAGTTAAATGACCCCTGATTCCCTGGTGATTTATCATACTGCTTTGTTTTATGTTCTGGTTGGCAGTGTTGTGTGTTAAGTGAACTTTTGATTTCTTCTAAGCGAATTTAAGATGTTAGTCTTAAGATTTACTCACTGTTTTTAGTTAAATATTACATTTTTTAGATGTGTTTCCTTTGTAGTAATCTTTCAGAAAAAGAGCTTCTTTTGAGTTTCTGTGTGAGTAAATTCAACAATAATAGTTCATGAATATTGATGAATTTAAAAGTGTTTTGAATTCAACATATTTCTATTAACATATATCAAAAAATGTGTTTCCTTCTTTGAGATGAAAGCATTTTCTTTTACTTATTACTTGTTGCATATGTAACGAGCACAGTTAGAGCAGCTTATGTATAGAGCAAATTTTGAGTAAGCTTGGTATATATTATCATTTCAAATTTAGGTTAAAGTGAATCAAAATAATTTGTAATTCCTGAAACTGCAGGTTAAGTCCTCTTTCATTAGCGTCCTGTTGCATGATTTAAGTATGCATATGCTGTTGAGAATGCCCTACAGGTACTTGGTTTTTAACAGTCTGGAGGCCTAGGCTCTGAGCTTCATGCAGTTCCCTGAGTTCCATAGTAGTCCTGAGTAGAGATGGGAGCCTGTGGTTCTCCTCAGACTTCCAACTCTTCCGTTTCCCTCACCTAGGATTTCTCTCAGGTATAATATTACCCTATGGACGTAGGAACTTTTGGGCAAAGTAAGGATATGGCTCAAAGAAATCTCCACGTTCTCTTTTACGAATGTAAGATGCTGTTTCTTAGAGGTCCTAAAGATTTATCTGGTCCGTCCCACACCTTTGATTCTAATAGAGGTCCAAGAGTAAATGAATAACCCATCAATTATTTACCAGAGTGATTCTGTTCTCCAGAGATGCTTCTTTTCCCACTCTTCTCTCATGTATCCAACTGTGCACCATGCCCCTCCTGAGGAGGCGTACTTCAGGTTGTACAACTTACTGTGCTCTGTAAGGCTTGGGGTTGGATGGGGAGCAATGAGAAGAAAGAAAATCTCAAACAAGCCTATTTGTATTTTTAAATAACTACTTAGTAACTCTGGAGTTGGCAGTTTGCATGGACTGTCTCATGTTTTTCTCACAACAGATAGCTATGTAGCTCAAGGAGCCAGGTAATTCAAAGGGTAAGTGACCATCGCAATATATAAATAAATGGCAGATTTGGCATTTGAATCTTGGTCTTCCAAGATTGTGCTCTTGGTCTTCCAAGTTTGTATTCTTGCCTTCAGTTATGTACAGCCATTACCATTGTTCTCATTACAGGGGGCCTTGGTGGTGCTCCAGCATGGTTAGCTTAGAATTCCTCGTAGCATAGTGGTTGTTTTCCAAGAAGGAGCAATACAAGCGGTGTAGACAGAAGCTGGAGATCTCTTTAAGGTCCAGTCCTAGCAGTAAAACAGCATCACTGCTGCATTCTAATCAAAGAACTAGCTAATATTCTAGGGAATTTGAGGATTATGGACTCTACCTGTTGATGTGAGCACGTCTTAATTGAAATGTACAAGAGTATGTGGGATAGGAAATACTCTGGCCATCTTTGGAAACACAGTATAGTGGGCTGTGTTTATTTACTTTTATGATAAGTGAAGACTTGCAAAGGAACTTGCAAACACAGATCATTTAAGCAGTTAGATCCTCAGGTTTCATAGGCACTCCTACCTAAAATTGATGAGCCTGAGTATGTACCCATTATCACAATAACTTTCTTCTTTTTCATATAAGAATGCCATATTCCTTGAGGCTTCCCTAGTGACTCAGCAGTAGAGAAACCACCTACAATGCAGGAACCTCAGGAGACATGGGTTTGATCTCTGGGTTGGGAAGATCCCATGGAGGAGGGCATGGCAACCCACTCCAATATTCTTGCTTGGAGAATCCCATGGTAAGAGGAGCCTGGCTGACTATGGTCCATAGGGTCACAAAGAGTCAGACACGACTGAAATGACTTAGCACACCATACTCCTTACCCTTCCTAAATCTCACAAATGGTACATTTCCAGGGGAGTAAAAACCCATAGAGCACCAAATACAGATACGGTAAACTAATAGAATCTCCAGATTTTCCTCTTTCATAATACCTTCAGATGAAGCTTAGTAGCAAAAAGAGCACTTTGATCCACATTTAAGATGTTCTGAACTCAGGCGTGCTAGAGAAGGGTTGTGGGAGTATGACAGCTTTTGTAAAAAACTTGGCCTCCTCCATTCCCTTACTACTGTCAAAGAATCTAATAATTACTGAGAGAGGGTCCTGGGAGAGCATAGCAAAGAGTATCCATGCTGCTGCTGCTGCTAAGTCACTTCAGTCGTGTCCGATTCTGTGTGACCCCAATAGACGGCAGCCCATCAGGCTCCCCGTCCCTGGGATTCTCCAGGCAAGAACACTGGAGTGGGTTGCCATTTCCTTCTCCAGTGCATGAAAGTGAAAAGTGAAAGTGAAGTCGCTTAGTCGTGTCCGACTCTTAGCGACCCCATGGACTACAGCCTTCCAGGCTTCTCAGTCCATGGGATTTTCCAGGCACGAGTACTAGAGTGGGGTGCCATTGCCTTCTCTGAGAGTATCCATAAGAAACGCCAATTTCAGTAGAGCCAACCTTTTAGCTATTCTTAGTACTTTGTCCCTAAGACACATAATTAAATGGAAAGAAGGTACTTTTCATGCCAATGTAGTTTTGGATCATGACCATGATTGTTTCAGGTGTGACTGGAATGTTCTCAAGGACCACTAAACCTATGGATAAAACTTTTCCATAATTTATTTCATTTTTGGTACCCATTTGTTGTAACATAGTAGCTAAAATCTATTTTATCAAATCATATCAAGAAAATTCCATTTAAAGTCAGATATCTTATTTTGTCTTATGAAACGTTTATTCTTTTCTTTCTCGTATTGATAGAAAATAAGCTTACATGTTGGTTCCATGAGTGAAATAATTTTTGGTAGTGTATACCTTTTTCCCTTATTAAACTCATGGGGGAAATGTGGTATGTCTAAAGAAATAAGAAATAAATGGTATTATTTCTCATTTTTATGATTCAGTTCAGTTGCTCAGTTGTGTCTGACTCTTTGCAACCCCATGAATCGCAGCACACCAGGACTCCCTGTCCATCACCAACTCCCAGAGTTCACTCAAACTCATGTCCATTGAGTCGGTGATTCCACCCAGCCATCTCATCCTCTGTCATCCCCTTTCCCTCCTGCCCCCAATCCCTCCCAGCATCAGGGTCTTTTCCAATGAGTCAGCTCTTTGCATGAGGTGGCCAAAGTACTGGAGTTTCAGCTTTAGCATCATTCCTTCCAAAGAACACCCAGGACTGATCTCCTTTAGAAAGGATGGATTACTTTTATTTAATTACTCCAAAAAGCCAGATTCCAGAGTTGAGTATTCACATACATTTAATCAACTAATACATTTTTATCATACTACTATATTATAAATTATTTTAGCTGTACTTCACATTGCATTGCTTTAAGTTCATTAAAGATAAAAAACATGTTACTTTACTATCTTATAACCTGTTATGAAAGTTGTTAAATCAATTTTATCAAAATTACCTTGTTTTAATTTTGACTGCTTTTAGTAATCTTTCCTATAATATATGTGTACTTTTCTCAGCAGTTTTTACATTATTCCTTGAAACACGTGTTAACATATTTATTTTAATTGAAACAAAGAGATCAAACTCTTAACACAAAATAACCTTCATTTGGAGGTTGTTTTGACAGTGAGGACTGGATTTGTTGGTTGTATCTTACGGCAAACATTTTCCATAAGTTGAATAAGGTAAATTAGCAGCTCTAATTTTTTTTTTACTTTTCTTATGGAAAAATTTAAACATATTGAAAGGTGGAGCATATGGACAGTGAATTTGCAAGTAATATACCAACTAAACTCAGCAATTCTTGCCCAGTCTTATTTCCGTCACAACTTTTCCTTCATTTCCCTCTCTCACTCCCTCCCCTGACATTTTTTAATCTATAAATATTTATGTATATACCCCTAAAAAATAAAGGTGTTTAAAAAATACATAATCACAATGTATTTATCATACCTAAAAAACTAAGTTTAATTTAATATTAAATTTCCAGGGAGGTTGTAATGAACACAGATGAACAAGATTTCTTAATATCTGTATCCAATAAAGATGAAAAAAATATAGACTTTATGCTGAATATAGACTTTATAGTCTTTATAGACTTTATACTGTCTATAAAATATAGACTTTCTACTGTCTCATTTTAGCAATGTCATGCTATTTAAAGATAAGTAAAATTCTGAAAGAGATGGGAGTACCAGACCACCTGACCTGCCTCTTGAGAAACCTATATGCAGGTCAGGAAGCAACAGTTAGAACTGGACATGGAACAACAGACTGGTTCCAAATAGGAAAACGAGTATGTCTAGGCTGTATATTGTCACCCTGCTTATTTAATTTACATGCAGAGTACATCATGGAAAACGCCGGGCTGGAAGAAGCACAAGCTAGAATCAAGATTGCCGGGAGAAATATCAATAACCTCAGATATGCAGATGACACCACCCTTATGGCAGAAAGTGAAGAGGAACTAAAAAGCCTTTTGGTGAAAGTGAAAGAGGAGAGTGAAAAAGTTGGCTTAAAGCTCAACATTCAGAAAACTAAGATCATAGCATCTGGTCCCATCACTTCATGGCAAATAGATGGGGAAACAGTGTCAGACTTTATTTTTTGGAGCTCCAAAATCACTGCAGTTGGTGATTGCAGCCATGAAATTAAAAGACACTTACTCCTTGGAAGGAAAGTTGTGACCAACCTAGACAGCATATTAAAAAGCAGAGACATTACTTTGCCAACAAAGGTCCATCTAGTCAAGGCTATGGTTTTTCCTGTGGTTATGTATTGATGTAAGAGTTGGACTGTGAAGAAAGCTGAGTGCCGAAGAATTGATGCTTTTGAACTGTGGTGTTGGAGAAGACTCTTGAGAGTCCCTTGAACTGCAAGGAGATCCAACCGGTCCATCCTAAAGGAGACCATCCTAAAGGACACCTTGGCCACCTGATGTGAAGAGCTGACTCATTGGAAAAGACCCTGATGCTGGGAGGGATTGGGGGCGGGAGGAGAAGGGGATGACAGAGGATGAGATGGCTGCGTGGCATCACCGACTTGATGCACATAAGTTTGGGTGAACTCTGGGAGTTAGTGATGGACAGGGAGGCCTGGCGTGCTGAGGTTCATGGAGTCACAAAGAGTCAGACAGGACTGAGCAACTGAAGTGAACTGAAACTAATATTTTAAAACTCCATTCATCTCTTCAAAAAATGGATTTCCAGTAAAGTTTTACCTTTAAGAAGCTATCAAAGCATGTGCATTTTCATCAGTTGTACAGTAGTACTTAAAATAACCTCAAGGAGAATTTTTTTTAAACACCTGGATACAGGAAGCCAATTTAAATACCAATTTGAAGACGTACATTTCTTGGAGAGACATGATAGAGTGATCACTGAGAACACCCGATATAAAAACATTTTTACATTATCATAAAATTTTGTAAGAAAATTTAAAGTACAAGCTCAGGGATAAAAGGAAGAGGAGTTTTTTTATGTGGTTTATGGGGTATGTGTGGATGATGGTGGGTAGCAGTCAGTATGGTATCTATATTCCATATTCCACTGAATACATTTTTAAGGATAATCATTTTTATTTTTTTATTGAAGTTTAATTGCTATACAGTATTGTATAGGTTACACATGTACAATATAGTGATTCGCAATTTTAAGTGTTATATGCCGTTTATTGTTATTATAAAGTATTGGCTCTATTCCCTGTGTTGTATAATATATCTTCGCTTTATACTTAATAGTTTGTATCTCTTACTCCCCTGCCACTGTATTTCCCTCCTCCTTTCCGCTCCCCACTGGTAACCACTAGTTTGTTCTCTGTTATATTTGTGAGCCAACCTCCTTGTTTTTTATTATATTCACTAGTTTCTTGTATTTTTTAGATGCCATATACTAGTGATATCTTAACATTGTTTATCTTTTCTAACACATTTTACTGGGCATAATGTTCTCTTAAGTTTCGCCTTTTATAGATAAGTAGGTATTCCATTGTGAGTATATGTGGTTATGTGTATATACCTCTCTCACACACACAAGCACACATAACATAGATCATATCTTTATCTGTTCATGTGTTAGACACTTGGGTTGCTTGCATGTCTTGGCTTTTGTAAGTAATGCTGTTATGAACATGTATCTTTTTGAATTAGTGTTTTTATTTTTTTAAGATATATATATATCTAGGGGTGGAATTACTGGATTATATGGTAGCTCTATTTTTATTTCTTTATAATTTTTTAAATTTAATTTGTTTATTTTAGTTGAAGGCTAATTATTTTACAATATTGTAGTGGTTTTTGCCATACATTGATATGAATCAGCCATGGGTTTACATGTGTTCCCCATCCTGATTCCCATCCCTCAGGGTCATCCCAGTGCACCAGCCCTGAGCACCCTGTGTCATGCATCAAATCTGGACTGGCGCTGTATTTCATATATGATAATACACAAGTTAATAAATTTTATGTACGTGTTTATTTATTTTTGGCTGTGCAGGCTTTTCTCTAGGTGTAGTGAACGGGGCTGCTCTCTAGTTGTGGTGTGTGGGCTTCCCTGCAGCAGTCTCTCTTGTTGTGGAGCACAGGCTCTAGGTGCTCGGGCTTCAGTAGTTGTGGCTCTTGGGCTCTAGAGCACAGGCTCAGTAGCTGGGGCACAGGGGCCCAGCTGCTCCATGACGCGTGGAATCTTTGCAGATCAGGGATCAAACCCATGTCTTCTGCATTGGCAGGCAGGTTTTTCACCACTGAGCCACCAGGGAGGCCCAACTCTGTTTTTAATATTTGAGAAACCTCCATACTGTTTTTCACAGTGGCTATACCAATTTACATTTCTACCAACAGTGTGCTAGGCTTCCCTTTTCTGCACATCCTCACCAACATTTGTTATTTGTTTTCTTGTTGATGATAACTATTCTGACAGGCGTGAGGTGATGTCTCATTATAGTTTTGATTTACATTTCTCTGATAATTAGCAATTTTGAGCATCTTTTCATGTGCCTTTTGTCCATCTGCATTTTCTCTTTGGAAAAATGTCTATTCAGTACTTCTATCGCAGTCAGACACGACTGAGACACTTTTACTTTTTTTTTTGTCTTTGATTAATTGATTGTCAGTACGTAGTTTTATTTCGGGGCTGTTTTGTACCATTAGATATGGTTTTAGAAAAGGCAGAGGAACCAGAAATCAAATTACCAACATCCGCTGGATCATGGAAAAAGCAAGAGAGTTCCAGAAAAACATCTGTTTCTGCTTTATTGACTCTGCCAAAGCCTTTGACTGTGTGGATCACAATAAACTGTGGAAAATTCTGAGAGAGATGGGAATACCAGACCACCTGACCTGCCACTTGAGAAATCTGTATGCAGGTCAGGAAGCAATAGTTAGAACTGGACATGGAACAACAGACTGGTTCCAAATAGGAAAGGGAGTACGTAAAGGCTGTATATTATCACCCTACTTATTTAACTCATGAGAAATGCTGGACTGGAAGAAACACAAGCTGGAATCAAGATTGCCGGGAGAAATATCAATAACCTCAGATATGCAGATGACACCACCCTTATGGCAGAAAGTGAAGAGGAACTAAAAAGCCTGTTGATGAAAGTGAAA
>NW_011494764.1:2740537-2748991 GCF_000754665.1 Bison bison bison
GACTCTTGATGCTGGGAGGGATTGGGGGCAGGAGGAGAAGGGGACGGCAAAGGATGAGATGGCTGGATGGCATCACTGACTCGATGGACGTGAGTCTGAGTGGACTCCCGGAGTTTCATGATGGACAGGGAGGTCTAGCGTGCTGCGATTCATGGGGTTGCGAAGAGTCGGATACGACTGAGCGACTGAACTGAACTGATAATCATTTTATTTTAAAAATATCAATAATTCTAACAGATTCAAGTATTTACATATTTTATAGCTATTTGTGGTTCAGATATTCAGTCTTGTCTGATTCTTTGCAACCCCTTGTATTATAGTTTGCCAGGGTTCTCTAAACATGGGATTCTCTCAGCAAGAATACTGGAATAGAGTGCCATTCCTCCTCCAGGGAATCTTCCCGAACCAGGGATCAAACCCACGTCTCTTATGTCTCTTGACCTGGGAATATATTTAAGACAATGAAAATATTTACATTGCTTTCTTAGAAATGAGCTTAAATGTATTAAGGGATATATCTGTGTTTAGTTGCTCAGTCGTTCCTGTACGAGTCTTTGCGACCCTTTGGATGGTAGAATGCCAGGCTCCTCTGTCCATGAAATTTCCCAGGCAAGAATCCTGGAGCAGCTTGCCATTTCCTCCTCCAGGGGACCTTCCCAATCGAGGGATCGAAGCTCCATCTCCTGTGTCTCTTGCATTGCAGGCAGCTCTTTACCTGCTGAGCCATCAGGTTTTTCCAAATTCTTTTAGAATCTGTTTGAGCAAAAATGTTTTAAAAGGGCTGGACTAGGCAGCTTAGAGAAGTGTACTAGACCCATACTGACAGTAGAGCCATCTCCTAGTAACTGCTTTTACCCGAGTATCATAAAACGACTCAGTATAACCTGATCGTTGAAAAGTGGGTGGAAAAAAAAAAAAAGAAAAGTGGGTGGATTAGCAGTCATTTCTAAGAGTTGTTACTATAGGCAACTAAAAGCTACAGTTGACATTAATTACATTTAAATTCATTCTTTGACAAATGCTATTCTTTGAAATTGAGGGTGATGATGCCCAGAAATTAACACTTTGACATAATTATGTTTCCTGTGTGGCGATGGCAGGGAGGAGGGTGGGGGACAAATAACTGAAATTTTCTACACAGGTTGAGACATCTTAACAGATAGATTCATCTTGGCCCTCAGAACTGCCCACTTTTTCATCTCTGCTGTTTTTTTCTTTTGTCATCAGAGCAGTTTGCATCTGTGACCTTGCCCTTCAAATGGAGTTGAGGAAATTACAGTTTATTTGGGTATAGTTGCTTTAAAAATATGGTGTCTGCTTTTTTGTTGTTGTTGTTTTGTTTTTACTATGCTGGGTTTCTGTGGTTGTGCAGGTTTTTTCTAGTTGCTGCCAGCAGGGGCTATTCTCTAGGTGCAGTACATGGGCTGCTTATTGTGGCAGCTTGGCTTTTTGTGGAGCCTGGGCTCTAGGGCACATGGGCTTTGAAAGTTGTGGCATGTGGGCTCAGTAGTTGTGGTTCCTGGGCTCTAGACACAGGCTCAAGCAGCATGTGGAATCTTCCCAGACAAAGTGTTGAACCTGTGTTTCCTGCTTTAGCAGGTGGATTCTTTTCCACCGAGCCACCCGGGAAGTTTCCTTGCATCTGTCTCTTAGTGAAAAACTGTGTGGTGTACAAAAAGCAGCATTAAAGGCAAGAGGAGAAATGAATTTTATTTTCAGCTACTTAAATTTTTAAAAGATTTAATTCTGTTAAACAACTGTAGATACAGTTTTCAGTAATCTTAAAATGTACCACAAAAGAAACAGAAGCTCTTTCTCTCTCCCCCCACTTAGGTTTGATAAGTCATCAGAATGGTAAATAGACACTATTTGTAAAATAGACACTTATAGATAAAATAAACTATAAGGACCTGCTAACTGCCTTTTAAGATATATTAATGTAAAAAGTATAAAATTTAAAATACTGTCAGGAACTTTAATATTGATTTGAAATGTTCAAGATAGCAATATTACAGTTGATGTTTGAGTAGGGGTTGCAAACTCAAATGTCTGATGGGACCCAGAAGGAAAGCAAAGTGAGTGAACAGTTTGGAAAGGCTGGACCTTGACCTGCCTCCAGGCACTCCCTATGTCTGAAAAGGACCAGTTGGTTGCCAGACTTTATATTTCAAAAGAAGCTGGAAACCTTAATTTTTATTTGAAATGTGATTTTTAATTTGTTATACTTCTGAATTCAAACTTTTTAAAATAATGTGTAGGTCAAATAAAATATATCTTTAATCTGCATTTGGCCCATAGTCTGCCATTTTATACTGTTTGCTGTATCATTACTCTACATTCTTCATTTGAAATGTATGTTTTGTTAAATAGCTCCTAGGAGAAAATGTCACAAATTAGTAATTGAGGTTTTCCAAAATTCTAGGTATAACTTATTTCAAAGCAAACCTATGAAAAATTCTGTGATAAATTAAATCAATAACTGTTTGTGTTTTAATTAAAAACAGCCACATGATTAGCCTCATAGAGCTCATCTATGTAAAAGTTGTGTTTTGTTAATTTCCTTTTGGCCTATATTTACAAGCTTGTTGGGAACCTGAGAAAACTCTTCTGAAATGACTTTATGTTAAATTTTTCATAGACTGTCTAGCCTGAGTCTGATATTTTTGAACGTAATTAGAACAGTATAAAAAGACAAAAAGAGATGACACTGAAAGATGAACTCCCCAGGTCGATAGGTGCCCAGTATGCTACTGGAGATAAGTGGAGAAATTAGAAAGAATGCAGAGACAAAGAAAAAACAGCACCCAGTTGTGGATGTGATCGGTGATGGAAGTAAAGTCCTATGCTGTAAAGAGCAATATTGCATAGGAACCTGGAATGTTGTTACATCCATGCTGCTGCTGCTGCTAAGTCACTTCAGTCGTGTCCGACTCTGTGCGACCCCAGACCTCAGCCCACCAGGCTCCCCTGTCCCTGGGATTCTCCAGGCAAGAACACTGGAGTGGGTTGCCATTTCCTTCTCCAATGCATGAAAGTGAAATGAATCAAGGCAAATTGGAAGTGGTCAAACAGGAGATGGCAAGAGTGAACATTGACATTTTAGGAATCAGCGCACTAAGATGGACTAGAATGGGTGAATTTAACTCAATAACCATTATATCGACTACTGTGGGCAAGAATCCCTTAGAAGAAATGCAGTAGCCATCATAGTCAACAGAAGATTCTGAAATGCAGTACTTGGATGCAGTCTCAAAAACGACAGAATGATCTCTGTTCGTTTCCAAGGCAAACCATTCAGTATCACAGTAATCCAAGTCTGTGCCTCAACCAGTAACGCTAAAGAAGCTGAAGTTGAACAGTTCTATGAAGACCTACAAGACCTTTTAGAACTAACACCCAAAAAAGATGTCCTTTTCATTATAGGGGACTAGAATGCAAAAGTAGGACGTCAAGAAACACCTGGAGTAACAGCCAAATTTGGCCTTGGAATACAGAATGAAGCAGGGCAAAGACTAATAGAGTTTTGCCAAGAAAATGCACTGGTCATAACAAACACCCTCTTCCAACAACACAAGAGAAGTCTCTACACATGGACATCACCAGATGGTCAACACCGAAATCAGATTGATTATATTCTTTGCAGCCAAAGATGGAGAAACTCTATACAGTCAGCAAAAACAAGACCAGGAGCTGACTGTGGCTCAGACCATGAACTCCTTATTGCCAAATTCAGACTTAAATTGAAGAAAGTAGGGAAAACCACTAGACCATTCAGGTATGACCTAAATGAAATCCCTTATGATTATACAGTGGAAGTGAGAGAGAGATTTAAGGGCCTAGATCAGATAGATAGAGTGCCTGATGAACTATGGAATGAGGTTCGTGACATTGTGCAGGAGACAGGGATCAAGACCATCCCCAAGGAAAAGAAATTCAAAAAGGCAAAATTGTTGTCTAAGGAAGCCTTACAAATAGCTGTGAATAAAAGAGAAGAGAAAAGCAGAGGAGAAAAGGAAAGATATACCCATTTGAATGCAGAGTTCCATAGAATAGCAAGCAGAGATAAGAATGCCTTCCTCAGCAATCAGTGCAAAGAAATAGAGGAAAACAATAGAATGGGAAAGTCTAGAGATCTCTTCAATAAAACTAGGGATACCAAGGGAACATTTCATGCAAAGATGGGCTCAATAAAGGACACAAATGGTATGGACCTAACAGAATCAGAAGATACTAAGAAGAAGTGGCAAGAATACACAGAAGAACTATACAAAAGAGATCTTCACGACCCAGATATTCACAACGGTGTGATCACTCACCTAGAGCCGGCCACCCTAGAATGCGAAGTCAAGTGGGCCTTTGGAAGCATCACTAAGAACAAAGCTAATGAAGGTGATGAAATTTCAGTTGAGCTTTTTCAAATCCTGAAAGATGATGCTGTGAAAGTGCTGCACTCAATGTGCCAGCAAATTTGAAAAACTCAGCAGTGGCCACAGGACTGGAAAAGATCAGTTTTCATTCCAATCCCAAAGGCAATGCCAAAGAATGCTAAAACTACCACACAGTTGCACTCATCTCACACACCAGTAAAGTAATGCTCAAAATTCTCCAAGCCAAGCTTCAGCAGTATGTGAATCGTAAACTTCCAGGTATTCAAGTTGTATTTAGAAGGCAGAGGAGCCAGACATCAAATTGCCAACATCCGTTGAATCATCAAAAGCAAGAGAGTTCCAGAAAAACATCTAGTACTGCTTTATTGACTGTGCCAAAGCCTTTGATTGTGTGGACCACAAGAAACTCTGGAAAATTCTTAAAGAAATGGGAATACCAGACCACTTGACCTGCCTCTTGAGAAATCGCTATGCAGGTCAGGAAGCAACAGTTAGAACTGGACATGGAACACCAGACTGGTTCCAAATAGGAAAAGAAAAGGAGTATGTCAAGGCTGTATATTGTCACCCTGCTTATTTAACTTATATGCAGAGTACATCATGAGAAATGCTGGGCTGGATGAAGCACAAGCTGGAATCAAGATTGCCAGGAGAAATAGCAATAACCTCAGATATGCAGATGACACCACCCTTATGGCAGAAAGTGAAGAGGAACTAAAAAGCCTTGGTGAAAGTGAAAGAGGAGAGTGAAAAAGTTGGCTTAAAGCTCAACATTCAGAAAACGAAGATCATGGCATCTGGTCCCATCACTTCATGGCAAATAGATGGGGAAACAGTGTCAGAATTTATTTTTTGGAGCTCCAAAATCACTGCAGTTGGTGATTGCAGCCATAAAATTAAAAGACGCTTACTCCTTAGAAGGAAGGTTGTGACCAACCTAGACAGCATATTAAAAAGCAGAGACATTACTTTGCCAACAAAGGTCCATCTAGTCAAGGCTATGGTTTTTCCTGTGGTCATGTATGGATGTGAGAGTTGTGCTGTGAAGAAAGCTGATGGCAAAGAATTGATGCTTTTGAACTGTGGTGTTGGAGAAGACTCTTGAGAGTCCCTTGGACTGCAAGGAGATCCAACCAGTCCATCCTAAAGGAGATCAGTCCTGGGTGTTCATTGGAAGGACTGATGCTAAAGCTGAAACTCCAATACTTAGGCCACCTCATGCTAAGAGTTGACTCATTGGAAAAGATTCTGATGCTGGGAGGGATTGGGGGCAGGAGGAGAAGGGAACAGAAGACGATGAGGTGGCTGAATGGCATCACCGACTCAATGGACATGAGTTTGGGTAAACTCCGGGAGTTAGTGATGGACGGGGATGCCTGGCGTGCTGCGATTCATGGGGTCACAAAGAGTCTGACATGACTGAGCGACTGAAGTGAACAAACCATGAGTATGTGCTTAAAAAGAATGTAGAAGTTTATTGGGAAGAAGTTACTGTTTGTACAACACAGACCCTTTGCATAGAGAAAATATTCTCCTGTTGAATGCTTATTCTTTTCCCCTGATTCCACCTGCAAATAAGAAATTGTCCAATTATTTCCATTTCCAAACATGGCAAACTAAATTCACAGGTGAACATTGTTTGCTGTCTCCTTAATCGGCTATTGGGTTGACAATTAAGGTGAACTTAAATACCTTTTAATTGCTCTTCAGAGGCAGCTTGTCTGGGAGTCCATGTTGGACTGGAACATAGTACTGTGAAAAAATAGCAAATTCTCACTAGAAGTAGAGAAGAATAGGACATGCTACTTGAGACTACAGTTCCGTTCAACGAGTATTTGGGAGCCAGGTCCTGGTTAGGCATCAATTCAAACTATGAAATCAGGATACCTTGGATACACTCTCAGAGAGTTTCTCTATAACTTTGATCCAAACCAAAGTACTGTTAGTGGAGAAACATATAGTAATGAAACAGAGAAGAGTAAAGACCTTTTGGAGGAAGCTGATTTATTTAGAGCCTTGACCAATGGGAATGCCTTTGACATTGGAATATTCTTCATTGATGGGGAATTATGGGGGCATGATTTTGTTTAAACTTGCTCTTCTTTCTATAGTTCCCAATAGTCTACAAGTGTGACCTTCCTGATTTTGACAAATGTACTAAGGTTATATTAGATGTTAACATTGGAGGAATTTAATGAAGGGTATATGTAAATTTTGCACTGTTGGTTTTTTAGTGAGGTAAAATTCACATTATTAAAGGTAACCATTATTGCGTACAGTTTAGTGATATTTAGAACATTTACAGTGTTGTGCAACCATCACCTGGTTTCAATGGCTTTTCATCTCTCCAAAAGAAAACCCTGTATCCACTGAGCACTCACGCTCCCTTTCACATTTACGCCCGCACTTAGTAACCACTAATCTGCTTTCTGTGTCTAGAATTTTTATTACAGGTATTTCATATAAACAAAATCATAAAAGATATGACCTTTTGAGTTCAGTTTCTATCACATAGCGTGTTTTAAAAGTCCGTCCATATTGTACCATTTATCAGCACTCTGGTTGTTTTTATGACTAGATATTATTTTCATTGTATGGCTATGACAGTTTGTTTATCCATTCATCCATTGGTGGATATTCGGTGCTACTGAGATCATTCATGTATCAGTATTGGTTTGAATACCTCTTTTTCAATTCCTACGGGTATATACCTAGATGTAGAAATGCAGAGTCAAATGGCAATTCACTGTCTGACTTTTTGAAGAACTGCCAAACTTTTTTCCATGACTAAAGACCATTTTGTAGTTCCACCACCAATGTTTAAGAGTTCCTATTTCTTTTAGCATTTTGACTCATTTGAGTTAATTTTTGGAAAATGGTATGAGGTAGGAGATCTAAACTCATTCTTTTGTGTGGCTCAAAACTTTGGAATTAATATTTTTAAAAGATAAATATCATTCTCCACAGTCTTGGGAAAGTATCACTCATGAAAATATCAAGTTACTTTTCTTACACTTAAAGAATTAAAGATAGTAATAAATGTAAGAGCTGAAACTATAAAACCCTCAGAAAAAAGCATTTGGAAATGGATTCTTATACCTGGTAGTAAAAGAAAAAAGCTACACAAGTTAAATTGGATGAATTGGATATATCAAAATAAAAAGATTTTATACAGCATAGGACACTGTCAAGAGACTGAAAAGACAGTGTACAGATTGGGAGAAAATATTGGCAAATCATGCACCAGATAAAGATCTAGGATCTAGTCTACATAAAGAATTCTTATAGCTCTAAGCAATAAATTACTCAATTTAAAAATAGGCACAGAATTTGATTAGACATTTCTCCAGAGAGATACAGCTGTCCAGTAAGCACATGAAAACATGCTCAAAAATAGGCAAAGAATTTGATTAGACATTTCTCCAAAGATGTACAAATGGCCATTAAGCACATGAAAACATGGTGAACATCACTAGACATCAGGAAAATAGGAGTCAAAACCATAAGAATCTTTCAGGATACCTATAATAAGAGGAAGGGATAGTAATAAGTGTTTACGATGGAATGGAGACCTTGCAGCATCCATACATGGCTAGTGAGAATGCTGGATGATGAAGCCACTTTGGAAAATGGTTTGACAGTTCTTCAGAAAGTATGGACTTGCCATGTGACTCAGGAATTCTACTCTTCGGTATACTCAGAAAAATCAAAAACATATGTGTATGTCCACAGAAAAACTTGTACATGAATATTCGTAACAGCATTTACTTTTACTAGCCCAGAGAGGAAACAAGTCAGATGCCGATCAACATTTACACACAGTAACAAAAAAATGTTTTGAAATTAGATTGTGGTGATGGCTGCACATACTACACATGGTGAACATACTCTAAAACCACTAAATTGTGCACTTCAAAGGAGTAAAGTTTAGAGTATATAAAAAAAACTAAGAATAAATAAATTTTTAAAATATCTCGCTTGCAGAAATTTTTGTTTTAAAGCAGTACTCATTTGCTGTTTACCCTAAGGAAAAAAAAATTTTTTTTTTTTTTTTTTTTAAAATTTT
>NW_011494764.1:2749091-2751931 GCF_000754665.1 Bison bison bison
TTTTTTTTTTAGAAATTTATCATGGCATCCTGCATTGACCACTAGAAACAAAATGCGAATTCCACATTCTCATGCATTCATTGATCTGACTGAAGATTTTACAGCAGGTGAGTTGCACATAAATGTAAAAATGTCTTTTTGGATGCCAAAAACTGGTGAGATATTTGCTGTGTTCCTAGTAAACATTTTCTGTTGAATTGAACATTGAAAACAAAATGTGAAAAGGGTACAAGGAAGTCAGTGATGTCAGGAAAATGTAAAAAGTACTGGATATAATAAAATATACCTGTAGTTCTTTTTTGCTGTTTGTTAATCATATAAAAATTTGAATTATTGACTAATAAATGCTGTATATTTAATTATGAGAAAAATGTTTAGCTTATGTATTAAAAATTACAAAGATTGATTTTAATTTTTATTACAAAAAATGTTGAACACAGAAAAGTAGGCAGAATAGTATGATATACACATATTTAATCATCACCTAGCTTCAACAATAATCAGCATATGGCTAATCCTGTTTCATTTGTATAATCACCCATGATCCCCTCCCACCTAAATAAATTTATCATTTCATTTATAAATATTTCGATCTGTAGACATGTCCATCTGTTTGCAACGACGTGGGCTGTAGCCGCCAGGCTCCTCTGTCCATGGAATTCTCCAGGCAAGAATACTGGAGTGGGTAGCCATTCTCTTCTACAGAGGATCTTCTTGACACAGGGATCAAACCTGGATCTCCTGCTTTGCAGACAGACCCTTTCCTGTCTGAGCCACTAAGACAGGTTGTTAATTTTTAACAACCACAAGATCATTTTCGAACTTAAAAAAAAAAATGAACAAAATTCTCTTAATTTTTGTTGTTCAGTCACTAAGTTCTAAGTCGCTATGCCTTGAGACTCCTTACACTGCAGCAGGGCAGGCTCTTCTGTACTCCACTGTCGTCTCCCAGGGTTTGGTCAGATTCATGTCCATGGAGTCGATGATGCCATTCAGCCATCTCATTCTCTATCACCCCCTCCTCTTCCTGCCCTCAATCTTTTCCAGCACCAGGGTCTTTTCCAGTGAATCAGCTCTTTGCATCAGGTGGCCAAAGTATTGGAGCTTTAGCTTTAGCATCAGTCCTTCCAATGAATGTTGAAGGTTGATTTCCTTTAGGATTAACTGATTTGATCTCCTTATAGTCCAAGGGTCTCTCAACAGTCTTCACCAGAACCACAGTTCAACAGCATCAGTTCTTTAGCATTCAGCCTTCTTTATGGTCCAACTCTCACATCCGTACAGGACTACTGGGAAAACCATAGCTTTGACTATGCAGATGTTTGTCGGCAAAGTGATGTCTATGCTTTTTAATATGCTGTCTAGATTTGTCATATCTTTCTCTCCAAGGAGCAAGAGTCTTTTAATTTTGTGGTTGCATTCACCATCTGCCCTGATTTTGAGCCCAAGAAAAGAAAACCTTTACTGCTTCCACTTTTTCCACTTCTATTTGCCATGAAGTGGTAGGACTGGATGTGATGATCTTAGTTTTTTGAATGTTGAATTTTAAGCCAGCTGTTTAGCTCTCCTTTTTCACTCTCATCAAGAGACTCTAGTTCCTCTAGGATTTTTGCTGTTAGAGTGATATCTGCATATCTGAGGTTGTTGATATTTCTCCTGGCAATCTTGATTCCAGCTTGTGAGTCATCCAGCCCGACATTTCACATGACGCACTCTTCATCAGTTCAGTTCAGTCCCTGAGTCGTGTCTGACTCTCTGCGACCCCGTGAACCGCAACACGCCAGGCCTCCCTGTCCATCACCAACTCCCGGGGTTCACTCAACTCATGTCCATCGAGTCAGTGATGCCATCCAGCCATCTTATCCTCTGTGGTCCCCTTCCCTCCTGCCCCCAGTCCCTCCCAGCATCAGGGTCTTTTCCAGTGAGTCAACTCTTTGCATCAGGTGGCCAAGTATTGGAGTTTCAGCTTCAGCATCAATCCTTTCAATGAACATCCAGGACTGATCTCCTTTAGGATGGACTGGTTAGATCTCCTTGAAGTCCAGGGGCCTTTCAAGAATCTTTTCCAACACCACAGTTCAAAAGCATTAGTTCTTTGGTGCTCAGCTTTCTTCACCATCCAAGTCTCCCATCCATACATGACCACTGGAAAAACCATAGCCTTGACTACATGGACCTTTGTTGGCAAAGTAATGTCTCTGCTTTTGAATATGCTGTCTAGGTTGGTTATAACTTTCCTTCCAAGGAGTAAGTGTCTTTTAATTTCATGGCTGCAATCACCATCTGCAGTGATTTTGGAGCACAGGAATATCAAGTCAGCCACTAGTTTCCCCATCTATTTGCCATGAAGTAGTGGGACCAGATGCCATGATCTTCATTTTCTGAATGTTGAGCTTTAAGCCAACTTTTTCACTCTCTTCTTTCACTTTCATCAAGAGACTCTTTAGTTCTTCATCACTTTCTGCCATAAGGGTGGTGTCATCTGCATATCTGAGGTTATTGATATTTCTCCTGGCAATCTTGATTCCAGCTTGTGCTTCATCCAGCCCAGCAGTTCTCATGATGTACTCTGCATATAAGTTAAATAAGCAGGGTGACAATATACAGCCTTGATGTACTCCTTTTCCTATTTGGAACCAGTCTGTTGTTCCATGTCAAGTTCTAACTGTTGCTTCCTGACCTGCATATAGATTTCTCAAGAGGCAGGTCAGGTGGTCTGGTATTCCCATCTCTTTGAGAATTTTCCACAGTTTATTGTGATCCACACACTCAAAGGCTTTGGCATAGTCAATAAAGCAGAAATAGATGCTTTTCTGGAACTCTCTTGCTTTTTCGATGAT
>NW_011494764.1:2752031-2756781 GCF_000754665.1 Bison bison bison
CTTGCTTTTTCGATGATCCAGCAGATGTTGGCAATTTGATCTCTGGTTCCTCTGCCTTTTCTAAAACCACCTTGAACATCTGGAAGTTCATGGTCCAGATGTTGCTGAAGCCTGGCTTGGAGAATTTTGAGCATTACTTTAATAGCATGTGAGATGAGTGCAATTGTGCGGTAGTTTGAGCATTGTTTGGCATTGCCTTTCTTTGGGATTGGAATGAAAACTGACCTTTTCCAGTCCTGTGGCCACTGCTGAGTTTTCCAAATTTGCTGGCATATTGAGTGCAACACTCACAGCATCATCTTTCAGGATTTGAAATAGCTCCACTGGAATTCCATTACCTCCACTAGCTTTGTTCATAGTGATGCTTCCTAAGACCCACTTGACTTCATATTCAAGGATGTTTAGCTCTAGGTGAGTGATCACACCATTGTGATTATCTGGGTCGTGAAGATCTTTTTTGTACAGTTCTTCTGTGTATTCTTGCCACCCCTTAATATCATCTGCTTCTGTTAGGTCCCTACCATTTCTGTCCTTTATTGAGCCCATCTTTGCATGAAATGTTCCCTTGATATCTCTAATTTTCTTGAAGAGATCTCTAGTCTTTCCCATTCTGTTGTTTTCCTCTATATCTTTGCATTGATTGCTGTGGATGGCTTTTTTATCTCTCCTTGGTATTCTTTAGAACTCTGCATTCAGATGGGTATATCTTTCCTTTTTTCCTTTGCTTTTCACTTCCCTTTTTTTCACAGCTATTTGTAAGGACTCCTCCGACAGCCATTTTTCCTTTTTGGCATTTCTTTTTCTTGGGAATGGTCTTGATCCCTATCTCCTGTACAGTGTCATGAACCTCCATCCATAGTTCATCAGGCACTCTGTCTGTCAGATCTAGGCCCTTAAATCTATTTCTCACTTCTACTGTATAGACAAAAGGGATTTGATTTAGGTCATACCTGAATGTATAGTAGTTTTCTCCACTTTCTTCAATTTCAGTCTGAATTTGGCTATAAGAAGTTCATGATCTGAGCCACAGTCAGCTCCCTGTCTTGTTTTTGCTGATTGTATAGAGCTTCTCCATCTTTGGCCACAAAGAACATAATCAATCTGATTTCAGTGTTGACCATCTGGTGATATCCATGTGTAGAGTCTTCACCTGTGTTGTTGGAAAAGGATGTCTTCTATGACCAGTGTGGTCTCTTGGAAAAACTCTATTAGCCTTTGCCTTGCTTCATTCTGTACCCCAAGGCCAAATTTACCTGTTACTCCAGGTGTTTCTTGACTTCCTACTTTTGCATTCCAGTCCCGTATAATGAAAAGGACATTTTTTGGGATAGTTCTAGAAGGTCTTGTATGTCTTCATAGAACTGTTCAACTTCAGCTTCTTGAGCGTTATTGGTCGGGGCATGGACTTGGATTACCATGATATTGAATGGTTTGCCTTTGGAAACAAACGGAGAGCATTCTGTATTTTTGAGATTGCATCCAAGTACTGCATTTCGGACTCTTTATTTGACTATGGTGGCTACTGCATTCAGAGAAGTTAAATAAGCAAGGTGGCCATGTACAGCCTTGTCATAATCCTTTCCCGGTGTTGTTTCATGTCTGGTTCTAACTCTTGCTTCTTGACCTGAATACAGGTTTTTCAGAAGACAGGTAAGGAGATCTGGAATTCCCATCTCTTGAAGAATTTTCCACAGTTTGTTGTGATCCACACAGTCAAAGGCTTTGGCATGTCAATAAAGCAGAAGTAAATGTTTTCTGGAATTCTCTTGCTTTCTCCATGATCCAGTGAATGTTGGCAATTTGACATCTGGTTGCTTTGCCTTTTCTAAACCCAGCTTTTACATCTGTATGTACTCGGTTCATTTACTGCTGAATCTTACCTTGAAGGATTTTGAACATAACCTTGCTGCATGTGAAATGAGTACAATTGTACAGTAGTTTGAACATTCTTTAATATTGCTTTTCTTTGAGATTGGAATGAAACGTGACTTTTTCCTTTGCAATGTTATGAACTTCCATAGTTGCTTAAGTACTGTTTCTGCCAGTTCTCATCTCTTGAATCTGTTCATGACCCCCACAGTATAATCATAAGGGATTTGATTTAGTTTATACCTGAAAGACCTAGTGGTTTTCCCTACTTTCTTCAATTTAAACCTGAATTTTGCAATGAAGACTTCATGATCTGAGCCACAGTCAGCTCCAGGTCTTGTTTCTGCTGACTGTATATAGCTTCTCCATCTTTGGCTGCAAAGAGTGTAATCAGTCTCATTTCAGTATTGTCCATCTGGTGATGTTCATGTGTAGAGTTGTCTCTTGGGTTGTTGGAGCACAGTGTTTGCTATGACCATTGCATTCTCTTGGCGAAACTCTGTTAACCTTTACCCTGCTTCATTTTGTACTCCCATGGCCAAACTTAATTCTGTTAATATCAAATACGTATTCACTATTCAAAATGCCCTAATGCTCTCCTAAATGTTGTTTATCAAATTAGGTAAACAAGGTACATCAGTCAGTCAATTCAATCACTCAGTCGTGTCCAACTCTTTGAAACCCCATGGATTGCAGCACGCCAGGCTTCCCTGTCCATCACCAACTCCCAGAGCCTACTCAAACTCATGTCCACTGCTTCGGTGATGCCATCCAACCATCTCATTCTTTGTCATCCTCTTCTCTTCCTGCCTTCAATCTTTCCCAGCATCAGGGTCTTTTCCAGTGAGTCATTCCTTTGCATCAGGTTCATACATACAAAGAAGAAACAGAATTTTTCAAAGTTGAATTTTGAAAATTCAGTTTCAAAGTTGGATTATGCCAACTCTGTTCTCATGGTGTTAATATGTTAATATGATGATGTCATCTGTTATTTCCTATAAGCCAGTGATTAGATTTGGAGTCTTGATCAGAATCGTCTCTCTTTAGTTGAGAATACTTCCCAGGTGTTGCTTTTTGTTTCAGTTCATTAGGAAACACATGATTAGGTTTTCTCTTTTGTGTGATTAAGAGTCATCAGTAACTTCAGTTTTCTTCAGCGTGGACCATTCATTATATTGCTCTCCTAATGGTTTGAGCAGCTATTGATAATCATTGTCAAGTCTTATTTTTTCAAAAGGAATTATAAAATTATAGCACCCTAAATATGTCACTCCTCAGCATATATTATTAGCTGAAATTTTCTATTAAAAAAAATAAGGAACTTCTTTCATTATCTTTTTATTCACTTAAAATACATTTTGGACAGGTAGGTTAAATGCATGAATTTTCTTCTGTGTCTTTTTTTAATTTTCCAAGTTTTTTTTTTTTTTTTTAATTTGGTAAAATACAGATAACATAAAATTTTCCATAGTGACCATTTTTAAGTGTATGTTTCAGTAATATTAAATACAGTCATGGTATTTACCTACCATCCCACTCTTTTCATCTTGTAATACTGAAACTTTATACCCATTGATTAATAATTCCTCATTTATCTCTTTCCCCAGCCTGTGGTAACCAATGTTCTACTTTGTTTTTTGACTATTATAAGTACTTCAAATAAGTGAAATCATACAGTGTGTGTTATTTTGTAACTGGCTTATTTCACTTAGCATGATATTCTTGAGATTTATCCTTCTTGTAGCATATGTCAGAATTTTCTTCCTTTTTAAAGCTGAATTTTGTATAACCACATTTTGCTCAACTTCCATATTTAACTATTGTAAATAATGCTGCTATGATTGTTGAGGTACAAACATCATTTAGAGATCCTGCTGTCAGTTCTTTTCGGGTATATATCCAGAAGTGGAATTGTTGGATCGTATGATACTTTTGTGAGGAACAACCATCACAACAGCTTTATAATTTTACATTCTCACCAACAGTGTACAGTTTCCAGTTTTTCCACATACTTGCCAATATTTGTTGTTTTCTGTTTTTTTTTTTTTTTTATATATACCTGGCATTCTAATACGTTTAGTGTGGTATCACATTGTAGTGTGTTGTTTTTGGTTTTTGTTTGCTTCACCATTCCACATGGCTTGCGGCATTAGTTCCCTAAGGGGAACTGAGAGATTGAACCTGGCCGCAGCAGTGAAAGTGCCAAGTTCTAATCACTGGACTGCCGAGGACTTCCCTCGTGGTAGTTTTGATTTGCATTTTCCTAATGACTGGTGATGTGGAGCACCTTGCCATGTGCTTATTGGCTCTTTGCAGATCTCTTTTTGAGAAATGTGTATTTAAGCCCTGTGCCCATTTCATAATTTTGTTGTTTCTTTGCTGTTATTGAGTTTCAGTTATTCTCTATTTAGAGTTTTGCTTCCTCATCAGATTAACAAATACTTCCTCTCATTCTGTGGGATACCTTTTTACTCCATTGATACTGTCTTTGGATGGAAAAAAACACTAATTACATGAAGTCCAGTTTTTCTGTTCTTTCTTTGTTGGCTGTGCCTTTGTTGTCCTACCCAAGAAATTATTCCCAGTTTCACTGTTATGAAGCTTTTGCCCTATATTTTCTTTAAGAGTTTTACAGTTTTATCTCTTACACTTAGAGCTTTCATCCGTTTTGACTTAATTTATGTATATGTTGTTAGATAAGGTTCCAACTTCATGTGTTTGCATGGATACCCAGATTTCCTTGTTCATTTCAGTTCAGTCGCTCAATCATGTTCAACTCTTTGCAACCCCATGAATTGCAGCACCCCAGGCCTCCCTGTCCATCACCAACTCCCAGAGTTCACTCAATTCATGTCCATCGAGTCAGTGATGCCGTCCAGCC
>NW_011494764.1:2757078-2757687 GCF_000754665.1 Bison bison bison
AATCTTGATTCCAGCTTGTGCTTCATCCAGCCCAGCAGTTCTCATGATGTACTCTGCATATAAGTTAAATAAGCAGGGTGACAATATACAGCCTTGATGTACTCCTTTTCCTATTTGGAACCAGTCTGTTGTTCCATGTCCAGTTCTAACTGTTACTTCCTGACCTGCATATAGGTTTCTCAAGAGTCAGGTCAGGTGGTCTGGTATTCCCATCTCTTTGAGAATTTTCCACAGTTTATTGTGATCCACACACTCAAAGGCTTTGCATAGTCAATAAAGCAGAAATAGATGTTTTTCTGGAACTCTCTTGCTTTTTCGACGATCCAGCGGATGTTGGCAATTTGATCTCTGGTTCCTCTGCCTTTTCTAAAACCAGCTTGAACATCTGGAAGTTCACAGTTCAGATGTTGCTGAAGCCTGGCTTGGAGAATTTTGAGCATTACTTTACTAGCATGTGAGATGAGTGCAATTTTGCGGTAGTTTGAGCATTGTTTGGCATTGCCTTTCTTTGGGATTGGAATGAAAACTGACCTTTTCCAGTCCTGTGGCCACTGCTGAGTTTTCCAAATTTGCTGGCATATTGAGTGCAGCACTTTCACTGCATCATCT
>NW_011494764.1:2757787-2758356 GCF_000754665.1 Bison bison bison
CATCTTTGCTTGAAATGTTCCCTTGGTATCTCTGATTTTCTTGAAGAGATCTCTAGTCTTTCCCATTCTGTTGTTTTCCTCTATTTCTTTGCATTGATCGCTGAGGAAGGCTTTCTTATCTCTCCTTGCTATTCTTTGGAACTCTTCATTCAGATGATTATGTCTTTCCTTTTCTCCTTTGCTTTTTGCTTCTCTTCTTTTCACAGCTATTTTAAGGCCTTCCCAGACAGCCATTTTTCTTTTTTGCATTTCTTTTTCATGGGGATGGTCTTGAATCCCTATCTCCTGTACAATTTCACAAACCTCTGCCCATAGTTCATCAGGTACTCTGTCTATCAGATCTAGTCCCTTAAATCTGTTTCTCACTTCCACTATTTAATCATAAAGGATTTGATTTAGGTCATACCTGAATGGTCTAGTGGTTTTCCCTACTTTCTTCAATTTAAGTCTGAATTTGGCTATAAGGAGTTCATGATCTGAGCCACAGTCAGCTCCTGGTCTTGTTTTTGCTGACTGTATAGAGCTTCTCCATCTTTGGCTGCAAGAATATAATCAGTCTGATTTCAGTG
>NW_011494764.1:2758456-2758895 GCF_000754665.1 Bison bison bison
CATAGCCTTGACTACATGGACCTTTGTTGGTAAAGTAATCTCTTTGCTTTTGAATATGCCATCTAGGTTGGTCATAACTTTCCTTCCAAGGAGTAAGTGTCTTTTAATTTCATGGCTGCAGTCACCATCTGCAGTGATTCTGGGCCCTGAAAAATAAACTCTGATACTGTTTCCACTGTTTCCCCATCTATTTGCTATGAAGTAATGGGACAAGATGCCATGATCTTCGTTTTCTGAAAGTTGAGCTTTAGGCCAACTTTTTCACTCTCCTCTTTCACTTTCACCAAAAGACTTTTTAGTTCCTCTTCACTTTCTGCCATAAAGGTGGTGTCATCTGCATATCTGAGGTTATTGATATTTCTCCCAGCAATCTTGATTCCAGCTTGTGCTTCATCCAGCCCAGCAGTTTCTCATGATGTACTCTGCATATAAGTTAAAT
>NW_011494764.1:2758995-2759315 GCF_000754665.1 Bison bison bison
AGGCCCACTTGACCTCACAATCCAGGATGTCTGGCTCTAGGTGAGTGATCACACCATTGTGATTATCTGGGTCATGAAGATCTGTTTTGTACAGTTCTTCTGTGTATTCTTGCCACGTCTTCTTAATCTCTTCTGCTTCCATTAGGTCCATACCATTTCTGTCCTTTATTGTGCACATCTTTGCTTGAAATGTTCCCTTGGTATCTCTGATTTTCTTGAAGAGATCTCTAGTCTTTCCCATTCTGTTGTTTTCCTCTATTTCTTTGCATTGATCGCTGAGGAAGGCTTTCTTATCTCTCCTTGCTATTCTTTGGAACTCT
>NW_011494764.1:2759415-2763150 GCF_000754665.1 Bison bison bison
TGTTTTTGCTGACTGTATAGAGCTTCTCCATCTTTGGCTGCAAAGAATATAATCAGTCTGATTTCAGTGTTGACCATCTGGTGATGTCCATGTGTAGAGACTTCTCTTGTGTTGTTGGAAGAGGGCGTTTGCTATGACCAGTGCGTTCTCTTGGCAAAACTCAGTGGAGTTTTCCTTGTAACATTTATTTAAAAGACTTGTCATTTCCACATTGAATAGTCTTAACTACTCCTGTCAAAATTCATTTTACCATAAACTCAAGGGTTTATTTTGGGGTTCTGTGTTATTTCACTGATCTGTATGGTCCCCTGTCTTTATGCTAGTACCACACTTTTATTTACCAAAGCCTTGTAATATATTTAATAATCAGAAAATGTGAGTCTTCCAGCTTCCTTCTTTTTCCGCATTGTTTTGACTGTTTGAGGTGGTCCCTTGAGATTCTACATGAATTTTTGGACAGGTTTTTTTTTTTTTTTCATATGTATAAGAAGTGCCATTGGAGTTGTGATAAGGATCATTCTGAATCTATATGTCACTTTGGGTAATATTGCTATCTTAACGACATTGTTTTTCAGTTTATTAAAATGCAATGTGTTCTCATTTATTTGTCTTCTTAATGATTTAACATTGTTTTGTAGTTTTTATTCTACAAGTCTTTCACCTCCTTGGTTAATTCTGTAAATGAAATATTTTCTTAATTTCCTTTTTGGATTTTATGTTTTAAGTGTATAGAAATGCAACTGATTTTTGCATGTTAATTTTGTATCCTGCTACTTCTCTGAATTCATTTATTAGTCCGAATGGGTTTTGTTGGGGTTTTTTTGTAGAATTTTTCGGGTTTTCTGCATATAAGTTCATATCATCTATGAAGAGAGATAATTTTGCTTTTCTCTTTCTAACTTGGGCACCTTTTGTTTCTTTTTCTCTTATTTCTTGTTCTTCCAATTTTTTTTAGCCAGTTTTCAAACAGTTCTAATCTGCTTTTACAATTTTATTTTTATATAGTGTACTAATTTCAAATGAGTGAGGCATGCCCGGTGGTTCCTAAAAGTAATAAAATTTCCTTCCTTCAAAAGTATTTCATCATTAATCTCCTAAAATTTATTTGAAAAGCAAATAAGCTAATAATATTTTATAACTGAAACTTCTTATCATGGATGACTATAAACTTTATTAGAGTGTTTTCATTATTAAGATATAGTTTGCAAAGTTAAGAAAATTTTAGTGTTTGAATTTACTTTGGATTTCACTTTTTGAAACATAGTAGGTCACAGATTAAGCCTTTTGCTCTGTAAGTTTTTCATGGTTCTAAGAGTTTAGGTTCCTGAACAAGAGCTCAGATTGGAAAGAGGAGACTTTAAAAAGAAGAGGTTACTTTTATTGTGGCATATAAGTATGCTGAATCATGTGAAAACACAAAAATAAGGGAATTTGGTCGTTGTCCTGGAAATTGTCTTAAAAGCTTGTTTTTTCAATATAAGGATATTCTGTAGTTATCGGCTCATGTTCTATTATCTCCTTCCATTTAATATTAGACTTCCCTCAACATACTGACTCTGCCTGTAATTAATTTTTTAATTATTTATTAGTTTTTTTCAGCTGTGCTTGCCTTCTTTGCTGCACTTGGACTTTCTCTCGTGGTGGTGAGTGGGCTCCTCATCACTGTGGCTTCTCTTGTTGTGGAGAGTGTATTCTAGAGCATACAGGCTTCAGCAGTTGTGCCTCATGGGCTTTAGAGTGCTGGCTCAGTGGCTGTGGCACATGGATCTTAGTTGCCTTGTGGCATATGGTATCTTCCTGAACCAGGAATTGAACCGATATTCAGTTCATTGTAAGGCAGATTCTCAGCCATGGAAGCCCAATAATTTTTTTTTTTTTTTATAAAAGAGTAATTATGGTTATTGTCAGATGTTGGAAAATATATCCGAAAAGATAAGATATCTCAATAGATTTTTGTTTTATTTTAAAATGATGTGATTACAATTTATTTCATTACAGCAATTTGAATATCCAAAAGTAAATGCATATAATTTCTGTAAAGCATATTTTTACTTACTGAACTACTGGTGAACTTCACTAATTTATTCAAAAAAACTGTGACTGCACTGGTAATGTGAACACAGATATGTGATTTCAAGATGTATTCTTCAAAGAAATAATACCAAGACATTTTTAGTTCTGCTTTATTCTCCCATCCTGCAATCAATATCCAAGAATGAGGAATGAAAGGGACTATGGATAGAGCTGCTGGCCTTAAGTACAGCTGTAAAAAAGGTGAAACCTTTCCTGAGGTTCCTTCATCCATACTATTCTTGGCCTCTTTGACCCTTAGGGCCTCTGGTGACATTATTCTCTTTCCTTCAGTCAGCTGATGGTCTTAATCTGACCCCCAATTGCCCTGAATTTTTCACAACATTGATTTCATCCTTTGCAGTAAACTTCTCTCTTACCATTTATCCCAAAAAAATCTTTTGCTGGGTATCTGCATAGCCTGAGTGGTAAACCAGTGAAAACAAGATAAAACTTTGCTGCTGCAGATTTTCCCTGGCCACACAGCACATGAATTTCAAAAGAGGCCTTAAGTCCCATGAACATTGAGTAATATAAAAATAATTACCACTTTGTCAGAGTCAATGGGAAGATATTTTGTGATGGGCGGTTTTCTCCTCTGCCACTTAAATCAGACCTCCTAGATGACTACAGTGCTACTTGGTTTCCACATAGAATCAGAGTAGACAGGATGAACCCACATATTTAAAAGCCCTCCTCAGTGGGTCTTTGTCTTCTTCTCTTGCTTCTTTGGATTCATCCTGTGCATTCTGCTGAGGCCCCGGCCACTCTTCTATCAGAAACCTTCCCTGGTTCCTCATTATTTATCAGATGCTTTCTGAACTTCAGTTGTATCTTCTAAATGTCCTGTCCTGCCTTTCTGGTCAGTTGTTTGATTACATGCAAGATGAGCTGAGGTTGTTTTGTTCTGGTTGGTTGGTTTTACATTCCACATATAAGAAATCATATGGGTATTTGTCTTTATCTGTCTGACTTATTTCACTTATCTTAGAAAATGCCATTAAAATAGTTTTGGTGCTTTTATGTTTTTGCGCTTAAATCTTTGATCCAGTGGAATTTTCTTGTTATTTTTGTTATATCTTTCGATGCACGTCTCTCTGAATTGATAGTGGTAAAAAGTCTACCTGGCAAGGTGGGAGACACGGGTTCAATCCCTGGGTCAGGAAGATCCTTGGAGGAGGAAATGGCAACCCACTACAGTATTCTTGCCTGTAAAATCCATGGAACAGAGGAGCCTCAGGGAGCTATAGTCCATGGTGTCACAAAGAGTCAGACATGACTAAACATGCACTAAGCCAGAGGGTTCTTTATTCAGTAGCACAGACCTCTTTCTAATTTCTACCTTGTTATTGAGGAATTAATTTCTGCACTTACTTACTTGTGTCCTGCCTTACAGAGCATGTGTGCCATCAAATCCTTCTTACAGGTTTGCCGTAAATAAAAGGAACTGTCTGAATCATTGGTCATTTAAACAAGATATATTTATTATAGTTAAAAGTAGACTTTCTTTAAAAGAAATATCATAAATAGTGGCATTAAAATTTTAACAAATTACAACATAGGAAACATAACCTTTGTTTTCTAGAATCAAAACTCTATGCCTTGGGCAGGTATTGGAGAAACAGAATTTAAACTTCTCAGTCAAAAGTTTTTATCTTAGTCTCT
>NW_011494764.1:2763250-2792718 GCF_000754665.1 Bison bison bison
TAGTCTCTTGAGGGTTTTAATTTATTAGTTAAATATTCAGTTTTTCTGGATATTAACTCATTTCTCTTCTAGCAGAAGTGGCAACTGGGACAGCCTAAGGATAAGCTTGTATGTCCTGAAGGATTTGGAAGGAAAGCTCTTTCTTTGTGTCTTCTCTGAGGTTTCTACACCACCATGTTGATGGCCCTTATATATTAGGTGTCTTGCTGGTATTTGGCAGCTGGGGACCTCCTCATCTCTTCTGGCTCAGTCAGAACTTCATAGTCTTCCCTGGCTGACTTGATCACCTTGAATCTAATCTTGTTTTAATAGATCCCTCTGAAGCTCCACCTCTTCCATTCAGCCTTCTCACTTGAATTGTCCATTGTTCTTCCTTTACTATTGAGTTCATTTACTTTGCACCATAGTGGCCCATGAAAGATCCCCTGGCCCTCAACTTGATTATGGTCTGTATTCACCACAGGTGGTCTTAAGTCCCTTTGCTACGCGTGAAAATCAAGGGAAGTTTGAGAGTACTAGGTTAGACCCTCTATAATTTGTTTCTGTTCTGTGAGAATAACCATTATACATACCCCTGTCATCTCAAAAAGACAGGCTCCTCCCTGAATTCCAATAGGAAGCAGGGACTTTAAATTCTTTCTAGCTAATGACTCAAAAATTGCCAGTTTTAGAAATAAGCTGAATATTGGCGCTTTTTTTTTTTTTTTGCCATCCTATTTGATAACCCTAATGTTTGCCAAGGCCAGCAGTTCTCTAAATGTGATCTCATTCTCTCCCAAGTGCACAATAGAGTTTTTCAGAAATTTTAAAATATAATGATTTTATCATTCTGACAGCATGTGTGTGCTTATGTACTCTTATGTTTTAAAAATGTTTCAGTATTAAGGTTTAATATAGTAAATCATGTCAATATTGTATCAATTAACAAAACATCTTTGGGGTCCCCTTTAAGAGTGTGGAGAGATCCTGCCACCACAAAGCTTGAAAACTGCTGCCCTAAGCAAATGGATGCTTCTAGCTGACTGGGGTCACTGTGCAAAGTAATGAGAAAGAGTAATGTAATATCCTTCATACATACATACATTTATCAAACAAAGATAAGATCTTGGTTGTGGCAAGTGAGATAGATCATAGCAATCCCTCTAAGCATTCCCCACCCCTCCTTCTTATTCCTGCCAAATAATTATTAGGGTTCTAGCGTCTGACATGCAGCCAAGTAGAGGAATTCAGAGGCTGATCTATTGGTGAGGTGTTCACTTCCTTCAGATGGATTCTCAGAAGGAGAATTGCTGAGTCGTATGGTAGTCCTGTTTTTAAATTTTGAGGAACCTCTGTGTATTTTCCATAGTGGCTATACCAATTTATAGTCTTACCAGGAGTGCCCAAAGGTTCCTTTTTCTTCACATCCCCACTAGCATTTGTTAATCTGTTTTTGATGCTAGCCATTCTAACAGGTATGAGGTGATATCTCACTGTAATTTTGATTTGCATTTCAGTGTTTCCTGGAAATTTCTTTAATATCACAAATACTTTTTCACTAATTCATCAGTTTCAGTAGTTATTTACTGAGCCACTGCTCTGTGAGGCGTTTTACCAGAAACCACGGGTTCAAAGATAAAAAACAAGATCTCCAGACTTAAGAGCTACAGTGCATGGATCTCAAGGATGTTGTTATAGTTAGATATCATTGCATTCATGCTGTATTTAGAAGTTTAAACTTGATTTTTAAGCACATTAATTTCTGTCTTAAATGTTTTAAAATTCAACAGAATTTCAGACCCAGATACACTTTAACACTTGAGAGCATCATTCATTTGTAGTGCATTTATGGAGCTGTACAAGATTCCTATATTTCTTTCCTTGCACACCCATGCTAGTCTCATCACTCCAAGAATCATCTGCATTCTGATGACTCCCAGATTTATATCTCCAGGTGGTACCTCCCTACAAATTCCAAAATCACATATCCAAATATCTACCAGCCATAACGACATCTGTGTCTCATAAGACATTTCAGACCCTGTTTCCCAGACTTCTACCTCCTCAACCAATAATCTTCCCATCTCCCTCAGTGGCAACCCTGTCTTTCCAGTTCCTCTGTCAAAATGCTAGAGTCATCCACACCACCTCTTTCTTTCACACCCAACATCAAGTCTGTCTTGCAATATTCTTCATTCTACTTTCTGAATAAATCCACAACCTGACCACTTTCACCACCTCCACTGTAACCATCTTGGTCCAAGAAAATGTCATTTCTCACCTGTAGTATTCTAGTTACTGTTCCCGTGCTTCCACCCTTGTCCTCCTACACCCTGTTTTCAACATGTGAACTGCTGTGATCCTTTAAAAATGAAAATCAGGTCATATGACTCTTCCTAAAGTTTCCCAGTGTTTTTGTTGTTGTTGTTGTTGTTGTTTTTACATTTAGAGAACTAGCCAAAGTCCACAAACTGGCCTACTAGGCCCCACATACTTTGGCCCACAATGACCTTTCTGACTTTCTATTTTATTTTCCCACTTGATGCCTTGCACTGAACATGTAAACTCCTTGCTGTTTCTTAAACACTGCAAACAAGCTTGGGATATGTGGCTATTTTCTCTACCTGGAATATTACTCCTCTAGATATCCATATCACCTCTTTCAACTTTTTTCTCCAGATTGACTTTAGTGCCGTCACATCTTCACTCACCTGTCATTTTGTTTGCCAGTAAGGCCTGCTGTATCTGAAATTACAACTTTCAAGCACTCCCCTTTGCTCTTTTCTTTGCTTTCTTTTTTCTCAAAAGCACTTTCACCTACTGAAATACTATCCACTTATCTTTGCTGTGTCTTCTCATACTGTATCATAAGTACCATGAGGGCAGGGATTCTTTTGTTGTTCTGTTTACTGTTGTCTCTTCAGTGCCTGGAACAGTACCTGACACCTCATAGGGGTTTGATGGATGTCTGTTGAATAGTAACAATTTGGGCAGCAGATCAGAATCTGAAGACAGATAGCATGTTTTTAGCTGCTCATACTATCCCTAGTTGGTAGGCCTCATTCAACTAAAGATTTAACAGCCTACAAAGGAAGCTCTTGATAAAAATTGTGTTTGTTTCCAAAAATTCAACCGTGTATGATTAAATAGGTTTTTTGTTTTTATTTTTTAAACACCACAAAGGATTTCTCAGAACTATATACAAAACTTAAGCACTTTGGCTCTGGGAATTTTATTTAAGCAGATGTAGAAAATAATGAATACATTTCTCAAGAGTTTTGTCCATTTTTCTAAAAACACAAATTAAACTGTTTGAACCCTTGAGATAACATAAGGTTATTTTATAAATTGCTTCTTAATGTATCAACTTAGAACTGATTCAAATCTGTTCTAAATCATGGTTGATCTTTATCAGCAAAGATGAAGAGACCTGTTTACTAAAAACTGAAGTTGTCTTTGATACTATCTGATAAGGATTGAGAGCACAACAGAGACATAGTATTAAGAAATGTCTTTTTTGTAAGCCTCCTGTAACTTCTCTGATGCTTTCACACATTTATACCTGAATATTTCTGAGAGAAACTTTTCAGAGATATTTGTCTTTTGTAACAATATTGCACTTGCTTATCTTATAACTATTAGTACCTATTATTTGTACCTGGTCCTAATCCAGGGATGTCCTGGTAGCTCAGGTGGTAAAGAAACTGCCTGCCATTCAAGAGACCTGGTTTCAATCCCTGCATCAGGACAACCTCCTGAAGAAGGGAATGGCAACCCACTCCAGTATTCTTGCCTGGAGAATTCCATGGACAGAGGAGTCTGGTGGGCTGTAGTCCATGGGGTCGCACAGAGTTGGACACAACTAAGCGACTAACACATCACACCATCCCTTCCTCATCCCTCCCTGCAAAAGTCTATCAAATCTGCTGTAATTTTATTAATAGTTTTTATCTGAAAGTCAAGAATTAATAATAAAAATAAGCGCTACCACTTATTTTAGTACTTAGAATGAACTTGACCCTAGTCTAAGCAGTCTATGTGTATTCACTTATTTAAATCATCATAACAACATGATAGAACAAAAAAACCCCAGTGCTTATTGATGTAAGCGTTAGTGACATTTTATTACTTACAGGAAGAATTTCATGCTCCTCATTATGGCACAAAAGGATCTTCTTGGTCTGGTTTCTGCCCAGTACTCCATTCTTAGTTCTCACTAACCCCCATCTCTTTATGCATCATGCCCAAAATGCTCTGAATTCCCCTTGCCCTCCTTTCATCTAGCTGACTTTTACATACCTTTTGGCTCTCAACTGAGACCTCTCTTTTTTCTGGGAAGCTTTCTCTGAACCCCAGTGTAATGGCTACTACTCTGTAATAATTGTTTGATCACTTGTGTATTTCTTCTTTAAAAGCATCAGCTCTTAAGGAGAGTGACTCCTCTCTTCTCCGTTTTAGTCCCTGCTTCTGACACAATCCTGGTGTCTAGTGATACTTATTTGAATGACTAAGGAGGAAATGAAAATGAAAGAAAGCCAGTTGCTAAGGAAGACAGTGTACTATTTTGGTTAAGAATGGGGGGTTTGGATCCAGTAAATCTGGACTCCAGTCTGGCTCTTCTACTACCCAGCTAAACAAATTCTTTTGCCTAAGCTTCAGACTCATCTGTAAAAATGAGAATGTAAATATTAATAGTTCCTACCTTGTAAGGAATAAAATTAGAGAACACACACAGAGTATCCAGAACAAGGCCTATAGTATAATATGGTAATGTGCTCTGTCTCTCAGTCCTGTCCAACTCTGTGGTCCCATGAACTATAGCCTACCCAGCTGCTCTGCCCATGGAATTTTCCAAGCAAGAATACTAGAGTGGATTGCCATTTCCTACTACAGTGGATCTTCTCAACCCAGACGCGGGCTCGAACCTGTATCTCTTGCATCTTCTTCCTTGTCAGGCAAATTCTTTACAACTGGTGCCACATGGGGAGCCCATAACACAATAAAGCTAGCTGTTATTTCATTCCATTTTAATATATGAACACGTAAAACTAAAAAGCTATCTGCTTATCACTGTATTGTTTTTGACAATAGAAGCACGCATACATACATAGCTACATAACCCACTGACAGATTGCTTAATATCAAGAGATACAAGGCATACTATTATATGTGGCCTTCAACCTCTGAAAATATTAGAAAAAGTAACTGGTGTAAAACAGTTGGATAAAAATACAACTGTCATATGAGATAAAACAAAATCTGAACTTTTTATAGAACTGTGAGCCTAAGTACAGTGTATTAAAAATGTAGTTTTTAAGTGTATGCTGCATGAAATGGAAAGAGACTTTATTATAGCTGGTAACAGACTGAAAGAATGTGAGGTCTCTGAACTTGTTCTGATGGAAACTAATGTCTACTGATGTATGTCTCGAAGTGTTTTTTCTTAAAGAAGGAAAATGTGGTTCTCTGTTAAAATTCACTTAATAGTATTGCTCCATTTACCCTTTGTCTCATTTTTACTGAATCTATTATCTATTAATAGACAATACCAATTAGTTTGCTTGCACCTTGGTAACATTTCTCATACTCTCTGCAATCTGTCAGAGTAGGCCTGGCCCTGAAAATTTGATCTGTGAAGCAAGGGAAACACTTAGCTGAGCTGATTGAAAGTACAGGGAGAGAAGCTCTTTCCTTCTTGATGTTAAAAAATTTTCCCATTGTAGGTTTTATCTAGCCTGATCCATGCATGTGGTTTGGAAAATTGAGCTTCTCTTTCATGAATGTTCACTGAAACCTTGGCGCATAAGCTTTCCATGAGTATAGAAAGAGCACCAATGAAATCATATTAGCTCTTTACTGTCACTAGGGCTCCATTTGATACACTGGAGAAGGAATAAGTGGGACTTTGATATTATGGTTATCATTCTGAACAGAATGCTTGCCTGCAGATTAAATTCTTTACCTGTCAGGAAGAAACTGATTTATTTGAGGGCATTTTTGCCTTGGTTACCTTGTTCGGTATCTAATTTGTTTTCAGGGAGAGGAACAGGAAAGGCAAACTGAATCAATTTAGTATTTTCTTCTTAGAAATATATTGGTTTGGTTATATTCAGGCTTTTATAATTTATCATTATAGAAAGTAACTGCTAACTGAAATGAGCAAATTTATGTAACAGCTAAGAAAAATGGTACAAATTTGTAAGCTTGAGTTATTAATGATTTCCTTCTTAAAGAGGAAGACTTAAAATGATTGAAGAAGTTTAGTGACCTATGTTTTACTTTCGTGTATTTCCAGAATTGAACTGTACAATTTGTACTCTCTCCAATATTCTAGCCTGGAGAATTCTATGGACTGTGTAATCCATGGTGTCGGCAAAGAGTCAGACACAACTGAGCAACTTTCACTTTCACTTTATATTATTAATTCAGATCTTTTTTCTTTTCTTGCCTCATGCTTTTTACCATTTCTTTGTTCCTCAGCATTTCTGAACATACACTGGGAATGACGAGAGAGGAAATTAAAGTTTTTCATGTTTTCTCTATTTTAAGTAATTGAAGGGGATGTGTGGCAATGCTGTTAAGAGCAGCACAGCAAAAGTCTGAATTTCAGGCTAGCCAACTGTGTACGCTTTGTTAACTATGGGATCTGATGTCTCTGATCTAGGGACTTACCAAGATAAGTAAGAAGGGACTTAAGAAGATAAGACATCAATGAAGCATTAAAGAGTGATGAAACTTTTACTTAAAAGTGCTTCTAAACTGAAAAGTCATTGATAAGACTGCAATCTTATGTAAAGCCTCCCACCTCAATGATGTTTCAGTTCTTTGCTCAGTGTTTTCCTTTTATCCTCTAAATTATCCTCTAAATTAGTTGATAGTTTCTTAAGCTGAGTACAGTGTGATCTTAGCCTCCTTTCCAACTTTATCTTCTGAAGACCTCTGCTGATATCCACCCTGAATATCCACCCTGCTGAAGCTAAACTAAAGTCATCTTTTTCCTGAATGGGCTTTCATTTTCCTCACTACCATGGCTTTGCTATGCTATTTCCTCTACCTAAGAGTTTCTCAGTCATGGCATTACTGACATTTTGAGCTGGTTGATTCTTTGTTTTGGGGAGCTGTCACCATCTAAATAGTAGTGATAACCAGAAATGTCTCACACATCGCCAGATGTCCCCTGGGAGACAAATTTCCCCTGTGAATTATTTCTGCCCTGTGTTTCTGTAGTCTCCTACTCTTTTGAGGTGTTTACCACTTAGCTACACCCACCGTCTTACAGTTTTCATTACTGACACATACCAGATTTCTGGTTTCTTAGAGACATAATTCCTCCCAAGCAGTTGTCTAGCTCCTGCCATCATTTTAGCTGATTTCATTGTCAACAGAGATGACCTAGCCCAACATAATGACCTCCTCACCTCAGCCACCTCAGTTCATTCCCTGTGCCTTATAAGTACCAGAAAATAAACTGTCCCTCAAATCACTAAGCAGATATCCCATTCCCCTACCCCACTTCCTATCCTTCTAGGATGCCTACCCAATAGTTCTTGGACCTTGCTGAGACTCCTAGCCACTAACTGACCCATCTAATTTATGTCCACCCATCCCCTTTCCAGCTTGGGCTTCCCTCTCTCTCCATGCCACATCATTACAAACATCTCTAGCAAACAACACTTAACTTCTCTTATGCTGTGATGCTCAAACCCTGCTGCTGCTAAGTCACTTCAGTCGTGTCTGACTCTGTGCGACCCCATAGATGGCAGCCTACTAGGCTCCTCTGTCCCCGGGATTCTCCAGGCAAGCATACTGGAGTGGGTTGCCATTTCCTTCTCCAATGCATGAAAGTGAAAAGTGAAAGTGAAGTCGCTCAGTCTTGCCCAACTCTTAGCGACCCCATGGACTGGAGCCTACCAGGCTCCTCCTTCCATGGGATTTTCCAGGCAAGAGTACTGGAGTGGGGTGCGACTGCCTTCTCTGACTCAAACCCTAATCCTAAGTAAACTCAATCATCTACAGTCTTTCTCCAAGAACAACACATTATAATCACTGAGTTAAGAGATTGTCCCTGATCTCACTTTCAGCATTCTAAAGTCAAACCCTCATTTTACTCTGTTTCATAGTTGCTGAACTTTCTTTTCACATTGTCACGCTTTGAAATTGAAGTCTCCTTTCTCATCTTGATACATGTCAGTGGTCTCTCTGTCTCCCTTTCTTCTCTCATTCTTCCCTCCATCCTGCTACCCTTGGAGCCAAAAGCAGCACACACATTTTAAGAACCACTGACAGTTTTTATCTGTGCCCATTTTGGCATTTAGCAGTGTACTTCCTCCAGATGCAAATGTAGCCCACTCTTTTCACCCCTGCCCCCACATAGTTAAGAAAATAAAAAGGGACAGTTAGTTCAATCGCTCAGTCATGTCCAACTCTCTGCAGCCTCATAGACTGCAGCACACCAGACTTCCCTGTTGATCACCAAACCCGGAGCTTGCTCAAACTCAAGTTCATCAAGTTGGTGATGCCATCCATCCAACCATCTCATTCTCTGTCATCCCCTTCTCCTGCCTTCAGTCTTTCCCAGCATCAGGGTCTTTTCCAGTGAATCAGTTCTTTGTATCAGGTGGCCAAAGTATTGGAGCTTCAGCTTCAGCATCAGTCCTTCCAGTGAATATTCAGGATTGATTTCCTTTAGGATTGAGTGGTTTGATCTCCTTGCAGTCCAGGGGACTCTTAAGAGTCTTCTCCAACACGACAATTCAAAAGCATCAATTCTTCAGTGCTCAGCTTTCTTTAAGGGACAGTTGAGTGTTTTCTAGTACTATCACATGAACTAATGAAATATCATTAGGAAAACCAAATAAATTGAGTCAGTAAATATCTTAAACTTTAGGCATTTACCAGAAGACTGATACAACAGTAACAGATACAATAGTAACAGATTATGTTGCATGGTTTGATATTTCATCACACCTGCTTTCTGAATATAGTATGTTCTTAATTTGATATCCAGGGTTGGATACTACTAATGACAAACACAGTACAATAATGTGTAATATTTTCTGCAAAAATGGAAAAAAATTTTTGAAGCTCAGCTTTTCTGACAACATTTTGAAATAGAATATTTTCATTAATAGAACTCTGCTAAGTCACTTCAGTCGTGTCTGACTCTCCGCGACCCCATAGATGGCAGCCCACCAGGCTCTGCCATCCCTGGGATTCTCCAGGCAAGAACACTGGAGTGGGTTGCCATTTCCTTCTCCAGTGCATGACAGTGAAAAGTAAAAGTGAAGTCGCTCAGTCATGTCTGACTCTTCGCGACCTCATGGACTGAAGCCTACCAGGCTCCTCCGTTCATGGGATTTTCCAGGCAAGAGTACTGGAGTGGGTTGCCATTGCCTTCTCCTAATAGAACTCTAGAATTTCATTTTAAACAATAGTCAGTGCCATTAGATACTCAGCTCTTACTGACTGTGTAATAATGAAAATAGAAGTACGTATTTTGCTTCTGTTAGAGTGCTTTACTATACTAATAAACCTCAAATAGTAATGCTTAATCACGTAAAAAAACAGCTTTCAGTCTTTGTTAATAATTGACAGAATTATAATGACAATTTAACTGTTACTAGTTACTTTTTCATGGGTTTAGGTTGTAATGTAGACTTTTAAATCAAGCTTGTTTGCTAGGGCACTTCACCTGATTTAGAATGTGTGTGACCTCCTATGTCTTTTAATCTGAGTGACAGTTTATGACATCCTTACGCAGCACACACATTATCCCGATAAGCTTAAATGATTGTGGTTAGCTATTCGTATTTTTAGTATCCAGTGCAGTTTGATGTAGAAATGGTTTGTCTGAATTACTATCTAGTCACATTCAAGATGAACTAAGTCAGTTACTATCAATTATAGTTCGTTTATTATGAACTGAAGTCTGTTAACAAATGTTCTGAACCTTGAAACTATTACATTGGTTCAATTTAAGAATAATATAAAATTAATATTCCACTTATATCTTTTAAAAATCTTCAGGATGCTTACGTTTCTCTTAGTTGAGATTGTCTGTGATCATAAGACTGTTACTTCTTACTGTATGTTAGCATGCAAAACAAAAAAGTCTGAAAGGAAATGGTCAGTTGCACTGTCCTACCTCTTCCCCTAAAACCAAGAGAACTAAGTTTCCATTAATCTTTTTTTTTTTTTTCCATTTTGGAAGTCTGGCTGAAATCATGGAGTAAGAAGAAGCTTAAATTTTTAATAACTGGAGATCTAATTTTACTCTTACAGCACCTGGGATCTCAGATATCTTTCATAGGGGTCAGGTGCTTTGAGAGTATTTAGAGTGCTTTTAGTATCCATGTTGAGAAATACAAAGTAATTAAAATGAGGGGTAAAATGAGCTAAAAGCACATAAGATGACTTTTTACAAGTTAAGAGATCATCTTTTACTTCTCCATTTCCAGTTTGATTTTTTGAAGAGCTTCTGTAACAGTGCTTCTGGCAAGTAGTGAGACTTGTGCCATTCCACTCTAAGAAAACACACAGTGCCAGGGACCTGGGATCCTGTTGGAATTCCAGAAGAGAATGTGGGCTCCCCACCCCTGGAGCCTTTACCTGAAGTGAAATGCAATTTCATTTCTGAGATAAACCAAAGTGAGATTAGTCTATGTCACTGAGTCAGGATATTATAAAACAAAGCATTTTATATACCAAAGTATGTAAAATGTTTAATATCTCAAAGTATGAATCCTAATCCATTTTCATAAGCAAGCTTATAATTTACCTTGGAGTCAGTTTAAGAAACTTAAAAGCTATATATTTTAAATGACACTGACCTGTTAATGATGTTATAGTTACCTCTAGCTTTATGAATTCCCAAAACAGAAAACAGCCAGATTTTTGATGGTTTGTCATTATCTTACATTTAATGACTAACTTTCCATTTATAGTAACATAAAGTTACTTTTTCTTAACAAAGATTTTTAAAGTTTTATTTATTCATTTTTCATTTCTATACATAACATAAAATATACCACATAACCATTTTTAAGTGTACAGTTCAGTTGTATTAAATGCATTCATAATGTTGTCCAACCATCACCATGGCCTTAACTCTTAACCATCTTATAAAATTGAAACTCTATACATATTAAACAGTAACTTCCCTGTCTCCTCTTCTTCCAAGTCCTTGGCAAGCACCATTCATTGGAGAACATTAATTGGAACAGACCTTGATGCTGGGAAAAATTGAAAGCAAAAGGAAAAGGGGCTGGCAGAGGATGAGATGATTAGATAGCATCACTGACTCAATGGACATGAACTTGAGCAAATTCTAGGAGTTGGTGAAGGACAGGGAAGCCTGGCACGATATAGTTCATGGAGTTGCAAGGAATCAGACGTGACTTGGCGACTGAACAACAACAAAATGATAATTCTGTTTTTAATTTTTTGAGGAGCCACCATCACAGCAGCTTTATCATGTTTTATTCCCACTAACAATGCATAGGGTTCCAGTTTCTCTACATGCCTGTCAGTATTTGTTATTTTCTGCTTTTTTCCATAGCTATCTTTTAGTTGCTAAGTCATGTCCAACTCTTGTGCCCCCATGGGCTGTCCTTTGTGCATTTTTCAATCAGATTGTCTGTGTTGTTGAGTTTTAGGAGTTTCCTATCTATTTGCTTTACTGTATCTTTTTTTTTTTTAATATTATTTTTAATTGAAGGGTAATTTGCTTTACAATATTGGGTTCATTTCTACTGCTTTACAGTATTGGGTTCATTTCTACCATACATCAACATGAATTAACCAAGAGTGTACATATGCTCCCTCCCTCTTGAACCTCCCTTTCACCTCCCACTCTTTCCCACCCTTCTAGATTGTTATAGAGCCCCAATTTGAGTTCCCCAAGTCGTACAGCAAATTTCCATTTGTGCACAAAGTCATTAACACAGTGTGTGAATGAAATGGTGTATTTCAAACAGTTATGAAATATCAATAAAATACAAAAAAAAACCTAAGAAGTAGCCACAAAGAAATTTTGGAGCTAAAAAGTACAATTACTGAAATGAAATTCACTAGAGGAATTTGAAGGCTGATCTAAGCAACAGAGGAAAAAACAGGTAACTTGAAGATAGGGCAATGAATATTACTGAATCTGAAGAACAGAAAAAAAAGGACTGAAGAAAAGTGAACAGAGCATAAGAGACCCATGAGACATTATAGGAGTCTCAGAGGAAGAAGAGAGAAAGGGGCAGAGAGAATATTTAAAAGACCAAATGGCAAAAACTTGCCAAATCTAATGAAAAATGTGAATATAAACATCCAACAAGCTCAATAAATTTCTAAAAAGATAAATTCAAAGAGACTCATACCAAGACATTATAATCAAAACTTTCAAAAGACAAAGGCAAACAGAGAGTCATGGAGCTATTTGAAAGGAAATTTTAATGCATTTAGTATGTACTTTTCATGTTTAATCATTACTGATTTCTACTTTAAGAAAAATATATTTTTAATTTCACATGTGAAGTTTAGAGACTCCTTTAATTCTGTAATCTTGAGGAAATTTATTTCCCTCTCAGAATTATTAGTTACTTCAAATTTCATATGGCTAGAATGGGTATATGAACAGTTTTTGTAACTGTCAGTTGTACTTTATGTATTACATTAATATGCTTTACTTAACATTTATTTTTGAATGAGATAGAGGCCTTGAATATGTCTCATTATTTTAAGAAGTTGCTTTAACCTAAAATTTCTTAGTGACTTGATTGTTTGGTTTTAACTTACTCTATATAAAAAGAGCTTTATGTACTATAAAATAACATGTGTTGGTAGTGACAAAAAGTTCTCAGAGACAAGGAGCTCGCCTCATTTGTGTTTATCCCATACCTAATTGAATGCCAAGCACATAGGGCAGGCTTAAAAGGTTTTGAATGAGTAGGTAGATAGACATGAAAGAAATTTTAAAGATCATTTAGTCTTATCATACCATTATAAAGGCAAGGAAATGAAGCCTGGGGAGGTTCATATTTTGCTTTACTTTTTCCAGTTTATTGGAATTATTACACTTCAAGCATTTTATCACTACACTGCTCTAGATTCAGCAAAAATATTCTCTTCCAGTATGTCTCGAAAATGATGCATAGATACCATATATATGGATTATCTCATTAAGTCCACTTTTATTCTAGTCTGCAGAAAGTTCCTGACTGGTGCTTAGAAAAACAAGTTAAGAATAGAAGACAATACAGAAATCAAGAGTTTCTAGCCTAGATGGGGAATACTGCCTACTGTTTGCTTTTGAGTAGCTATGAGTTTAAATAATCTTAAATAACTAATTTTTATGTTTAACTGTTCTGCTCTTGGACTTTTAAGAGGAATAGTCTGCTAAACCCTGCTGACCGTATATATTGTTTTGCAGTTCAGTCTGACATAGCAGTTACCAGACAGACTAACAGCTTCTACTCATAAATTTTAGATTATTCATCACCATGATTGAATTGTCCCACTTAAGAAATAAATTACTTTCAGGTTGAATTTGATTTTAAATGTCTAGACACTATTTTTGTGAGCAAGATTGGGGTTTCTTCTCTAACCCGGGTCCTTAAATATGAGCCCGCCATGTGATGAAAACTAAGAATTCTGTTAAAAATGAAACAACTAATTAGAATTCCAGAAAAGATACATTTGGTGGGAAGATCCTTTAGCATCAGTATAGATACTCAGAAATACTAGATGCCATGTTTCACTTGCCAGAAGAACTGGTTTTGGATAATAGTGATTGTGAAGGCAGCTTCTAAACAGCAAGTATGACATCTTTATAAGTTTGTAATATACACTTAGTGTGTGTATTATATTAATAATATAAACTTTACCTAACATTTGTTTTTGAATGAGTAGACATGATAGGAAAGTAGACATGATCCTTTCTTAAGATTAGAAAGAATTTGGGATTTGGGAAAGGGACTAATGGAAGTAAATAGCTTTATTGTATAAACCAAATGTATGCAGGTTAACTTCATTGCTCTAAGAAAAATCGTCAGGCCAAATGTAGTTCTAAAATTTGTATTATAAAGCCTTCGTTTAAGAAAATTAACTTTAATGAGAGTTAATGGAAAAATCTGAAAATCTTAGTGATGATTAATGCCAAGCTCCTGCACTCCAGTTTTTTTCCATTATTAAGTATTATCATCTCTAATGAAATCTTTACCTTCTGGAATCTAGAGGATTCTTCTGGAAGGTGGAGTGTGTTCTCATGTTGGAATTTTAAATTAATGTGTGTTAACCCATAGAAATACTGCAAGATTGGAAAAATTAAAACTGCAAACTCCCCCAGATTCCTTAAGACCCTGATCTCATAGGAGTAGAGGAAATATGTGTCTTCAACTGAGATATTCATAAAACAGAAGATCACTAACTTAACCATAATTATCTTCACTATATTTCTCTTAAAAATTTAACATTTAAGTTATAAAAAATAAATGCCCTATAATAATAAATGCCTTATGATAGTAATCTGACCCAGCAAATCCACTACTGGGTATATACCCTGTGTCTGTGTATGTGTGTCTTTGTGTGTGTGTACTTAATTGCTCAGTCATGTGCAACTCTTTGTGACCCCATGAATGTAGCCCGCCACGCTCCTCTGTCCGTGGAATTTTCCAGGCAAGAATACAGAGTGGGTTGCCGTTTCCTACTCCAGGGAATCTTCTGACCCAGGGATCAAACCTGCATCTCTTGCATTGGCAAGTGAATTATTTATTACTACCTTGAAAAAACCATAATTCAAAAAGACACACACCCCAGTCTTCATTGTAGCACTGTTTACAATAGCCAGGACATGGAAGCAACCTATATGTCTAGTTTACAAACAAATGGATAAAGAAGGTGTGGTACATATATACAATGGAATATTACTCAGCCATAAAAAGGAATGAAGTTGGGTCATTTGTAGATACATGGATGAACCTTGAGTCTGTCATACAGAGTGAAGTAAGTCAGAAATAGAAAAACAAATGTCATATTAACACATGTATGTGGCATCTAGAAAAAAACGGTACAGAAGAACCTATTTGTAGGAATGAAGGTACAGATGTAGAGAACAGATGTGGACATGGAGTGGGGATTAGGGGAGTGAGCTGAACTGGGAGACTGAGATTGACATGTACACTACCATGTGTGAAATAGCTAGTGGGAAAAAACTGCTGTACAGTTTAGGAGCTCAGCTCGTTGCTCTGTGGTGACCTAGTGGGTGGGAATGTGGGGGCTGGGTGGGATCGAGGTCCAAGAAGAACGGGGACATATGTATACATATGGCTGATTCACTTCATTGTACAGCAGAAATTAACACAACATTGTAAGGCAACTATATCCCAGTTTAAAAATAATAACATATCATGTTCTCTCTTGCTAATCTTCATCAAATGAAAATTATAACCCCCTTAAGCTCAATTTCAGGACGCTTTCAGGCTCCCATCAATCTAACTTTTTTTTAATCTTACAACAAAAGTTCTTCTGATAATGATTTGACTGATAAGGGAAGCAGGGTGGGAGTAGGTTTGTTTACCCAACATTAAGGTCCTTCAGTCACATATTAATAATAATGTGTGTGTGTGTTCCAGAGTGTAGTGTCTAAGTCTCTAGTCAGAGCTCTGCTAAACATGGAGAATCTTCATGTAGGGACCAATGTTTCAGGATAGGAAAGAGAAAGAAAGGGAAAGGAAGTCTAGATAAAAGTTTATAAACTTAAAAAGTGAAATTTTAAAATGATTTCTGGAAATTTAGGCTTCTTCTTTAGGATAGTATCTTGTGAATGAGGACCCATTCAAATACATTCCTCATATCATCTACTAAATTAGTGCATTTGTACAGAATATTACCTGGCAGCATTGTTTGATATAGGGAATCTAGGAAATAGGGTTGGTTCTTTGTGAACAAATATGTAATCAAAGTAATAATCTCTCAGAGGTTTTAATCTAGTACCTCAAATTAACTCTGCAGACATGTTTTAAATTTTTTCCTCATGCTGCTTAAAATATTTTGAATTGTTTTTCAATATTTTTCAAGTGTGATTTTCCATATTTAAAAATTATATTTCTGTAGCAACAACAGTTGGCTGGAGCTAACTAGTTGCCATTCTCTTTGGTCAGTAGTGACCTGTTTTTCATTTCAGTTCAGTTCAGTCGCTCAGTTGTGTCCGACTCTGCAACCCCATGAATCGCAGCACTCCAGGCCTCCCTGTCCATCACCAACTCCTGGAGTTCACCCAAACTCACGTCCATCGAGTCGGTGATGCCATCCAGCCGTCTCATCCTCTGTCGTCCCCTTCTCCTCCTGCCCCCAATCCCTCCCAGCATCAGGGTGTTTTCCAATGAGTCAACTCTTCACATGAGGTGGCCAAAGTACTAGTGCCTCTCAGTTCCCTTCCTCCTACTCTTTCTCCCATCCAGATAGCTGTAGACAGTTTGTATGCCCTGTGCCTTTCTACTATTTGATGATCTCAGTTGTAGCGGAACCTCTTAAGTTAGATCGTCATGCCTCATAGTATTTGAGTTGATGACCTCTCAGCTTCTGAATGCAATTAAACTCCTGCTATGAAAGGGAAGAGTTGTTGGCATTAGCTGGTTTATCTTAATGACTTCAGCAATCTGATGGCTCAGATGGTAAAGAATCTGCCTGCGATGCAGAGACCTTGTTTGATCCCTGGGTCAGGAAGATCCCCTGGAGAAGGGAACAGCTACCCACTCCAGTATTCTGGCCTGGAGAATTCCATGGACAGTATAGTCCATGGGGTCGCAAAGAGTCAGACACAACTGAGCGATTTTCACTTTCCAGCAGTCGTATGTCCTTTGGTACACTGTTTTATGAACAAGTGGAAGCAGATGAAAGATAATTTTATTCTATACTCTTATGCTGCCCTTTCACTAGTGTAACTGGAACTAAGAAAGACAAGACAGTACTACAGAACAGATGTAAACATGAACTTGGTGAATTCTCCTGGTTCAAACATTCTTTGTGAAAATGTCTGATGGTTCCAGAAAATACCAGTATTTTATTACCTGTGTTTTTTCCCAAATGAACCGTGAACTTCTTTGGAAATACAGTGACTCTCAACATTGAAGGAGAACTTCTTCATGTAGGAACTCTAAATGACATTATGAATACTTCTTTTTAAAAATTTCCACTGTAATATTTGTCTTAAAAGATCGAAATGTACTGAAAGAATACAGTGCCAGAAATCACAATTTTTAATCTCTTCCTTCATACCATAGTATATCAAAAGGATTTTAGGTACACATTATTAATGATTTATCTTTGTTTTGATTTTTCCTAACATGGTTTAGTTCGCATAGTTAAACTTACAATTCAAGTTTCTAAATTCCCAAGGCTTCCTTTGGATGCCAGCATTAATCAAAGGGTTCTTCATTTGAAAGGAAGACTGTGCTGCACTTGGCAACGATTCAAATGCAGTAAAGCTTGGTCCTTTCAAACTATGAGTGGAGATAATTGAAGCATAAACCATTTAATGTTTTTGCACACACTTGACTGTGTATTTTGAGAAGAAAGTGCATGTACATTGACTATTTTCACTATTTTACTTGTTAAAAGAATCTAATGAACAAGGATTCAATTGACTTTGGGACTTATATCTTGAATTTTTCACTAACTCATAATGCCGTCTTTTGATACAGCTGATTTCTTCAAATGAATGCCAGTGATGTCAGCTATCATCATAATATTTCTGTTAGCATTTTAATATTAGTTTTCAAAATGAGAAAGGCAAACCCATATCCAGAATATATAGCTTTACTCCTGTAAAATGAGTTGTTGCCACTTCTACAGTAGATGAGATCCAGTGTAATCGCCATATCCCCAACTCCTTATTGTTTCTCATTCTGCACCCCATCTTTTCTACCCACTCCTCAACCCCTACCCTCACAGTATAGTCTCATACTTACTGTCCTGGTTCCTGTCAGTGCTTGTTAGCTAGGTACTGCACTTAATTCAGGCTATAGTCCCTTTCTCCCTCAAATGACCATCACATTCCTAGTCAAGTTATCTTGTACTGAACCCATTTTTGGCTTAATGGCAGCAGAGAAGATGGGACAGACTGCAAGAAGTGAGAGCAGTGTTGCCTAATGGGGTAGAAAATTTTTTCAGCAAGAGAGCTAGCCTTTAGGGGTAATTTCTCCATCATCTTCAAATGAGAGAATGTTAGCCTTTAACAGTCCACTTCTGAAGGCTCTGAAAATCCATTCAAGTGAATCTGGGGATTCAGGATTTTCATATTATCAACTAGGTGTTCCTATCCCATGGGTCTAGTATCATTTTTTACTGTCTAAGGCTCTAACCTTAATATAGCAGACCTGCTTAAGTTGAGAATTTAACCTTCTTGTCTATAGCCATACCACCGTGAACACACCCCATCTTGGAAGATTAGCTAACCTTGATACTAATCTTAATTATTAAGCTAATCTTAATACTAATCTTGATTAGTACTTGGATTTAACCTTCAGAGCTCTTCTAGGCCCTCACTCAGAGTTCTTCTGCTCTTACCATTAAGACCATTAACTTCTGGTCTTATTTCCTTGCCCTTCAGGATAGAGGTAAAAACCTCTTGTTTTGCTCCCCAAGAGGCTTTCCTTGCCCTTTAGGATAGAAGTAAAAACCTCTTGTTTTGCTCCCCAGCAGGCTTTCACACTTAGCTTTTAATATTTATTACTTATGCTCAGGCTTTGTATCTTTCCTGTTTCCTGAGTTGAGCTTTGCAAAAGCCATCTTAATTCTATTGTCTTTATTTGTCGTTGTGCAGTCTTTAAATTGTGTCCAAATCTTTGCAGCCGCATGGACTACAGCATGCCAGGCTCGCCTGTCCATCACTGTCTCCTGGAGTTTGCTCAAATTCATGACCATTGTGTCGGTGATGCTATCTAACCATCTCACTCTCTGCCACCCCTTTCTCCTTTGGCCTTCAATCTTTCCCAGCATCACAGTCTTTCCAGTGAGTTGGCATCAGGTGGCCAAAGTAATAGAGCTTCAGTTTTAGCATCAGTCCTTCCAATGAGTATTTGGGGTTGATTTCCTTTAGGATTGACTGATCTCCTTATGGCCCAAGGGACTCTCAAGAGTTCTCACCACAATTCGAAAGCATCAGCTCTTCAGCACTCAGCTTTCTTTATGGTCCAACTCTCACATCTACACATGACTAATGGAAAACCTATAGCTTTGATCAAATGGACTTTTGTATACAATGTGATGTCTCTTTTTAATACACTATCTAGCTTTGTCATTGCTTTTCTTCCAGGGAGCAAGTGTCTTTTAATTTCATGGCTACAGTCCCCATCCACAATGATTTTGGAGTCTAAGAAAATTAAATATGTCACTGCTTCCACTTTTTCCTCTTCTGTTTACCATGAAGTGATGGGACTAGTTGCCGTGATATTAGTTTTTTGAATGTTGAGTTTCAAGCCAGCTTTTTTATGATCCCCTTTCCCCCTCATCAATAGGCTCTTTTATTCCTCTTCACTTTCTGCCATTAGGGAGGTATCATCTGCATACCTGAGGTTATTGATATTTCTCCCAGCAATCTTGATACCAGCTTGTGATTCATCCAGCCCAGCATTTCATATGATGTACTCTGCATGTAAGTTAAATTAAGCAGGATGACAATATACAGTTTTGAGGAGTCTCAGTGACATGTCATAGCATCCGTTAGTTTCATTGAGTACATTTCCTTTAATTTTATCGTGTACAATACTCTTAACCGTATAGGATGGTAAGAACTTTATTGCTTTGTTGACCAAAATTTTTTTCAAGCTGTTATTCTCATTCAGTCAAACTCTGAGGCGTTATTCTGCATATTGAGTTGTTATTAAATAATTGTCTCAATTTTTATTTCTTTGCAAAATGAATTATTTTTCTGTAACTCCTTTATATAATTGAATGATGAAATGAATTTTTTAAAATATCTGATTTATAAGGTACTTCCAGTCCCTCATCTTACTTTACTATTTTTCAAAGTCTTATTAAATAACTAGTGAAGCTGTGAAAATAGAATCAACAAACATCGTGGGAGTAGCAAGAAATGAGCCTAGAAATGTAGGTAGGTAGGCTTTCACCTGACAGATGAGATTTACCCTATATCCTGGAAGAGAAAGAATGAGATCAAATTTGCACTTTTCTATTTTAATCATGCTGATGACAGTGTGAAGGATCCATGGGTGAAGGAGAGAAGATTGATTGTAGGTATGTCATCTTGCAAATCACAGATACTGTTTGGGAGTTTTCCTAGTGGAGTATGGAAATAAACACTTCATTAGGAGTATATGATTAAACAGATTAAAGAAATTACCATTACAAAAGACTATATTTCAGACTTTCCTTATGGTATAGTGGATAAGAATGCACCTGCTGATGCAGGGGACATGGGTTTGATCCCTTACCTGGGCATATTCCACATGCTCCAGAGCAACCACGTCTATGTGCCACAGCTACTGAACTGTTGCTCTAGAGTCCGAAAGCTGCAACTACTGAGACCATACGCTCTAGATCTTATTCTTTGCAACAAGAGAAGTTCATGCAACACAAAGAAGAGTAGCCTCCACTTGCCCCACTTGCAGCAACAAAGACCCAATGCAACCAGAAATAAATAAAAAGTCCAAATTAACCAAAGATTAAAAAAAAACCCTACATATTTGTATTCATAGGCAAAGCATCTTTAGTGTGGTGAAAATAAATGTAGAGATATTTGCTACATTGACATAGACAATTGTTCCACTTTTCAGAGTTAGTTTTGGGTTCAGCTGGGCTTCCCAGGTGGTGCTAGTGGTAAAGAACTCACCTACCAGTTCAGGAGACTGAAAAGATGCAGGTTCCATCCCTGGGTTGGGAAGATCCCCTGAAGGAGGACATAGCAACCCATTCCAGTATTCTTGTCTGGAGAATCCCTATGGACAGACTAACCTGGCTGGTTACAGTCCAAGGGTTGCAAACAGTTGGATGTGACTGAAGCAGCTTTAGCACTCAGGTACGCAAGCAGCACACACAATAATAAAGTTAACAAGTTACTTAGCCTTCAGAGGGTTCTATGAAAATCTTTATCATTATGATTATTACATAAATCAGCTTCATTAAATTCGTATGAAGCCTTTACAGAAAACATATGAATGATAGTTTGCTAAATGTATTTAATGGGATGAAAAAGAAAACCTTTTCTTTGAGATAGTCATGATCTTTATACCACTTTCATCTTTTAAAAGTGTGGAAGGATGTCATTTTAATATTCCTTTGAGTCAGCTCATCATTCTAAAACTTCCATATTCATTAAATAAAATTGGCATTACACAAAGGTAATAAATGATGCTGCTAGAGTAGACTTGCAGATTACCTGGCCTTTGCATTAATAGGTTGTTTGATTTGAATGTCAACCTACTGTTTTTCAAACCATCTTTTTTAAATTCTTGCACTTTTTAATAACACTTTTTAGTTGAAATATATGGAAATAATTGTACTACTTAAAATTTGAAATACAATTTATTGCTCAGTTAACATGTGTGCTAATGATTGTAGGTGCTGTAATACTATTATTTAAAATAATGCTGAAATTCAGTGGAGACGCAGACATAGAGACCAGACTTGTGGACAAAGTAGAGGAAGAGCAGGGTGGGATGCTTTGAGAGAGTAGCATTGAAACATATACATTACCATATGTGAAATAGATTGCCAGTCGGAATTTTCTATGTGACACAGGGAGCTCAAACCCAGTGCTGCATGACAACCTAGAGGGGGTGGGATGGGGTAGGAGGTGGGAGGGAGATTCAAGAGGAAGGGCAGATATGTATACCTATGGCTGATTCATGTTAATGTATGGGATTAAACCAATACAGTGCTGTAAAACAGTTACTCTCCAATTTAAAATAATAATTTTTAAAAATAATAATACTGAAACATGACTATGATAAATAGTAAAGTGTTGCTTTTAGAGTGAGAAAGCAAAAATGTGATTATGATTAGACTATCTTTTAAAAAAATATAGCCTGTCTTAAAATGTGTAAGATATAAAAGTAGTACACATAATTGTTTTTAAAAGTAAAGAACAGAGGAGGAACAAGATGGCGGAGCAGTAGGTGGATGTGGAGTACATTTCTCTCCACGGATACATCAGGAGTACACCTTCAGACACAGAAGTGCATGCAGAACACCAGCTGAGAGTGGACAGGAGTACCTGACCAGTGGAAAAGAATATATAGAACCATGCAAAACTTGGTAGGACAAAGGAACTAGGGGGAAAAGGGAGTGAGTGTTAGTAGGACTGGACTGCCCTCAGTGGGTGGGGGAACTGAAGCAGCAGTCCGATCCCCACATCGGGGCAAGTGTCTGAGTCAGAGGAGAAACATTTAAGGCTGAGAGTGAAAAAGCTGATCTGTGAAAGCCTAAATGGAATGAGAATCAGAGTACTTGCTGCAGCCATACATACCCCAGACAAAAATGCTGGTCCCCTGGAAGGCGCAGCAGCTGGGAGCTGGAGTTTAGGGATTGTGGATCAACCCCAGGGTGAGGGCTGCTGTTGACTGCAGAGAGACAGATTGAGGGGATGTGAAGTAGGAGTTCGTGGTGGGAAATGCTAGTGGAGGAAAGCCAGGCAGTCATGGAAGCAAGGCAGTACTGCTGAGTCATGCATAGGGGGTGAAGCCATCACTATAGCCTCTCTCTCCCCACATGCCAGCATTGGCAGCTGAACAAGAGAGAGGCTGGCCTATTAAATGCCTGATGCATTTGAGTACAGAGTAGGACCCCACCCAAGGTGCTCCTCCAAGTGACTGATGCACCGAACTACAGAGTAGGGCCCCACCCAGAGTGCCCTTTTAAGTGCCTGAAGCGCCAGTCTACAGAGTGGGACCCCAGCCAGGAGGGCCCCCTCTATGTGCCTGACTCGCGAAACTACAGAGAAGGACCCTAGGCAAGGGAGCCCTCTAAGGGCCTATACAGGCAGAGCTAGAGAGAAAGTTTGGCCCAAGAAACCTTCTGATCACCAGCTACAAGAGGCTTGGAAAAAGACCATAGGGCCATAACTCCTGTGGCGGAGGCAGTCCTTGTCCCTGCACAGTTGGTACCGCCAGAGTCCCCATGAGCCAAGAAGCTGCACCACCTGCACGCTCAACTCTCACTGAGGCAGAGCTGCCACAGGCAAAAAAGTCTTGCCTCTATGCATGCAGGATAGCTTTGGTTGTGTCCAATTCTTTGCGACCCTGTAGACTGTGGCCTGCCAGGCTTCTCTGTCATGGAGGGGGCTTCTCCAAGAAAGAATACTGGAGCATATTGGCCAATAGTGGTTGCCATACCCTTCTAGAGCACTATATTTCCTACTGCCCTAGCTGCCAAACCCCCTGGATACCTGGTGCTGCCAGACCCCTGCAACCCAAGCAACTGTAGCACATTTACACCTGGCTCTCACAGGTTAAACCCAAGTCCTCTGGAGCAGCCTTAGGAGGAAACCGCTGTGGACGACCCACATGTAGAGGTGGAAATAAAACCACAGTTGAAACTCAGGGGCAGTGTGGCTAAGGAAGAAGACCCAAAACATTCGCATCAGCTGTACAGTTCGGTTCAGTTCAGTCGCTCAGTCATGTCCTACTCTTTGCGACTCCATGGACTGCAACACACCAGGCCTCCCTGTCCATCACCAGCTCTCGGAGCTTACTCAAACTCATGTCCATTGAGTCAGTGATGCCATCCAACCGTCTCATCCTCTGTCATCCTCTTCTCCTCCCGCCTTCAATCTTTCCCAGCATCAGGGTCTTTTCAAATGAGTCAGTTCTTCACATCAGGTAGCCACAGTATTGCAGTTTCAGCTTCAGCATCAGTCCTTCCAATGAATATTCAGGACTGCTTTCCTTTAGAATGGACTGATTGGATCTCCTTGCTGTCCAAGGGACTCTTAAGAGTCTTCTCCAACACCATGGTTGAAAAGCATCCGTTCTTCAGTGCTCAGCTTTTTTCATAGTCCAACTCTCACATCCGTACTTGACAGCTGGAAAAACTATAGCTTTTACTAGACGGACCTTTGTTGGCAAAGTAATATCTGCTTTTTAATATGCTGTCTAGGTTCAAGCTGCACATTAAATCCACACAATCAACTAGGTAGACTCTCTGTCCGTGGAATATATAAAAGGCCATTGAGAGCTCCTACAAAAGAAAACATACTAGTTCTGATAGCTGTGGACATTGGCGGCCGAGAACACACAGGAGTAAGACCAGATTAGAATCTGAGCTGCGTCCACAGCAGGTCCAGGGACCAGCACAGTATTGGAGGTCATCCTAAGGTGGACTGTGACTCCCAGCAAGGCAAAGAACTCTGACAGCAGTGATTGAACAAAAATATTTATTATTCCTTTTTTTTTTTAACTTGTTCTGTAGATTCTTTTGTATTTTTTTTCCCTTTTTTCCCCTTCTCTTGTAGTTGTCGATTTTATTAGCACTAATAAATCCAGTTAAACTTTTGAGCTTTTTTTTTTTTTCTTTTTCCTCAGTCACATTTTTATTGTTTTCATAAACCTCTGCTTCTGTGTTGGGCTTTTGCAGGTCTCTGCAGTTTTCCTCTTTTTGTTTTTCTTTTTGTTTTTTTTTTGATCTCTTTTAAAAATTTTAATTTTTAATTTTTTAAACCCATTATTATTTTTTCTACATTTATTCCTAGTGTTCTTTTCCCCTTGCAGTTAATCTTTAATGTATAGAAATCTTCCTCTATGTCTATTTAATTTTGCGTATCTATTCTTTCCTTTCCTCTCAATGTATTTGTTAGTTTTGTTTGCACTGCTTTATTTCCCACTTGGCACCTTGCTTTAGTTTTGTTTTCCAATTTGTGCTTTAGTTAGTTTTGTTTTTAACTGGTAAATATAATTTTTTATTTCCTATGTTCACTGGGTCAACCTACTATATTTTTGTTGGACTGTGTTGACTTTGCTCTTGGGTGTATATGTGTATATTCCATTATTTTAATTCTAATTTGCCTGATTTTCTAACTGCCATTTGTCTGTGGTTCATCTTTGGTTTCTCATTTTTGGATATTTGTTTTAATCTCACTTAATGCCATAACAAACCACTTGTGGAATCTTTGTTCCCAACCAGAGATCAAGCACTGAGCCTTTGGAATGGTAGCACTGACTACAAGACCCTAGACTACCAGAGAACTAACCCTAGGGAGTATCACATAGTGAGAACTCACACAAAGGAAACCATGTGAATACAAGAACCAGCATCACCCACCCACCAGTAGCACCCTGTGCAGTGGCACCTCATCTGAACAACAAACAAAAATACAAACCCAATATCAGCAGACAGGATTACCACATCACTCAGCCTTGCCCATCAGAGGAAAAACAAACAAAAACTCAGCACAGATCTCACCCTATAGGAAGCTTACACAAACCACTGCACCAGCTTTAGGGGGCAGAAACCAAAAGGAAGAAAGAATTCAACCTTGAAGCCTGGGAAAATTAGACCTCAAACACAATAAGTTTAAAATATATGTAATAAAATAGCAGAGAAATACTACACACATGAAGGAACAAACTAGAAACACAGAAGTCCAAATAAATCAAGAGCAAATAGGCAAAAAAGAATTCAGAATAATGATAGTAAAGATGATGAAAAACCTTGAAAGCAAAATGGAGAAAATGCAAGAATCAATTAACAAAGACCTAGAAGAATTAAAGAATAAACATGCAGAGACAACACAGTTACTAAAATTAAAAATACTCTAGAAGTACTCAATAGCAGACTATCTGAACCAGAAGAATGAATCAGTGAGCTGGAAGATAAAATGGTGGAAATAACTTCTGAAGAGCAAAATAAAGTAAAAAGAATGAAAAGAGCTGAGGACAGTCTCAGAGACTTCTGGGACAATATCAGATGCACCAACATTGAAATTATAGGGGTCCCAGAAGAAAAAGAGAGAAAGGGTATGAGAAAATTTTTGAAGAGATTATAGTTGAAAATTTCCCCAACATGGAAAAGGAAATAGTCAAGCAAGACGAAGAGGCACGAAGAGTCCCATACAGTATAAACCCAAGGAGAAACATACCCAGACACATACTAATCAAACTAACAAAGACTAAACACAAAGTAAGAATATTAAAAGCAGCGATGGAGAAGCAACAAATAACATACAAGGGAAATCCCATACACTTAACAGTTGATCTTTCAACAGAAACTCTGCAGGCCAGAAGGGAATGGCAGGATATATTTAAAATACTGAAAGGGAAAAATCTACGACCAAGATGAATGTACTCAGCAAGAATCTCATTCAGAATTGATGGAGAAATAAAAAGCTTTTCAGACAAGCAAAAGTTAAGAGAATTCAGTACCACCAAACCAGCTTTACAACAAATGTTAAAGGGACCTATATAGTCAAGAAATACAACAGAAGAAAAAAGATCTACAAAAGCAACCCCAAACAATTAAGAAAATCACAAGTAATCAATAATTACTTTAAATGTAAATGGATTAAATGCTTCAACCAAAAGACACAGACTTGCTGAATGGCTACAAAAACAAGACCCATTTATATGCTGTTTACAAGAAACCTACCTCAGACCTCATGACACATATAGACTGAAAGTGAGAGGATGGAAAAATATACTCCATGCAAATGGGAAGCAAAAGAAAGCTGGAGTAGCAATGCTCATATCAGACAAAATAGACCTTAAAATAAAGAAGATTACAAGAGATAAGATAAAATGATAAGATCATTACACTACATAATGATCAAGGGATCAATCCAAGAGGGAGACAGAACAATTGTAAATGTCTATACGCCCAACATAGGAGCACCTCAATACATAAGACAGACGCTAACAGACCTAAAAGGGGAAATTGACAGTACTGCAATAATAGTAGGAGACTTCAACACCCCACTCTCACCAATGGACAGATCATCAAAACAGAAAATTAATAAGTAAACACAAGTCTTAAATGATACATTAGATGAGCTGGACCTCATTGATATATTCAGGACATTCCATCCAAATGCAGAAGAATACACCTTCTTCTCAAATGCACGTGGAATATTCTCCAGGATAGACCAAATCTTGGGTCACAAATTAAACCTCACTAAATTTAAGAAAGTTGAAATCATTTCAATCATCTTCTCTGACCACAGTGATATGAGACTAGATATCAATTACAAGAAAAAAACTGTAAGAAACACAAACACATGAAGATTAAACAACATATTTCTAAATAACCAACAGGTTACTGAAGAAATCAAAAGGAAAGTCAAAAAATCTCTAGAAAGAAATGACAATGGAAATACGACAACTCAAAACCTATGGGATGGAGCAAAAGCATTCCTGAGAGGAAAGATAGCAATACAGTCCTACCTCAAGAAACAAGAAAAACATCGAATAGACAACCTAAATTTACAGCTAAAACAACTGGATAAAGAAGAACAGAAAAGCCCCAAAATTAGTCGAAGGAAAGAAATCATAAAGATCTGAGCAGAAATAAATGCAAAAGGAATGGAAGAAACATTAGTAAAGATTAATAAAACTAAAAGCTGGTTCTTTGAGAAGATAAACAAAATTGACAAACCTTTAGCCAGACTCATGAAGAAAAAAAAAAGACAAAAATCAAATCAAAATTAGAAATAAAAAAGGAGAGATTACAACAGATAATTCAGAAATACAAAGGATTATAAGAGACTATTATGAACAACTATACGGCAATGAAATAGATAACTTGGAAGAAATGGACAGATTCTTAGAAAAGTTCAATCTTCCAAGCCTGAACCAGGAATAAATAGAAATTATAAACAATTACAAGCACTGAAATTGAAGCTGTGATCCAAAATCTCCCAAAAAACAAAAGCCCAGGACCACATGACTTTACAGGAGAATTCTTTCAGATATTTAGAGAAGAGCTATGCTGGATCATCGAAGAAGCCAGAGTTCAAGAAAAACATCTATGTCTGCTTTATTGACTATGCCAAAGCCTTTGACTGTGTGGATCACAATAAACTGTGGAAAATTCTGAAAGAGATGGGGATACCAGACCACCTGACCTGCCTCTTGAGAAACCTATATGCAGGTCAGGAAGCAAAAGTTAGAACTGGACGTGGAACAACAGACTGGTTCCAAATAGGAAAAGGAGTACGTCAAGTCTGTATACAGTCACCCTGCTTATTTAACTTATATGCAGAGTACATCATGAGAAACGCTGGGCTGGAAGAAGCACAAGCTGGAATCAACATTGTGGGAAGAAATATGAATAACTTCAGATATGCAGGTGACACCACCCTTATGGCAGAAAGTGAAGAGGAACTCAAAAGCCTCTTGATGAAAGTGAAAGAGGAGAATGAAAAAGTTGGCTTAAAGCTCAACATTCAGAAAACAAAGATCATGGCATATGGTCCCATCACTTCATGGGGAATAGATGGGGAAACAGTGGAAACAGTATCAGACTTTATTTTCTTGGGCTCCAAAATCACTACAGATGGTGACTGCAGCCATGAAATTAAAAGACACTCCTTGGAAGGAAAGTTATGACTAACCTGGATAGCATATTGAAAAGCAGAGACATTACTTTGCCAATAAAGGTCCGTCTAGTCAAGGCTATGGTTTTTCCAGTGGTCATGTATGGATGTGAGAGTTGGACTGTGAAGAAGGCTGAGTGCCGAAGAATTGATGCTTTTGAACTGTGGTACTGTACAAGACTTGCAAGTCCCTTGGACTGCAAGGAGATCCAACCAGTCCATTCTAAAGGGGACCAGCCCTGGGTGTTCATTGGAAGGACTGATGCTGAGGCTGAAACTCCAATATTTTGGCCACCTGATGCAGAGAGTTGACTCATTGGAAAAGACCCTGATGCTGAGAGGGATGGGGGGCAGGAAGAAAAGGGGTCGACAAAGGATGAGATGGCTGGATGGCATCACTGACTCAATGCACATGAGTTTCGGTGAACTCCGGCAGTTGGTGATGGACAGGAAGGCCTGGCATGCTGCTATTCATGGGTTACAAAGGGTGGGACATGACTGAGCGACTGAACTGAACTGAAGGAAACAAATCAAAGAAAACATAAATAGTTGGAGAGATATTCCATGTTCCTGGGTAGGAAGAATCAATATTGTGAAAATGACTGTACTACCAAATGCAATCTACAGATTCAGTGTTCAGTTCAGTTCAGTTCAGTCACTCAGTCATGTCTGACTCTTTGTGACCTTTGTGACCCCATGAATCACAGCACGCCAGGCCTCCCTGTCCATCACCAACTCCTGGAGTTCACCCAGACTCACGTCCATCGAGTCATGATGCCATCCAGCCATCTCATCCTCTGTTGTCCCCTTCTCCTCCTGCCCCCAATCCCTCCCAGCATCAGTCTTTTCCAATGAGTCAACTCTTCGCATGAGGTGGCCAAAGTACTGGAATTTCAGCTTTAGCATCATTCCCTCCAAAGAAATCCCAGGGCTGATCTCCTTCAGAATGGAGTGGTTGGATCTC
>NW_011494764.1:2792818-2802048 GCF_000754665.1 Bison bison bison
CTCCTCCTGCCCCCAATCCCTCCCAGCATCAGTCTTTTCCAATGAGTCAACTCTTCGCATGAGGTGGCCAAAGTACTGGAATTTCAGCTTTAGCATCATTCCCTCCAAAGAAATCCCAGGGCTGATCTCCTTCAGAATGGAGTGGTTGGATCTCCTTGCAGTCCAAGGGACTCTCAAGAGTCTTTTCCAACACCACAGTTCAAAAGCATCAATTCTTCAGCGCTCAGCCTTCTTCACAGTCCAACTCTCACATCCATACATGTCCACTGGAAAAACCATAGCCTTGACTAGACGAACCTTTGTTGGCAAAGTAGTGTGATCCCTATCAAATTACCAATCACATTTTTCACAGTACTAGAACCAAAACTTTCACAATTCATATCGAAACACAAAAGACCCCAAATGGCCAAAGCAGTCTTGAGAAAGAAAAATGGAGCTTGAAGAATCAACCTTCCTGAGTTCAGATTATACTACAAAGCTACAGTCATCAAGACAGAATGGTACTGGCACAAAAACAGAAATATTGACCAGGAGAACAAGATAGAAATCCCTGAAATAAACTCATGCACCTATGGGTACCTTATTTAACAAAGGAGTCAAGAGTATACAATGCAGCAAATTCAGCCTCTTCAATAAATGGTGCTGGGAAACCTGGACAGCTACGTGTAAAAGAATGAAACTGGAACACTTCCTAACACTATACACAAAGATAAACTCAAAATGGATTAAAGACCTAAATGTATGACCAGAAACTATAAAGTTCTTAGAGGAAAACATAGGTAGAACACTCAATGACATAAATCTCAGCAAGATCCTCTATGACCCACCTCCTAGAGTAACAGAAATAAAAAACAAAAGGAAACAAATGGGACCTGATCAAACTTAAAAGCGTTTACCCAGCAAGGTGAAAAGACAACCCTTAGAATGGGAAGAAATAATAGCAAATGAAACAACTGGCAAAGTATTAATTTCCAAAATATACAAGCAGTTCATACAACTCAATGCCAGAAAAACAAACAGCCCAATCAAAAAGTGGGAAGAAGACCTAAACAGACATTTCTCCAAAGAAGACATACAGATGGCTAACAAGCACATGAAAAGATGCTCAACATCACTCATTAGAGAAATGCAAATCAAACCTCACAACTGTCAGAATGGCCATCATCAAAAAGTCTATATACAGTAAATGTTGGAGAGGTTATGGAGAAAAGGGAATGCTCTTGCACTTTTGGTGGGAATGTAAATTGATATAGCCACTATGGAAGATGGTATGGAGATTCCTTTAAAAACTAGGAATAAAACCACCATATGACCCAGCAATCCCACTCCTAGGCATTATACCTTGAGGAAATTGAAATTGAAAGAGACTCATGTATCCCATTGTTCATTGCAGCACTATTTACAATACCTAGAACATCGAAGCAGCCTAGATGTCCATCAACAGATGAATGGATAAAGAAGTAATGGTACAATGGAATATTACTCGGCCATAAAAAGGAACGCCATTTGAGTCAGTTCTAATGAGGTGGATGAACCTAGAACCTATTATACAGAGTGTAGTAGGTCAGAAAGAGAAGGATAAATATCATATCCTAACACATACATATGGAATCTAGAAAAATAATACTGAAGAATTTATTTACAGGGCAACAGTGGAGAAACAGAGAATAGACTTATGGACATGGGAAGAGGGGAGGAGAGGGTGAGATGTATGGCAAGAGTAACATGGAAACTTGCATTACCATATGTAAAACAGATAGCAGCAAGAATTTGCTGTATGGCTCAGGAAACTTCAGGTCTGTATCAATCTAGAGGAGTGGGATGGGGAGGGAGATGGGAAGGAGGTTCAAAAGAGAGGGGATATATGTATACCTATGGCTAATTCATGTTGAGATTTGACAGTAAACAGCGAAATTCTGTAAAGCAATTAGCCTTCAAAAAGATAAATTAATTAAAAAATATAAAATGTTTAAAAAGATGCGTTTAATTGCATCATTGTGTAGGGTAGCTGCTGCTGCTGCTAAGTCACTTCAGTCGTGTCCGACTCTGTACGATCCCAGAGACGGCAGCCTACCAGTCTTCCCCGTCCCTGGGATTCTCCAGGCAAGAACACTGGAGTGGGTTGCCATTTCCTTCTCCAATGCATGAAAGTGAAAAGTGAAAGTGAAGTCGCTCAGTCGTTCCCGACTCCTAGCGACCCCGTGGACTGCAGCCTACCAGGCTCCTCTGTCCATGGATTTTCCAGGCAAGAGTACTGGAGTGGGATGCCATTGCCTTCTCCAGTGTAGGGTAGCACTGATCCCTAAAACATATTTTTGTTGTTTCATTCTATGATTGTTACCACTTTCAATCTACGAGAAAGAATATGCAGGTGGTCTTTAATTGTCTTGTTTTCTTTGCTTAGGATGACATATCCATTAGGAAAAGTGGGACTAGCTGTGGAACTATCAATTATCATTATAGAAAAATATTTTTTTAGCTTAAGAGACCTATCTGAGATTTTAATGGTACTTGTAAAAACATTGCTGTAATAAAATGAACTAGAATTATGAAAGAAAAAAAAAGTAAAGAACGCCTTTGAATGACTAGTACTAAATGCTCCCTTTAAATGCATTTTCTTTAATTGTATTAATACAGGGTCATCTGCTTTATTTTCTTTGATGGATCAAGCATGTTAAAATAAAGTTTACAGACTTTGCTGGTGTCCAGCAGTTAAGACTCCACAATTCCACTGCAGGGAGCACAGATTCCATCCCTGGCCAGGGAAATGAGGTCCTACATGCCATGTGCTTAGGCAAAAAAAAAAAAATACTGATAGCATTCCTTGTTGAACTTGCAAGGAGTCACATCACCCATCATTGATGTTGCTTAGATCTAGATCTTATAAACTGTCAATAAGCATCATTTGATATACATAAATATGTGTATATATATATAAAATTTTAAATATGTTTAAATACAACTGTATTATTACTGTTTTATGTATTGTATTTCTTCCGGTTTAAATGTACACATCAGTAACAAAGCTTACAATTCTGTTATTTTCCTCCTAGATTTATTCCTCACGACATTGTCTGCTTCTAGTACCTTCCAGTTTGAGATATGGGAAAATTTGGTAAGAAATCTTTTCTTTTAAGCATTTTTAAATGATGGCTTTCAATGAAAAGCACACAGTTTTAGAAAATAAAATGAAAGTAATCACTTGGTCGATTGATCTCAACAATAAATAGAACAGTTTTAAGAGCTTTTGGTTGCATTGCTGCATTCAAACTGCTGAATATTGCTGAAGGAAATGATTCATTCAGCATCAATTCCTCTGCAGGTTTTTAAGCATGACTGCCAATTAAACCAATCAGTCTGCCCTAATGCGCATGTTAACAGGGACCCTGCTAGGCTGTCAGCTGGTGAGAGAGGTGCCTGTCATTTAATTTGTCAGCATGATGGTTTGTTGAAGAAAACCCCTTTTAAAAAACTTATTTTTCCTCTTTGCCTTCAGGCTTCTATAAAAAAAAAAATAAGAACAACAGTCACTAAATTTATTGCCAAGTTGACCAGGATTAACGAACCTTCCCCAGTAATTTTTTGAATTGCAAGTAGAATATTCCCAAACTGGTGTCATGGTTTTATTTTATTTTTAGCTTGAGGTAGATTATATGAAAGATGAATTAATGCAGAAAAGACTACCCCAAGTTTTAAAATTCAATTATGGGTACAAAATAGAGGATAGGATTTGAGGACAGGCCAAACTGGCCAACTGAGTGACATTCATGAAATAATGGTCAAGTATTAAACCTCACTTTTCTCATGTGGGAAACAGAAGTAGAATGTCTGCTTCATAGACTGTGAAGATTAAAATGAAACAGTGTTTGTAAAGTACCTGGCACACAGTAGACACTTGGCGAATTTTAGTTTGAGATCACTTGATTTCCCAGCTATTTACTCTAGATTGTCTCTTATTCAATCTAGATTAAACCCATTGCATTTTAAGAGATTTTTGTTAAAGTACTCATGAACAATAAATAGATCTTAAAAATTGTAAAGCACAAGCCCATGGAAGAAGATTCATTATTTGCCATCTCTTATAGCAGAGTCATAACTCAGATTTCTTCATAGGAGGAAACTAGGAAGAGGGAAAGAGCTTTGTTTAGATAAAATTAGGGCTTTTGAATATTACTAACTACACCCCAACTAAGCAATCTGATCTTTCTTTCTCTTTTAATGAGGCAAGGAGAAAGAAGAAAGACTTCTACACTGGAAAGATTTATCTTTGTTTAATGTACATCTTTTAAAAATATAGTTGTATTTGTTTTTCTGATGATAGATATATGGTTGTTATATTCTTAATGGTTACTGTATATGAAATCTTCCACTAGTAGGGGATATTCATTTTTAGGTGACCTTGAAATCAAGTGAATCTTGAGGTTTTAGAAAGTGAGAAAATCAGTCATTTTGATGGATTATTAATATCCATCTGGGAGAGAAAAGCCTCATTATTAATAAATATATATTTATATAATCAGGGACTACTTTTAAGTATTTTACTTCCTCTCAGCCTAGGCTGATTTAAAGGTAATAAAATGAAGCAACTTTCACTGGAGAAAAATCATGAAGAGACTAGATTTTGGAGAGGGGATCTTTTTTCCCTTTGTTATTTTTTTTAAACAAAATTAATAAATTGTCTATTTGCCAGTAGAGACTAAGGATTCTTCTTGTGGTAAAATAGCTGGATCCACACGGTATTTGTGTTATCAGTAATATAAAACTCATTAGTACAAATTAAGGAGAATGTAGACTCAAAATTAACTAGTTCAGATTAAGTTTTGTAAAATGGGAGAATCATTTTTTAATTAGTGACTGGAGAAGTTGCAGTAACACATTCGTTGACCAAAAAGCCTTCAAAACATATAAAGTCGTATTAGCTAGTAGAGGAATATGAGCTGCAGCAGATCTTTTTAGTCAGCTGTGGTGTGCACAGCCACGGTAGATGCTCTGGGAGATCAGAAACTAACCGAAGACGAGGACGAGGGCGAAGATCTGAGTGTAGGCGACTCTGACTGATGTGATGAGATGTACTAACCCCATGTTACAAGGAGTTAAGAAACAGAGCAGTTGCTTCCATTTGGTAGCAATAACCATAATAATTCTTCTAGCTATGAACCATAACAAAGTTCATACATAACTCACAATTGCCAAAACATGGGAAAAACCTAAATGTCCATTGACAGATGAATGGTTAAAGAAGATGTGGGGGGGAGGGGGTGTGTGTGTGTGTGTCTGTGTATATATATAATGGAATCTTACTCAGAGATAAAAAAGAATGAAATACTGCTATTTGCAGCAACTGGAGATTCTCTACTAAGTGAAGTAAGTCTGATAGACATACATGATATCACTTATATGTGGAATCTAAAATGTGGCACAAATGAATTTACCTATAAATCAAAAATAGACTCACAGACATAGAGATCTGACAGAGTGTGGTTGCTAAAGGGGAGGACTGGAAATTTGGAGTTGTTAAATGCAAACTATTACATTCAGAGTGGATAAACAACAAAGTCCTACTTTATATAGCTCTGTCTAATCTCCTGGGATAAACCAAAATGTAAAGAATATTAAAAAAAGAATGTATATCTGTATATAATGGAGTCACTTTGCTATACAGCAGAGATTGGCACAATACTGTATATCAATTCTACTTTAATTAAAAAAAAAAAAAGAAGGAAGAAGAAAAATCATCCAGCCTAAAAGGGCCAAGACTGAAAATTTCTAACGTAAAGGGTGGTGGGTGTTTATTCATGGGTTTTGATTTGCCATTCTTCTCTTAACTCTTTCTGTTCATGATACTTCTCTGTTCTCTTCCTTGATTTCTAGTCCTACATTTCTAATCATTTTCTTGATATATCTCTTATCTAAAATAATTTCTTTTCCTGCTCCCAATTAGACCTTCCTTTGTGTTTTCTATTACCTTTGTGTTGGTAGGCATTCTGTGTTCTCGTATCTATCCCTTATCTGTCCCTAGCATTCCACTCCTTTAATCATCCATCTGTTTCCCGGGATATAGTAAATTCTACTTATTTCCCCACCTCCAGATTTTCCATCTGATACACAGTATCCAGAGTAATTGGAACAATGAAAGCTCTATTTATCTCACTCTCAGTCCTAAAACCTTTAGGACTTAAGCTTCTCAATAAATTTTTAAAAGATCAAACTACTTAGTTTAGGAGTCAAGGCCTTTGCTGATCTTGTGTAAAGCTATTCTTCTAATCCATATTCTGGCCCAAATCAGCCACTTTCTACTCTATGTCCTCTATTTCCTGTGCATATCCTTTCCCTACTCTTCCTTTTCTTTCAGCCACTAAAATCCTGCTCATCTGCATTAGCCATTTCAAATACCACGTCTTCCTTAAAGCCCTCCCTGATGATCCTGAGTGGACCAAATGGAAGCAACTGCTCTGTTTTTTAACTCCTTGTAACATGGGGTTAGTACATCTCATCACATCAGTCAGAGTTGCCTACACTCAGATCTTCGCCCTCCTCCTCATCTTCCGTTAGTTTCTGATCTCCCACAGCATCTACCGTGGGGCTGTGCACACCACAGCTGACTAAAAAGATTTGCTGCAGCTCATATTCCTCTACTAGCTAATACTGTTTTATATGTTTTTAGGGCTTTTCGGTCAATTAATCTTACTGCAAATTGTCCAGTCACTAATTAAAAATGATCCTCCCATTTTACAAAACTTACACTTATGACAATTCTTACAAAACTTACAACAGTCATTTTATTGTTACAAGAATTGTTATGAACATAGGAGTGCCTATATCTTTTTAAGTTATAGTTTTGTCTGGGTATATGCCCAAGAGTGGGATTGCTGGATCATCTGGAGCTCTGTTTTCTGAGGAACTTCCATACTGTTTTCCAGTGGCTCTACCAATTTACATCCCACCAGCAGTGTAGGTGGGTTCCCTTTTCTCCACGCCCTCTCCAGAATTTTATTGTAGACTTTAATGATGGCCATTCTGATTGGTGTGAGGTGGTCCCTCATCATAGTTTTGATTTGTATTTCCCTAATAATGATGTTGAGCATCTACTGGCCATAGGCCAGATGATTCTTTATTGTGGAGATCTGTCCTTTAACTTGTTTACCAGTATCCCTGGCCTCTGTTCCCTTAGATTCTGGAAGCCACCTCCCACTTGAAACAGTCAAAATATCTCCATACGTTGCCCAGTGTCCTCTGGAGAATAAATACACCTCAAGTCAAGAACCATTGCTTTATGAATAAAGATGTAGATACAATGATAGTCATCATATGTTGCTTCGTGATCATTTTTAACATTATAAATATGGCAGTCTAAATACTAAATATTAAAACCTGCAGGCCAAAGCATAGGTGGTCATCCATGAAAGGATACTTATTACAACATAGCACCTGTGATTGGAATTCAAGCAGAAAATGTCAACTCTCCTGTCAATGGCAGTGTGTTTAGCTGCTTCAGTGATGGATAGCAGATATAATAGTATTACTACTAGCATTCCTGGTCAATAATTGTTAATGTTGACTAAGTACATATTTGTGCATATGCTGAACTAGTAAGCACTTTATGTGCATTATTTTACTCATCTTCACAAAAACTTTGTAAAAGTTCATTTTATATAAAAGTAAACAGATGCTTGGAAACGAACAGAAATCATTCTGTCGTTTTTGAGATTGCGTCCAAGTGCTGCATTTCAGACTCTTTTGTTGACCATGATGGCTACTCCATTTCTTCTAAGGGATTCCTGCCCACAGTAGTAGATACAATGGTCATCTGAGTTAAATTCACCCATTCCAGTCCATTTTAGTTCGATGATTCCTAGAATGTCGACGTTCACTCTTGCCATCTCTTGTTTCACCACTGCCAATTTGCCTTGATTCATGGACCTGACATTCCAGGTTCCTATGCAATATTGCTCTTTACAGCATCGGACCTTGCTTCTATCACCAGTCACATCCACAACTGGATATTGTTTTTGCTTTGGCTCCATCCCTTCATTCTTTCTGGAGTTATTTCTCCACTGATCTCCAGTAGCATATTGGGCATCTACCAACCTGGGGAGTTCCTCTTTCAGTATCCTATCATTTTGCCTTTTCATACTGTTCGTGGGGTTCTCAAGGCAAGAATACTGAAGTGGTTTGCCATTCCCTTCTCCAGTGGACCACATTCTGTCAGACCCCTCCACCATAACCTGCCCATCTTGGGTGGCCCCACACAACATGGCTTAGTTTCACTGAGTTAGACAAGGCTGTGGTCCATGTGATTAGATTGACTAGTTTTCTGTGATTATGGTTTGTGTGTCTGCCCTCTGATGCCTCTTGCAACACCTACCTTCTTATCTGGGTTACTCTTACCTTGGACATGGGCAAACCATTGAATATCACAGTAATCCCAAGTCTATGCCTCAACCAGTAACACTGAAGAAGCTAAGGTTGAACGATTCTATGAAGACCTACAAGACCTTTTAGAACACCCAAAAAAGATGTCCTTTTCATTATAGGGAACAGGAATGCAGAAGTAGAAAGTCAAGAAACACCTGGGGTAACAGGCAAATTTGGCCTTGGAATACAGAATGAAGCAGGGCAAAGGCTAATAGAATTTTGCCAAGAGAACACACTGGTCATAGCAAACACCCTCTTCCAACAACACAAGAGAAGACTCTACACATGGACATCACCAGATGGTCAACACCAAAATAAGATTGATTATATTCTTTGCAGGAAAGATGGAGAAGCTCTATACAGTCAGCAAAACAAGACCGGGAGCTGACTGTGGCTCAGATCATGAAATCCTTATTGCCAAATTCAGACTTAAATTGAAGAAAGTGGGGGAAACCACTAGACCATTCAACTATAACCTAAATCAAATAGATTTAAGGGACTATCTCTGATAGACAGAGTGCCTGATGAACTATGGACGGAGGTTTGCGACATTGTACAGGAGACAGGGATCAAGACCATCCCCATGGAAAAGAAATGCAAAAAAGCAAAATGGCTGTCTGGGGAAGCCTTACAAATAGCTGTGAAAAGAAGAGAAGCAAAAAGCAAAGGAGAAAAACAAAGATACAAGCATCTGAATGCAGAGTTCCAAAGAATAGCAAGGAGAGATAAGAAAGCCTTCCTCAGCGATCAATGCAAAGAAATAGAGAAAAACAACAGAATGGGAAAGACTAGAGATCTCTTCAAGAAAATTAGAG
>NW_011494764.1:2802148-2816874 GCF_000754665.1 Bison bison bison
GAAATGGTATGGACCTAACAGAAGCAGAAGATATTAAGAAGTGGCAAGAATACACAGAAGAACTGTACAGAAAAGATCTTCACCACCAAGATAATCACAATGGTGTGATCACTCACTTAGAGCCAGACATCCTGGAATGTGAAGTCAAGTGGGCCTTAGAAAGCATCACTACAAACAAAGCTAGTGGAGGTGATGGAATTCCAGTTGAGCTATTTCAAATCCTGGAAGATGATGCTGGGAAGTGCTGCACTCAATATGCCAGCAAATTTGGGAAGCTCAGCAGTGGCCACAGGACTGGGAAAGGTCAGTTTTCATTCCAATCTGAAAGAAAGGCAATGCCAAGGAATGCTCAAACTACCACACAATTGCACTCACCTCACACACTAGTAAAGTAAGGCTCAAAATTCTCCAAGCTGGGCTTCAGCAGTACGTGAACTGTGAACTTCCAGATGTTTAAGCTGGTTTTAGAAAAGACAGAGGAACCAGAGATCAAATTGCCAACATCCACCAGATCATCGAAAAAATAAGAGAGTTCCAGAAAAACATCTATTTCTGCTTTATTGACTATGCCAAAGCCTTTGACTGTGTGGATCACAGTAAACTTTGGAAAATTCTTTAAGAGATGGGAATACCAGACCATCTGACCTGCCTCTTGAGAAACCTATATGCAGGTCAGGAAGCAACAGTTAGAACTGCATATGAACAACAGACTGGTTCCAAATAGGAAAAGGAGTACGTCTAGGCTGTATATTGTCACCCTGCTTATTTAACTTCTATGCAGAGTACATCATGAGAAACGCTGGACTGGAAGAAGCACAAGCTGGAATCAAGATTGCCGGAAGTAAATATCAATAACCTCAGATATGCAGATGACACCACCCTTATGGCAGAAAGTGAAGAGGAACTAAAAAGCCTCTTGATGGAAGTGAAAGAGGAGAGTGAAAAAGTTGGCTTAAAGCTCAACATTCAGAAAACGAAGACTCATGGCATCCGGTCCCATCACTTCATGGCAAATAGATGGGGAAACAGTGAAAACAGTGTCAGACTTTATTTTGGGGGGGCTCCAAAATCACTGCAGATGGTGATTGCAGCCATGAAATTAAAAACCTAGATAGCATATTCAAAAGCAGAGAGATTACTTTGCCAACAAAGGTCCTTCTAGTCAAAGCTATGGTTTTTCCAGTGGTCGTGTATGGATGTGAAAGTTGGACTGTGAAGAAGGCTGAGCGCCGAATCATTGATGCTTTTGAACTGTGGTGTTAGAGAAGACTCTTGAGAGTCCCTTGGACTGCAAGGAGATCCAACCAGTCCATTCTAAAGGAGATCAGTCCTAGGTATTCTTTGGAAGGAATGATGCTAAAGCTGAAACTCCAGTACTTTGGCCACCTCATGCGAAGAGTTGACTCATTGGAAAAGACTCTGATGCTGGGAGGGATTGGAGGCAGTAGGAGAAGGGGACGACAGAGGATGAGATGGCTGCATGGCATCACCGTCTCAATGGACATGAGTTTGGGTAAACTCTGGGAGTTGGTGATGGACAGGGAGGCCTGGCGTGCTGCGATTCACGGGGTCGCAAAGAGTTGGACACGACTGAGCAACTGAACTGAACTGAAACAGATGCTTACATTAGAACTAGCTTGCTCAGACCTCAAAACTAGAGACAGTGAAGCTAGACTTTGAACTAGGAAGTCTTGTTTCTAAAACTTGGCCCTTTAAATCATTGCACAGACATTCCAGAAACCAATTAGGTGAAAGAATAGGCAAAGGACATAATTGTGGCAGTGAGTTGACCCAGTTTTGAATTGAAGGACTACAGTGAAGGCCAGTAAGAACAGCACAGTACAGAACAGGACACAGTGTAGTAGATGAGTCTGAAATAGCAGCCCATGAAAAAGTATTTGCAGCTCAGAAGCACAGCACTGACATTATAAAATACCTGCATAGAAGTTAAATAAACAAGGTGACAATATACAACCTGTCTTACTCCTTTCCGAATTTTGAACCAGTCCATTGTTCCATATCTGATTCTGACTATTGCTTGTTCATCTGCATACAGGTTTCTCAGGAGACAGGTAATGTGGTCTGGTACTCTAGTCTTTTAAGAATTTTCCAGTTTGTTGTGATGCACACAGTCAAAGGCTTTCATGTAGTAAGTGAAGCAGAAATAGATGTTTTCCTGGAATTCCCTTGCTTTTCATGATTCAAGGAATGTTGGTAATTTGATCTCTGGTTCCTTTCCTCTTCAAAACCCAGCTTGTACGTCTAAAAGCTCTCCATTCACCTACCCTTGAATCTTAGCTTGAAGAATTTTGAGCATAACTTTGCTATCACATAAAATAGGTGCAGTTGTACAGTAGTTTAAGCATCCTTTGATATTACTCTTCTTTGGGATTGGAATGAAAATTGACTTTTTCCAATCCTTTGACCACTGCTGAGTTTTCCAAGTTTGCTGACATATTTGAGTGCAGCACTTTAACAACATCATCTATTGGGGTTTAAATGGCTGGAATTCTGTCACCTCCACTAGCTTTGTTCATAGTAATGCTTGCTAAGCATTGACTTCACCCTCTAGAATATCCAGCTCTAGGTGAGTGACCACATCATTGTAGTTATCCAGGTCGTTAAGACCTGTTTTGTATTATTCTTCTGTGTATTCTTGACACCTTTCCTTAGACTCTTCTGCTTCCATTAGGTCCTTGCCATTTCAGTCCCTTATCATGCTCATCCTTGTGTGAAATGTTCCCTTGATGTTTCCAATTTTCTTGAAGAGATTGCTAGTCTTTCCCATTCTGTTGTTTTCCTCTATTTCTTTGCATTGTTCACTTAAGAAGGCTCTCTTATCTCTCCTTGTTATTCTCTGGACTTCTGCATTCAGTTGGGTATATCTTTCTGTCTCTCTTGCCTTTCACTTCTTTTCTTTGCTCAGCTATTTGTAAAACTTCATCAGGCAACCACTTTGGCTTCTTGCGTTTCTTTTTGTGGGGGGTGGTTTCAGTCACTGCCTCCTGTACAAACTTACAGGAGTTTGTATAAACTTATGTCCATAGTTCTTCAGGCACTCTGTCCACCAAATCTACCATGTGTGCAAGCATACCTTATTTTATTGTGTTTCACTTTATTACACTTCACAGATAATATTTTTTTTGTTTTCCATAAATTGGAAATCTGGCAGCCCTGTGTCAAGTATATCAGCACCGTTTTTTCTGATAGCATTTGGTCACTTCATGTCTTCTATGTCACATTTTGGTAATTCTCACAATATTTCAAACTTTTCCCATAGTATTTAATTTATACTATTGTTCTTTGATGTTGCTATTACAAAAATATTACAACTTGCTAAAGGCTTGCGATGATGGTTAGTATTTTTTTTAACAGTAAAATATTTTTTAATCAAAGTATGTACATTTTTTAGGCATAATGCTATTGCACACTTAATGGAGTACATTATAGTATAACTTTTACATCCACTAGGAAACCAGAATATTCTTGTGCCTTGGTTTATTACAATACTTAGCTTATTGCAGTGATCTTAACCAGAATTTGCCTGTATTTCCAAAATATCCCTGCATCTGGAAACATTTCTAAATATATTTTATTATGTTTAACAGAACTTCACAGGAGTAATTTATTCACTTGAGCCAGTAGAATAGGTTGATATTCAGCTTTATGTAATATGCGGCTGATGTATTTTTAGAGTGGTTTTTCCATTCATTCAAGAAGAATTGTGTCTTCTTTGTACCTGATGCTGCAATCTTTCTAGAATGCAAATTCATTTGACACTTCATTCATAAATTTGGCGACTTTGATGCATCTTTAGTATAACATCAGGTACTCGGCAAGACTAGAGGGGTATCCTAAGTTTTAAGACACTTACATATATAAGATTTCCATAGAAAAATCTTTTAAAAATGTATCAGATACTTTAATAATGGTAAGAGAAACATGTTTCTGCCTGTGAATGATGAAGAGTTAAAATGGCTGGTAGACTGCCTGTCACAAGACAAATGTTACTTACTCACGTTCCTCAGGCATTTAGTCTTAAGCTTTCTGGGTAGCATTGCCTGTCTCTGAAAATTTGGAGATGATTTCTTCAGAAATAACTTACAGATCTGCAGTATCTTTAGAGGAACAAAGGAGAAAAATATTTTAAATTTTTAAAATATTTTTAAATCCATAGTTTTCTATATGAAGCATGTAAGAATCAGGGTTAACACATCAAATAGTTAAAAGAGAAATCAGTGGTGGGAGAAGAGCTTTAAAACTAAGAGCTCAAAACCCAAATGCAGTGTTTTGGTTTATTTTTCTTATGTTCTAATATAAAATTATAGAAAGGAAAGACAATAATTTAAAGAATATTTTTGTAAGCCAGACGGTCTGTTTTGGTAAGAGGACCTGAAGAAAAAGATCTCTGATGAGTTCTCCTTTTTTGTTTAGCTTAGCCACCTCTGGTTTGGACACATCAGCTATTGTACTCCTTTGCTCCCTTTCTGATAGTGTTGGTAATGAATGCACCATTAAAGATGAATGTAATTCTCATCTAATTTGAATATCTTTACCTAATTAACCCCTAGCAAAATCTTCTTTCTTGAAATCTGTAAAATATAGTATCTTTCCTACTTACTCCTACCACTTATAAGTCTGACTTACATTTTATCTTCCAACTGGACTGTCAGCTCTTTCGGGTAGAAACTATTTTATATACTTCTTTGGACTTCCCTTGTGGCTCAGCTGATAAAGAATCCACCTGCAATCCAGGAGACTAGGGTTTGATCCCTGGGTTAGGAAGATACCCTGGAGAAGGGAAAGGCTACCCACGCCAGTATTCTGGCCTGGAGAATTTCATGGACTGAATAGTCCATGGGGTTGCGAAGAGTCGGACATGACTGAGCGACTTTCACTTATATTCCCAAAACCTTCCATGGTACTTGAAAGTAGGAGACACTCATTCTGTCTGAAATTATGATGATGATTTAGGAAAGAGTGCTTCCCAAGTGGTGCTAGTGGTAAAGAACCTACCTTCCAATTCAGGAAACATAAGAGATCCCCTGGAGAAGGAAATGGCAACCCACTCCAGTATCCTTGCCTGGAAAATCCTATGGACAGAGGAGCTTAGCGGGCTCTGGGTCTCAAAGAGTCGGACACAACTAAAGTGACTTAGCACACAGCACACACACATCATACCTGACGGTTTCACAGAGGCTCATTGGTAAAGAATTCACATGCCAAGTAGGAGATGCGGGTTCAATCCCTGGGTCAGGAATGTCCCCCAGAGAATGAAAAGGCAACCCACTCCAGTATGCTTGCCTGGGAAATCCCATGGACAAAGGGGCCTGGTGGGTTACAGTCTATAAGGTCGTAAAGAGTCAGACCCGACTTAGTAACAGAGTAAAGAGAGAGAGAGAGATCATACCTGAACTGACAGCATGGAAAGCACATCTCCAGATGCGCATCTTCAATTCATAGCAGTTTCTTTCATCTTATGATAAAAATGGAACAGAGAAGTGGGATAATTTTTTGGAGTACAGAAGTCTTAAGTTGTTTATTTCCCTGCTTTCATTAAAATACTTTGTTTCAGAGGACCTACTGTATAGTTTAGGGAACTCTGCTCAATGTCGTATGGCAGCCTGGATGGGAGGGGAGTTTGGGAGAGAATGGATGTATATGAATGGCAGCGTCCTTTTGCTGTCCATCTGAAGCTATCACAACATTGTCAATCAGCTATACTCCAATACAAAATAAAAAGTTTTAAAAATAATAGTAAAATACAGTAGTAAAATTTTAAAATGCTTTGTTTCACATTTGAAAAATGATCTAATCCATAACTTTCTGCCTCTAACAGGATGGAAATTTCTCTCTCAGTACTGTTCTTGAAAAACCTCAAAATATGATGGTGGTGGGACAGTCAGCATTTGCCGACTTTGGTAAGATTGTTTTTGTCTTTGAAAGTCTCCGTGTCTCTCTGACCTAGTCATATTAATTCTCTATATCTGAAAATAACTTTAGTATCTTCAGATCAATTACAGATATAAAAAGATGCCTATCATAGGATTGGGGCTTCCCAGGTGCTTCCCAGGCACAGTGATAATCTACTTTCTAATTCAGGAGACAAAGGAGATTCAGGTTCAATCCCGGAGTCGGGAAGATCTCCTGGAGTAGGAAATGGCAACCCACTCCAATATTCTTGCCTGGAAAATCCCTTAGACAAAGGAGCCTGGCAGGCTACAGTCCATGGGGTAGCAAAGAGTCGGACACAACTTAGCAACTGAGCACACACATACACTCATTGTAGTATTATAAGTGACATATTTTCAGGTCTTTCCTATTGGGCTGGCCAAGTTCCGTCAGTTTTTAAGTAAAAACACATTTCCGCTTTTACCAAGAACTTATTGAACAGCATATTCACCTTTTTGTTCCACTACCTTCTGCCACTTTTCAAGCAACTTCATAATTCCACTTTCCCAAAACTTTTTTTTTGAACAAAGAACTCTTCTATGTGCCTTTTACAGTCTTCCAGGGAATTGAAATTTTTTCCTTTAAGAGAATTTTGTAAAGACTGAAATAAATGGAAATCCAAGGGTACAATATCTGGTGGATACAGCAAATACATCAGAACTTCCCAGCCAAGCTGTAACAGTTTTTGCTGGGCCTTCAAAGAAACATGTGGTCTTGCATTATCCTGATGGAATGTGTGTTTTCTGCTGACTAATCTGGATGCTTTTCTTCAAGTGCTGCTGTCAGTTGGTCTAATGGGGAGCAGTACTTGTTGGAATTAATTGTTTGGTTTTCCAGAAGGAACTCATAATAGAAGACTCCCTTCCAATCCCACCACATACACAGCATCACCTTCTTTGGATGAAGACCAGCCTTTTGTGTGGTTGGTGGTGTTTCCTTTCACTTGCTTCATGATCTATTCTGTTCCCTGTTATTGTACACTATCCACTTTTCATTGCCCATCAACAGTTTATTTTAAAAACAAAACGTTTTTGTTATATTTAAGTAGAGAACTGCATGCAGAAATATGGTCAGTGTTTTTTTTTTTTTTTTTTTCACGTAGATGGAACTCAAACATGAAAGCAGTAACCACAACCAAGCTGGTGCAAATGATTTCCAGTGCTTGATTTGGATTATTATTTTTATTTATTTATTTATTTATTTTTTGGCCACCTTGTGGAGCATTCAGGATCCTGGATTCCCACCCAGGGATCAAACTCATGCTCCCCTGCTTTGAAGTGTGGAGTCTTAACACTGGACCTCCAAGGAAGTCTTGATTTGGGTATTTTGAGTATGTCAGTTATCTCCCGTGAGGTATTACATTGATTGTTCTCAGTTAATGTCTCTATTTGATTGCTGTCAGTGTCAGCAGATCTACTAGACCATGGCTCATTGTCCAATGAGAAATCTCTAGCATGAAATTTGCAAACCACTTTTGACGTGTTCAGTCAGTCACAACACCTCAATACACTGCACAATTTTTTTTTTTTTCTTTTCAGCTTGTTTTTACCTTTCTTGAATTAATAAAGCATGATATACCAAAAATGTTGCTTGTTTTCTTCCATCTTTAATATTAAAGTAGCTACACAAAAATTCACCAATTCTGATGTTTTTTAAAATGCACACTGATGTGACAACTGTCACAATAATTTAACAAAATTGTTTCAAATGAAGTTAATGATAACTAAGAACTACTAGAGCCATCTTATGGAAAAAGCTGAAGGACTATTTTGGCCAACCCAATACAATAAAGAACAATTTATGATGTGTGTTTAAATTGCAGTTTGAATTTAAGGGTCTCCTCTTTGCAGAAGTAACCTGCACGGGCCAGCTGGTCGACCGGCCGCGCCCAAAAAAAATTTAAAAAAAAAAAAAGAAGTAACCTGCAAAACAAGAATACCTACTGAACGTTCTCAACTAGTGATTACCATAACATTTTTATGTAGATCCACATTATGAAACAATGAAAAAAAAATTGAAAAACTTAACCTGACCTCTTGAAACTACTGAATATTAAAAAACATTTGTGATTTACACCTGAATTCCAAAGAAGAGTACTATTTGTTATAAATCTCTGTATTCCATAAGAGTCTACACAATACATCAGGTTTAGAACTTCCAAAGCATACGTGGCTCTTTCATAATTTGTCAGGGTTATCATCAAAAGGATTAGTTAGATGAAAAAATGGTCTAGATAGCCACTGCTAAGAATCCACAGCTCACTCCCATCCTGTTTTTCCTTCATTCTACAAACAAACACCTCAGCCTGTTCCTCAAAATGCAAGTGACACCTTCCTACCTAGAAAGGCTTCAGTTTCTTTATTTATAAAATGAAAATGAATGTAACCACCTCACGAGGCTACTGTGAATAAAGTAATGTGAATAAAGCACAGTGTCAGGCCCACAGTAAATACACAGAAAATTATTGTATAATCTGAGTCTTTTTGTTGGAGATGTTTGGTCTTATTGTTGTTGCTGCTTTTTGCTCAACTGACTAAATCAACTCATTGTTTGGTGTCATAGAGATGTGTCCCATGGCAATTAAAGCAGGAGGTTTGATAGTGTTACTTGATGAAAAGTTCAACATGAATCTTTCTATTGTACTGTATTTTATTATTACATTGAACATTACTTTGCTCTTGAGCAGATTTCTGGGGCCTGATTTATTATCTTTAATGCAAATAGTCAAGTGATAGGATACATGCATTTTTCTTTTAATTTGCTGGTAGACTTGATTAGATGGATTAATGACAGGTCTCTAGGGGAAAAAGTTTATATGCACTATGTAATTCTCAGAAGACTAATAGACCTCCCTTAACCTGCAGTTAGGATCCTCCAAATCAGATATTTATTTTCTGACTCTATGTTTTATATGATGAAGTGCTTTGCCTATAACAAAGTTTTAAGTAACTTTAAAGATTTTTTTAAATTGTACTAATGATAAACATAGACATTTACCTGTTTGTAGTGTTTCAATGTACAGAATATAGGGTATAGTTAACTAAATATAACTTTCTCCCCTGTTTTTCTTAACTTTATGTAGTATATCAGTAAACTTTTAAATATATCAGTAAATTTTAAATAAAGAGCCCACACTGTCTTCTTAAATCTTGAAATATCTTTAGCTGGGTATTATCAAAAACAAGACTACTTTTGACTCCAAACAGATGGCGTTGAATGAGGTTATGGACATTAATATATAAACATAGGCACTTTCCTATACATTTGAGTGTCTGTGATTTGCATCCTGCCCTCCATCCCCCACCCCTCCCACTCCTTTTGAACCAAGGTGCAAGGAAACTTACTGACAGCCAAAAAGGCAGCAAGATATCAGAAATTTGCCATTTCATAGGGGAAAAAAGAAAAGCACATGCTTTAATAAATGATATAGCTCACAGGAAGAATCCTATGCTGAAAGGTTTTTTGGGTTTTTTTTGACTTTTTTTTTTTAATGTTGATTTTATTTTATTTTTATTTTATTTTTTAACTTTACAATGTTGTATTGGTTTTGCCATATATCAAAATGAATCCACCACAGGTATACATGGGTACCCCATTCTGAACCCTCCTCCCTCCTCCCTCCCCATACCATCCCTCTGGGTCGTCCCAGTGCACCAGCCCCAAGCATCCAGTATCGTGGATCGAACCTGGACTGGCGACTTGTTTCATATATGATATTATACATGTTTCAATGCCATTCTCCCAAATCATCCCACCCTCTCCCTCTCCCACAGAGTCCAAAAGACTGTTCTATACATCAGTGTCTCTTTTGCTGTCTCGTATACAGGGTTATTGTTACCATCTTTCTAAATTCCATATATATGCGTTAGTATACTGTACTGGTGTTTTTCTTTCTGGCTTACTTCACTCTGTATAATAGGCTCCAGTTTCATCCACCTCATTAGAACTGATTCAAATGTATTCTTTTTAATGGCTGAGTAATACTCCATTGTGTATATGTACCACAGCTTTCTTATCCATTCATCTGCTGATGGACGTCTAGGTTGCTTCCATGTCCTGGCTATTGTAAACAGTGCTGCAATGAACATTGGGGTACACGTGTCTCTTTCAATTCTGGTTTCCTCAGTGTGTATGCCCAGCAGTGGGAATGCTGGATCATAAGACAGTTCTATTTCCAGTTTTTTAAGGAATCTCCACACTGTTCTCCATAGTGGCTGTACTAGTTTGCATTCCCACCAACAGTGTAAGAGGGTTCCCTTTCCTCCACACCATTCTGACTGGCGTGAAATGGTACCTCATTGTGGTTTTGATTTGCATTTCTCTGATGAGTGATGTTGAGCATCTTTTCATGTGTTTGTTAGCCATCTGTATGTCTTTTTTGAAGAATTGTCTATTTAGTTCTTTGGCCCATTTTTTGATTGGGTCATTTATTTTTCTGGAATTGAGCTGTAGGAGTTGCTTATATATTTTTGAGATTAGTTGTTTGTCAGTTGCTTCATTTGCTATTATTTTCTCCCATTCTGAAGGCTGTCTTAAAAATATGGAATGCTTCACGAATTTGCGTGTCATCCTTGCACAGGGGCCATGCTAATGTTCTCTGTATCGTTCCAATTTTAGTATATGTGCTGCCGAAGCGAACACCTGAAAGGAGTTTTTAAATGGCTCCCAGCTCCCTTAAGTTGTCTAGGAACAGAAGTTTTTGGGGTATTTTTTTTTAACCTATGGTGAAGTTTTTAGCTTCCAATATAAAATACTTTTTAAAAGATATCAAAAAACCTACTCTTAACTTAGGCTGTACTGGTACAGTAAAAGAGAGGGAGAGAGGGCGGTTTGAAATCAAACAAATCAGGAATTTTTTCAAATAAAACAAGGAAATAGGTACTCATACTTATGATAACATTATCTTTTCCCTTTTGTAAGACAAAGAAATACTTTCCCAGAAATAAATAAAACTATGAAGTTTTACACAGGCAATAAAAATAATTATCAAATTCTTTTAGGAGGAAAGAGCAGAAAAGTATGTTGTGCAATATGATTATCTTAAAAAAATCAAACTAAGGACTTCCCTGGTGGTCCAGTGGCTAAGACTCTGGGCTCCCAACGCAAGGGGCCTGGGTTTGATCCCTGGTTTGGGAACTAGATCCCACATGCCACAATAAAAGATCCTGCATTCCGCAATTAAGACCCTGTGCAGCCAAAGAAATCATAAATATATTTTTTAAATAATCAGAATAGTATGGAATATATCAATATAATAATAATGGTTGTGTTAGAAGTAGGATGATAGGTTATCTTATTACCTGTTTTCCAAATTTTCTGTTGTGTGGTTAGAATGAGCCCTCCAAGAAAGAGAGTATGAATAGAGTTTTACAAGAATAAGGAGGAAGTAAAAGGATCACTAAAAGGTGGTCAAAAAGTTTTAATGATATTTAAAATGTGATGCCCAAAAGGTGGCATTTATAGAGCTCTTTAGCAGTTCTTGAGTCATAAAAATCAGCCAATAAATAATTGCTGCTGGTGGTTACTAGCTGGGCCCTGGCCTCACGCTTGGGATATCTGCAATCCATAAATGGCTCTACTAATAGTTAATCGGTCATCTTCTAGAAAACATGTTTTGTGTCAAACTATTACATCACCCTTTTAAACTGTGTGTTAAAGTTAAATGTTTTTCTAGGTACACTCAGAATATCAAAGTCTAGAATTTCGACAGATAAGGTAATAGTTCTTTATTAAACTACATAGGACAAAAAAGTCAAGAAAAGTAAAGGTTATTTTTTCTATCAAAATATTACATACAACCAGATTTAGAGAAAACATTAATTTTGTATGCAGTGCCAAATATAATAGAAATCAATGAAAATCTATAAAACTGAAGGGGGAACAGAAACTTTAACAGAATGTCAGAATTTCCTATAGATTGAATCATATTTTAAATTTCGCAATATACATGGATTTATATATCCAAATCTAACTCTTGTGTACTGGCTTATCATAAAGGGATCACACTTTATTCTTCAAGTGTGGGAAGAATACTGGCACGTTGACAAAGCCTGGGAATTATCAGGCCTAAATAATCCTAAAAATAATAAAGACGTTAATGAAAACAGAAAACTTTGTCGTCTATGAAAGTAACTAACATATTTGCAAAGTATTGAATCCCTTAAATTGTGTCATGTATGATTGAAACCAAATCTTATTCAGTTGAGTATCTCAGTTGCCTAATACAGTAAATAATGAACAACATATAGTAAAGTAAAGGAGAAAGGGAGCAAAACCCCACAATCAGATTACTTTATAAAGTTTTTATGCTGCTTGATAAAAATTCAGAGTTTAACTGCAAATTAACCATAAGGTGTTAGTCCCTTATTTGTGTCCAACTCTGAACCCATGGGCTGTGGCCCGCCAGGCTCCTCTGTCCATGGAATTCTCCAGGCAAGTATATGGAGTGGGTAGCCATTCCCATCTCCAGGAGATCTTCCCAACCTAGGGATTGAACCCAGTTCTCCCACACTGTGGGCAGATTCTTTATGGTCTGAGCCACAAGGGAAGCCTAGGTATTTTATTATTTTTGATGTGATGGTAAATGAGATTGTTTATTTAATTTCTCTTTTTTGTTGTTATGTATAGAAATGCAAAAGATTTCAATATATTAATTTTGTATTCAGCAACTTTACCTAATTCTTTGATGAGCTCTAATAGTTTTCTGGTATCATCTTTAGGATTTTTAGGATTTTCTATGTATTTTCTATGCATGTCGTCTGCATACTGAAAGTTTTACTTCTTCTTTTCCAATTTGGAATCCTTTGGTTTCTTTCTCTGATGACCATGGATTTGCCATGCCTTCCGAATCTACGTTGAATAATAGTAATGAGAGTGAACATTCTTGCCTTGTTTCTGATCTGAGAGGAGTACTTTTTGTTTTTCACCATTGAGTGTAATGTTTGCTGGGTTTGTTGTGTATGGCCTTTATTATGTTGAGGTAGGTTCCCTCTATGCCCACTTTCTGGAGAGTTTTTATCATAAATAGGTGTTGAATTTTGTTGAAAGCTTTTTCTTTATCTGTTGAGATAATCATAGTTTTTATTCTTCATTTGTTAATATGATGTATAACATTGGTTTGCAGATATTAAAGATCCCTTGTATCCCTGGGATCTCAGTTAATCATGGTATATGATATTTTTAATGTATTATTAGATTCAGATCACTGGTATTCTGTTGAGAATTTTTGCATCAATGTCATCAGTGATACTGGCCTGAAATTTCCCTTTTTTGTAGTATCTTTGGTTTTTGTATCAGGCTGATGTTAATCTCATAGAATGAGTTTGGGAGTGTTCCTTCCTCTGTAATTTTTCGGAAATCGTTGGAGAAGGATAGGTGTTAATTCTTCTCAAAATCTTTGATAGAATTCACCTGTGAAGCCGCCTGCTTCTGGACTTTTGCTTGTTGGGAGTTTTATAATCATAGTTTCAGTTTCAGTGCTTGTGATTGTTCTATTCATATTTTCTATTATTTCCTGGTTAAATCTTGAGAGATTGTACCCTTCTAAGAATTTGTCCGTTTCTTCCAGGTTGTCCATTTTATTGGCATATAGTTGCTTATAGTAGTCTCTTATGATCCTTTGCATGTTTTTGTTGTCCATGTTAACTTCTTTTTCTTTCTGAGTTTATTGATTTGAGCCCTCTCCCTGTTTCTCTTGATGAGTCTGGCTAAAGGTCTATCAATTTTATCTTCTCAAAGAGCCAGCTTTTAGTTTCATTGATCTTTTCTGTTGTTTTCTTGGTCCTTGTGCCTGCCTTTAATTTCTGCTCTGATCTTTACTGCTTTCTAGCTACTAACACTGGGTTTTGTTTTTTCTCTCTCTAGTTGCTTTAGGTGTAAGGTTAAGGTTCTTTATTTGAGATTTTTCTTGGTGTAGGGTTGTATTTACATAAACTTCCCTTTAGAAAATTGCTTTTGATGCATCCCATAGGTTCTAGATCATTGTGTTTTTGTTATCATGTGTCTCTAGGTATTTTTTAATTTCCTATTGATTTTTTCAGTGCTCCATTATTTGTTTAGTAACTTACTGTTTAGCCTCCTTGTGTTTCTTCTTTTTTACAGTTTTTTTCCAGTAATTGATTTCTTTTTTTTTTTTTTTTAACTTTACAATATTGTATTGGTTTTGCCATACATTGACATGAATCCGCCATGGGTGTACATGTGTTCCCCATCCTGAACCCCCCTCCCACCTCCCTCCCCATCCCATCCCCTGGGTCATCCCAGTGCACCAGCCCCGAGCATCCTGTATCATGCATCGAACCTGGACTGGCAATTCGTTTCACATGTGATAATATACATGTTTCAATGCAATTCTCCCAAGTCGTCCCACCCTTGCCCTCTCCCACAGAGTCCAAAAGACTGTTCTATACATCTGTGTCTCTTTTGCTGTCTCACATACAGGGTTATCGTTACCATCTTTCTAAATTCCATATATATGCATTATTATACTGTATTGGTGTTTTTCCTTCTGGCTTGCTTCACTCTGTATAATAGGCTCCAGTTTCATCCACCTCATTAGAACTGATTCAAATGTATTCTTTTTAATGGCTGAGTAATACTCCATTGTGTATATGTACCACAGCTTTCTTATCCATTCATCTGCTGATGGGCATCTAGGTTGCTTTCGTGTCCTGGCTATTGTAAACAGTGCTGCAATGAACATTGGGGTACACATGTCTCTTTCAGTTCTGGTTTCCTCAGTGTGTATGCCCAGCAGTGGGAATGCTGGATCATAA